>NC_045732.1:31454354-31798729 GCF_009834535.1 Camelus ferus
ATTATCCAAAGTCCATAGTTTACATTAGGCTTCACTCTTAGCATACTTTCTAAAGATTTGTACAATGTATAATGACATGTATCCAATATTATAATATCATACAGAAAAGTTTAACTGTCCTAAAAGTTGTATGCTCTACCTATTCATCCCTCACTTCCCTAAACCCTGGCAACTAGCAATCTTTTTACAGCCTTTTCAGATTGTCTTCTTTCACTTAGTAGTGCACATTTAAGTTTCCTCCATGTCTTTTCATGGCATGATAGCTTTTTTTTAGTGCTGAATAATACTTCATTGTCTGGATCTACCACAGTTTATTTATTCCTTTTGTTTAGTTTTGGTTTTCTTTTTATTAAAGTATAGTTGATTTACAACATTGTGTTAGTGTATGGTGTACAGCATAGTGATTCAGTTATACATATATATATGTTCTTTTTCATTATAGGTTCACCTATTGAAAGACACCTTAGTTCCTTCCAAGTTTTGGCAATTATGAATAAAGCTGCCATAATCATCCACATGCAGGTTTTTCTGTGGACATAAGTTTTCAACTCCTTTGGGCTAATATTAATGAGTGTGATTGCTGGAATGTATGGTAAGACTATGTTTAGTTTTGTAAGAAATTGTCAAACTGTTTTCCAAAGTGCATATACCAATTTGCATTCCCATAGGATTAATATTTACTAAATGAATACTATGTGCTATGCCTTGTGCTTGGTTATACCTGTAGGATCCTTTTGAATTCAATATCATTCATTAGAAGTAATTATTTCAGGAATCAGGAACAGAAGAACTCAGTTTTATATACGTAGGACAATTGTGCTCAGGCATACAGTGCCTTCCAGCTTCCCCTTTATCCTTGTATTACAGGTATTGTTCCATTTTATATTATCCCACCTGCCTTGGTTTGCCTCTGACATCTTTCTTTAGTATCCAACCTCAGCAGCTGGGCCACTTAACCCCCATGTTATTTTTATTTATGGTAGTATCAGACTCAAAGAACCCTAGACTAGTCATTAAATAGATCAATATACCAGATAACACAAGATATTAATCTTATATTGCTCATATCCTTCTCATTTTGGACCCTTACCTTTCAATCAAAGTTTTGTCTTTTATACTTTCTGGCTCTGTGTAGCTGTATTTCTCTTGGTGCTTAAATCACTGCATGGATTTTGCTAATTATTTCAGTTTCTCTTAAGTAGAAGACATTTACTTCAGAGTCCCAGTCCCGCTGCTGCTGACCCATGCTCCTTAGGATGTTGATTGCCCAAATGCTCACGCTTTGTCCTCTGATCTCCATTTGACTACTCTCCTCACTCCTGGCTCCAATCCTGTTGATTCCCTTGATCTCAAAACCTGGAAGTCCCTAGCCTGCTTTGTACACTAATGACAACAAACTTTTCAAACACAGAGAAATCTATTCAGGATCAACAGTGAGTCCTATCTCACCATTAGGTGACTAATTGCCCCACAGAATGATCATTACCATGCAAGCTCAGGAAATAACAAGCCATCACATCATATTTCCTCACTGACCTATTAATGTGATGAATTATGTTCATTGCTTATGGAACATTAAGCCATCATAGCATTTTTGAATCCATCTTTTTGGTTCATGTTTTAATTTTTTTAAATTTATTGTAGTGTTTGATTTGTAAGTTTTCCCCCTTAAGGTTTCCATACACTTACTAAAAATATGACTGGCCTCTTTTTTCTTTTGGTGATCTTTACAAAGTTTAGAGAGCTTTATTCCACTGTCAAGATAGGAAAGCTGGGCAGGGTGATTCCTCCAACCTTGTTTTATTTATCCTGAAAGGGTTTATGGAATAAGCTCATGGAGTGGCTATTGCTCTGATACCTCTGGCTCTAGGAAACACAAAGTACGGGAAAGAAACTGAACCAACAGGATCACAACCCTCCTTAGAAATCCTCCCTGCAAAGTTGGGGAGAAAAAAAACACCATGCACTAGGCAGATAAAGTGTCTTTAAATCTGGCCCACCATAGAATTTCATGCCTAATTTAGGAATAGAGTAAAGAAAAGGCAAGGAAACGGTTTGAGTTTCCTATAGAACTTTACCCACCATACAGTTATCTTCCTACCATAGAGTTTCTTTACCTACCATAAGGTTATACTCCTTCAGACTCCAGAATATTATAAACCTATGAACATCACACTACAGGCATATCTTAGATACGCATCCCTATTAGATGTTTTGAGCCTCAGTACTCAATGGAAATGAATTTCCAGCTGGTCGCTCAGGATTCAGCTGGATGGCAGAAGTATGAATAACTCTCTCCCAGAACTGATCCTATTGTGCACAAATTGGGTGGGTTAATTTATGAACCAGAAGATAAAGAAGGCTTAATGGTTCTGCCACAATGTGAGTTTACTTCTTACTCATGTAAATTGTCCATGACAGTTCAGTGTAACACTTTTCAAATTGAAAATTTAATGGATTTTGTTGTTGCCTTGACCAATGATCAGTATCATGCTCTAATTTCAATCTGTACTATCTTAATAACTTTTGACATTGTAACATGGAGAGATTGAGCTCTTCTTCCCAGAGACTCAAAACACCAACCTCATTATTTTTGGTATCACATAGAGAATGATAACATAGTGTAGTAAACAATGGCATGGTACTTTGAAAAATGTTAGTGAAGTTAATAACAGTTTTAAAGGATGACCTCTCTCTCAGTCTCAGCACACAGGTACTTCTCAGACTCTAACAGTATTGGATATAATGATCAAAACATAAAATATTGTGGAATATATAATTTATATGCTATGTTATTTGTTGGAATTTATAGACTAGATTCCTCTTGGCAAATGAGACAGAAAAATTCTATAGGAATAAAAGTATGTAATGTGTCACTGGATTTAGCTCAAATGAGGCATAAGAAATGAGTGATTTTTCATTTACTATTGGATTAGTGAGACTAAATAAGCTTGGGAACACAGCCCCATCTGAGCAGACGCATGATCATTTTACCTGCTCTCTCCTTTCCCATAAATAAGAGAGGTTCAATACTGAAATAACTGGAAATCGCACTGGCATGCTATTTTGTAGGCAATATCTTATTGATGTGGGCTGATGTGAGGAGGAAAGAATAGCAAAGAAGTGTGAAGGTGACTCATAATGCCATGTTCATATTATTTTCTATAAATAAGAAAGATAACATGCATCATCATCAGTATAGCAGAGGGAATCAGTTTTTTATCCTAGTGCCAAGCTGTATCATTTCACACTTATACTATTGTTATGAATATTAACTTTGAAGGCTCCAGTGGAGAGTCAAAGTGATTTTAAAGATATGCATCTTCTCTTATACAAGACATTCAATATTTCTTCCTTTAATGGCTGTTGATGTTAAAATACAAAATGCAGCCTGATAAATATCTAACCCACTAAAACATGATTCCACTTATGCAGAATGATGTGGATGGTGCTGCTTATTCATAATATGATGTTTCCTTTAGGAAATAAAAGAAATGCTAGCATCGCATACCATTTCATTTTCTAATATATATTCAGTGAATTTATCATCTCACCACAAATATAAAAGATAACAAAACAGAATGACTGGACGCCTTACATTTTTCTTATTTCTTCCCTAATTTTCTGGGATTTAGGTAGCATCACAACCTGTCAACTCACAGAAAAATTTTTTGTCAGCAAGAAACCTTGTTTGGCATTGTGTTGAACAATGAACACACAGATTTTAGGTAAAGATGGGATGGGTGACATTTCCTGGGTATTCTCCCTCTTTTTTAAGCTTTAAGAAATATTTTCTTTTCTTGCCTTGTCTATTGTCATTACCTCTTGGAGCCGCCATTCTCCCCTTACCAAATTCTTTCATTCTGTTCATCTGGAATTATCTTGGAAAAATAATCAGACACTACTTAAAATGATAAAATTGTTTCCCATTTCACTTTGAAAAAAAATCCAGTTTTTTAGATTTGGCCTACAAAGGACTACTTAATCTATCCTCTATCTACTCTCCAAATTCTCCAGAACTGCTTGCCCCATCACCCATTATTCAGGTGATCTGGATGGTCTTGGTGTGCTTTTGTTGAACAAGAATTCCTTCTAGTTTATTATTTGCCATATTTATAATTTATTACTCTAGTATTTATATGGATGCTCAAACTGCCCCATAAGGAATTCCTTCATGTTGGCTTTTGTGTTATTTTTAAAAGTCTCCAACATTCTTTGAGCATTTCTTACTATTTTTTTTTTTATTTTGCAACACAATATTTTTGTTACTAGTTGTACTTCAATAGTCCAGTATGTGGCAGACCTTCCATTGTAATTCCAGCTTCTGCCATGGTCTCATCTACTACTATGTGACATACACGTAGAGTTCAAATAGTTCTCACATCCACTTGTGGTTAAATCTGGAAAAAAGAAGACTGTCAAGAACGTACTTCTCTTTCCCTCACTCTTTCTAGTTTCAACATAACTAATACCTCCCTTTTAAGGACAGCATGCAGGGCTCCCACTGACAACCTGAAGGGAATTCAGACTAAACTGAGTAGTTACAGGTAACTGTTTCTGTCTACAATTGTAGAGGGAGGAGTGTTTAGCACTGCTGCCCCACTTGTCACTTGGATTCTTTGGCCCATGCTATGGCTTGACTTCCAAGCAGACATTTTTACAGTTCAGTGGAAAACTTGGAAAATTATAGGTAAGTATATGTGAATTGTGTGTAGAAACTAAAGATTTAGCAATTTTGGTATAGACTAATAAAAGTAATCTGAATGCTTTTGCTATAATGGTTTTTGTCATGTATTGTATGGAATAAATGTACAGCTATTCATTTACATTTGTTTGCTAATTCTTTTTTTTTCTTTTGCATTAAGGCTTTTAGACAGCAATGTGATTAAAAAGAAAAGGAAAGAAAGGAAAAATTTACTGAAAAGTTTTCTAATGAATTTTCATTTTTAAATAAAGTTGATTTCATGTATGGGTAAGCAGCACAAAGTGTTTGTCAATGCTCATTATCCATGCAGATGGTATCATTGAGCATTTGAAAATTATACAAAATGACTTTTACTTCGATTAAACAATTGTTAATCTAAATTAATTTCACTAATTTTCAACTTTAACTTCTCTTGTACATATACAAAAAAATCACTGTTAGTATGATTAGAAGAAATTCACATGCAGTTAAAGATGCCCGTTTTATATGTTCATCTTCAGATGCTTTAAAAAGAACTTACATAAAGTTAAAGCCAATAATCGTTCAATTTTGTTATCCAATTTATAAAATCAAAGTAAAACCTTTAGAAGTTCAGTCTGTCAGAAGTGAAACATCCGACATTGTTATGAATGCTCTTACAAATTCAATTTTAAAGTTTAATATTGAAAATAGAATTATTTGGGGGAGTACAAATTTAGTGGAGCACAGTGTTGTAGTTAAAAAACAATGTTGTGTTTAAATTTAAAAATGTATGGAACTCAAATATTCTTAAAGTTGTTAATGGTTCACATAATTCATATTTGACCAATCAAAATAAAAACTACAGCTGTTGGAATTTTCATATATAGTAACCAAACTACAAAATGGGATGAAGCCAATGTGGTTACCAAAAAAAAAAATCTTTAGTTGGGCCATACATGCTCTCTCTTTGCTGCCTGCCTTCAAATGAATTTTAGAAATATTTGACCTTGTGAAGAACTATTTTGTAAATTATCCTATATCCTACAATTTTATTCAAGTTTTTAAGTAAACAATCCCTCTTATGTTTTGGTTTCATTTTCCTCATATTTAGTTGGAGATGGTCAATAAAGTTTTTCAAAGTAGGGCCCTAAATTACCATCCATTCAAGATTTTACTGAGTAGCAATCAAAGTAAAGGAGACCTAAAAACCAGAAAATATTATCAAATTCATCCCTGAAGAAATGAGTAAAGAATTGAAAAATATTAAATAATGAGAATTCAAGAGTGTAGAAGATTTAATTTTAAAATTCTATAATTGTACTTTCAAATATCTTAACTTATTAGAAGGATCTCTTGATGGTGTGCCTTTTTTATTGATGTATATAGTTGATTTATAATGGTATGTTACTTTCTGGTGTATAGCATAGTGATTCAGATATATATATATATATATATATATATATTTTCATTCTTTTTCATCATAGGTTATTATAAGTCATTGAATATAGTACCCTGTGTTATATAGTAGGACCTTGTTGTTTATTTCATATACAGTAGTATGTATATGTCAATCCCAAACTCCTAATTTCTTCCTCCCCCTCCCTTTCCATAACCATAAATTTGTTTTCTATGTCTGTGAGTCTGCCTATTTTTAATTAGGGAAATTTATATTTATATTCAATATAAATTTATATTGAATGGAGTCAAAATAAGATCTAAGGTTTTTAAGCATCTAAGCATGGTGAAACATTTCAAAGATTTATAAATAGAGATGAATTATTTGACAAGTTTATTTGCAAAAATGACTAATAGAAATATTTAAGCTGATGTGTTTATACATTTTAATTAAAAAATAGAATTGATACTATCTCCTATTTTGTAGAATTTCCTCTGAACTTACTAGCTATTTCATCCCTCCATAAAAAAAATATGTTTAACAGAGGAGACTCAATGAAAGTATAAAAAAAATTGAATTTCTTAACTATAAAATGAACTCAACTCCAAAGATTGAAAGCAATTTTATGAATATTTTTAAATTAGTAATATCATATTGAACAAGAATATTTTTGAGACAAATTTAATGATGAATATTAGATAAAGTATATAAATGTTACCAATAATAACTATTCTGCTTATGCTATTTTTAATATACATGATTATCTAATGTCTATTAGAATTTATCTTTTCAAAATCAATTTGTATAGAATGATTATATAGGCCCATTAGTATAATAAAACCAATTTCCCATTAATTATCAAAGGTGATCTAATTTGGGTGACATATTAACCTCTGAGGATTCACTTGTGGGCTCAGTAGCATACCATATGTCAGAAGGCACCATGTGACATGTGGAAAACAGCACTGCAAATTCAAGGCCTGTTTCTAGGGACTCAGCCTGCAGCCAGCTTAGCTGATAAAAGTTTTAAGGTATTATCACCACTTACAGTGCTGGGTAATTGCCTCATTTCTGTGGCTAAGCCCTTGCTTTTACTCATAGATAAACAGAGGTGAGCTTCAATATTATTGCTTTATTTCTAGATATTTGCCTGAGTTCTCTTGCCTGGGTACCCTGGAGACTGGGGTCTTCTCCTTCTCTTACTTTTACCTCATCTCTCAGGGTCTGATCACTGATTACTGGATTTCTGCTCCTGGAGCCTGACCTCACTGATGATGCCACACTCATTTCTAACAACATGTCACTAATGTTCCCCTAAATGCTTCAAAACTCTCTATTTGTTCCCTTCTACTAATTTTGCTTCCAAGTTAGTATGGTCTCCGGGTCTATGTTTCCCACCACCACTATCCATGACTTTGTCTTCAGAGAGCCACAAACCAGCTGGGAAAATATTTTAAAGAGGTAAGAAACTTTATTTTTCACAACTTTTTTATTCAGAGCTTTGGGGTCAAGTTACTCTCCCTAGCAAATTGTTGCCCCTGATGTGTTTTCTAATTAAAATCTAGAACCATTATTAATTTTCCCTATGGTAAATATGGTACATTTTATTTTGTTAGCCAGTTCTCCATTAAGCAGAAGACCTTCCTTTTAATTTGTATATCACCTTACTGTCTCTGTGACAATAGGAAAATCACTTAATATGTCTGTTATATCCCTTCTTCTGTACTATTTATTTTTGTGAGCATAAGATGAAATAATGTATGAGAACATTTTTTAATGCGAAAGATAACATTTTGTGGGCTATTATTACGTGTGAAGACTATTACTATAATTGTTTCTGGTCTGATGGTTAGTGAAAAACTCATCTCAGAACTTCGGCTATTAGGAAAATGTATACCATTTGGATCGTGCTTTTTCCTACTCTTTATGCAATAATGGCAAAGATAAGTAAGCTTTCACAGACTACTGGTGTTTGAAAGTGGAGTATTGCAGTATTCTATTGTTTTAATAATGCTTATCTTGCCTGAAGCATTATGAAAACAATTTGAATCTCCTAGCCTTGTTATTGTCTATTAAACTGTACTTATCATGCCACCTAGTGTTGTAGTTCTGAATAGCAGTGCTCTCACAGTGAGCTTTAAATCAGCTAATTATTACATTTGCTTTCATTTGAAGTACAATTTTCTCCATGTTCTCACAATTCTGTTTTCTTTAACGTTTTTGAAACTGTTTCAGATTAAACTAAGTTGAGGGGTGCTAAATATTTCAGAAATATTTGACAATGTGTTGAGCATGACTCTAGAAGTATCATGTTTAGCACTTTGATAATACAGAACAAAAGATAATAAGGAAAATATTCTAAATTATTCCCCTCACAAAAAGCCATTTAGAAATTTATATATATATAGTACTGACAACCTGATAGTTAAGACTTCAAGTGCTTTCATGGGTATCAATTAAATCTCCTAGAAGTCATCAACACTTCCCAATATTATCTCTTCCAAAATTAATGTAAGTAAGACCATTAAATATTAAACCAGTCTAATCAGCTATTTGTGACCAAGAGAGATTTTTACCTAAGAGCAAGGATTTCCTCTTTGGAAAATATGAGGAAACTGGACATAAAGGCAAGAGATAGAACAAAAGAGGAAAACAATAAGGTGATAAGACTGTGATAATAATCATAGTAGGTCAAAGAGTTATGGCCAACAAAAAGACAACACAATCCAAAAATGGGCAGAAGAACTAAATAAGCAATCCTCCAATGAAGACATACAAATGACCAATAGGCATATGAAAAAATGCTCAATATCACTAATTATCAGAGAAATGCAAATCAAAACTACAATGAGATATCACCTCATACCAGTCAGAATGCCCATCATTAAAAAGTCCACAAATGATAAATGCTGGAGAGGGTGTAGAGAAAAGGGAACTCTCTTGCATTGATGGTGGGAATGTAGTTTGGTGCAGCCATTATCCAAAACAGTATGGGGATTCGTCAAAAAACTTAAACTAGACTTGCTATATGATCCAGCAATCCTCCTCCTGGGCATATATCTGGAGCGAACTCCAACGTGTAAAGATATGTGCACCCCAATGTTCACAGCAGCATTATTTACAATAGCCAAGTCATGAAAGCAACCTAAATGTCCATCGACAGATGACTGGATAAAGAAGCTGACACATATTTATACAATGGAATACTACTCAGCCATAAAAAAGGATAAAATAATGCCATTTGCACCAACATGAATGGACCTGGAGATCATCGCTCTAAGAGAAGTTAGCCAGAAAGAGAAAGAAAAATACTGTATGATATCACTCATATATGGAATCTAAAAAAAGGAAAAAGAAGATACTAATGAATTTATCTACAAAACAGCAACAGACTTGCAGACATAGTAAACAATCTTATGGTCACTGAGGGAAAGGGGGTGGGAAGGGATAAATTTGGGAGTTCAAGATTTGCAAATATTAACTACTATATATAAAAAATATAAAAACAGAAAAAAATTCTTCTGTATATCACAGGGAACTATATTCAATATCTTGTAATAACTTTTAATGAAAAAGAATAGGAAAATGAATATATGTATATATGTGTATGACTGGGACATTATGCTGTCCACCAGAAATTGACACATTGTAACTGACTATACTTCAATTAAAAAAAAAAAAGAGTCATGGCCAAGAATCTACATATTCAATGCAATCCCTATCAGAATTCCAGTGGCAGTTTCACAGAGCTGGAACAAATTATTCTAAAATTTGTTTGGAACCACAAAAGATCCCAAAGCACCAAAACAATCTTGAAAAAGAAGAACAAAGCTGGGGCATCACACTCCCTCAATTCAAACTATACTGCAAAGTGATAGTAATGAAAACAGTATGGTGCCAGCACAAAAACAGACACACAGATCAATGGAACAGAAGAGCCAAGAAACAAACCCAAACGTATGAACAATTAACTTACAACAAAGGAGTAAAGAACATACAACAGAGAAATGATAAGTTTCTTCAATAAATGGTGTCAGGAAAACTGGACAATCGTATGCAAAAAATGAAACTAGACCACTATCTTGTATCATACAAAAAATTTAAAAAAAAACTAAAACTGGATTAAAGACTTGAATGTAAGAGCTGAAAGTATAAAATTCTTAGAAGAAAACACAGGCAGTAACCTCACTGACTTTGGTCTTAATGATGTTTTAGTGGATATGACATCAACGGCAAAGGAAACAAAAGAGAAAATAAACAAATGGGACTACATCAAACTAAAAAGCTTCTGTACAGTGAAGAAAATCATAATCAAAACAAAATGGCAATCTACTGAATGGGAGAAGATATTTGCAAATAATATAGCCAATAGGGGTTAATACCCACAATATATAAAGAACTCATACAACTCAAAGAAACAATAAATGAATGGATAAAGATGAGGCATACACACACATACACACAAACACACACAGAGGAATATTATACAGCCATTAAAAAGAATAAAATCTTGCCATTTGCAATAACATGGTATACCTGGAAGGTATTATGCTTAGAGAAATAAGTCAGACAGAGGAAGAAAACTACTGTATGTTTTCACTTATATGTGAAATCTAAAAAATAAATGAGCAAACAACACAGATATAGAGAGCAAATTAGTAGTTACCAGATGGAAGGGGGTGGGGAAGAAGCAAAATAGGTGAAGGGGATTAAGAGTTACAAACTACTAGGAATAGAATAAATAACTACAAGGATACAATGTAGAGCACAGTGAAAATAGTCAATATTTTACAATAACTTTTTATGAATGATAATCTATAAAAACATTTAATTAATATGTTGTACACCTGAAACTAATATAATACTGTAAGTTAACTATACTTCAATTAAAAATATATATATAAAATGGGCAGAGGCTCTGAATAGACATTTTTCCAAAGAAGACATACAGATGGCCAATAGGCACATAAAAACATGTTCAACATCACTAATTTTTAGGGAAATGCAAATCAAAACCACAATGAGATATAACTTCACATCTGTAAGAGTGGCTAGTATCAAAAAGACAAGAAATAACAACTGTTGAGGAGGATGTGGAGAAAAGGAAATCCTCATGTAGTATTGGTGGGACTATAAATTTGGGTAGCCACTATATAAAAAAAGTATAGAGAAAAAATTAAGAATAGAACTACCACATGATACACCTATTCTGCTTCTGGGTATTTATCTAAAGAACATGCAAATACCAATTCAAAAAGATATATGCACTCCTATGTTCATTGCAGTATTATTTACAATTGCCAAGATATGGAAACAACCTAAGTATCCTTAGATGAATGAATGGATAAAGAAGATTTGTTTTATACAAACACACACACACACACACACACACACACACACACACACACTGAAATACTACTCAGCCATAAAAAAGAATGAAATTCTGCCTTTTGCAACAACATGGAAGGTATTATGCTAAGTGAAGTAAGTCAGATGGAGAAAGCCAAATAGCATATGATTTCACTCATATGTGGAACTTAAAAAACAAACAAACAAAATAAAACAAAAACAAAGTCACAGATACAGAGAACAGATTAGTGGTTACCAGAGGGGAAGGGAGTTGGAGGGGTGGTAAAATGGGTTAAGGGAGCCAACTGTATGGTGATGGATAGTAACACCTAATAAGAAAAAAGTGTCTTGACCAAGAGAAATAAAATGTAAGGCAATGACAAAAGCAGTTACATTAACACCTTTAATAATAGAAATATGTTTCCTGTAAGAGCTTTCCTTATGAGAAATGAAAACAGTAGAGGAAATATTGTGATAACCAAACAGAAAAGTCACAGAATACATTACACTGAAACATATGAGATACATTCTTGGAAATCTGGGGACCAAAATACAGCATTTATAATTGGTAGGGAATTACTCAACCAATACAAGAGGAGTGGGACAATTATTTATTTAGATTTACTTCTTTAATACATATTAACACCATATGTTGTAATTTGTTTTATTATCTCTATTTAATAATAGAGTGACTTACTTGAGATTGCACTTGGCTATTGGTGGTACCTGGATTGAACATAGACACTCTGACTCAATGAGTCATAAATTATCATGTCAGTTGTCCCTGACTCCACCGTGTGTGTGTTTGTGTGTGTGTGTGTGTGTGTGTGTGTGTGTGTGTGTGTGTGTGTGTGTGTTTGTTTTACTTTCAGCTTGTTTTTTTTTTTCTTTTTTTGGAGATATGGGTGTCTAGGGGTGTTGAATTGGCCAATCTCTTTTAGATGTCTCTTTTAGTCTGGTTTTAGCTAGTGTCCTCGCCAATACTGTAAGATTTTAATGTTTTGAACACAGGTATTTGTGTTGTAAGTGGAGGAGTAAGTCCCCCTTGTGTCACTTCAACATGGCTAAAGAAATTACATTTGGAGAGACATATGAAATTTAAAGATTTATTATACTCACAGGTCCTAGAGAATGGCATAACACACCACACAGTGTGCCAGATGGAAGGAGCTCAAAGGGAACAGGCTCAAGCAAGTAGAGGAAAAGCCAAGGAAGAATGACGATCAGTGGACAAGTGCCTTTATGGAAGGTCAGGGTGAAGTACACAAGCAACAGGTATGAAGGGATTTCATTTTTCAGTTTTCTTTGGTGGTCACAGGCAGGGGACAGTAAGAAGAGGAACTTGTGGCAGGGACCAGACTTATCACATTGGTGCACTTGATCACCTGGATGGGGTGCCCACACCCTGCTTGTGGGAATGTCAAGGCAGCAGGAAAATATGAAGTTTTAAAATTTATAATACAAGATCTTGCTATTATTTTTTTGTAATTCCATAGACAAATAATAAATAACTTTCACAAACCTGGTACAATGAATGCTGTTACTCAATAAATATTTATTGAGCAAAAAGAAATACTCTTCATTTGCAACACTGATTCCCCAATCAAGGCCTTCATCTCCTCCATACCTGGAGTCCTGCTCTTCATACATTTAACACTCACAACAAATACCCCTTAATATTATCATGATTTTAAAAAGGAAAATCAATGTTCAAGTTATCAGTTGTTACATAACACACCATCTCAAAACTTGTTTAAACACTAATTTAAAAAAATTATGGGGGGAGGTAATTTGGCTTATTTATGGTTTTTTTTTTTTTTTTTGATGGAGGTACTGGGGTTTGAACCCAGGGCCTTGTGCAAGCTAAGCACTCACTCTACCACTGAGCTATACCCTCCCCATCAAACACTGACCTTAAAAACAAATGTATTATTTTCATCAAGCATCTTTGAATTAACTGATCTCAGCTGGGATGAACTGATGGACAGGGTCTAGGATTGAAATAATCTGAAGACTCAAGAAGGCCTGATGGCCAAGATGGCTCACTCAACATGACTGGCCGTTACTGTAAACTGTAGTATCTACTTGTATCCTCTCTACATGGCTCACCCTTTTCAAATCATAGTGACTGGATTCTTAGAAGGAGTATACCAAGACCATGTATTCCAAGAAACAAGAAGTAGAAGATGGTCTAGGTCTGTAATTTGACACATCATAATTTCTGGAATATTATTTTGCTCAAAGTGGTCACAGAACCTACCCAGATTTGAGGAGAGAGGAAGTAGTTTCCACCTCTTAAAGGAAAGAGAGGTAGTCATAGAAACTATAGTGATCTCAATTTGCTTAAATCAACAACCATAAAATACTAATAATATTAGTATTTTACTTATTACTGGTGGTGGTGGTGGTGGTAGTAGTAGTAGTAGTAGCAGCATTTCCTATATTTCTCATTGATCCCCAAATCTTCTCATAACTCTATGTCTTGATTTTGTACATGAGGAAACTGAGGATGAAAATAGCTTTGTAAATTAGTAAAAGTCACACAGTAAGAGTTCACAGATGTGCCTTTGTCATTTTATTTCATTATCCTTTCACTCTACCATGAAATTTAATAGGATTCCCTGTGTCTTCACACATCAAATCTAAATTCTTGTATTTCTAACATAGCCAGAAGCTGCCATATTCTTGTCCATGCAATTTTGCATCTCTCTGTTTCCTCTGTACCCTCCTTCCCATAATGCCTTTGTTCCCCTTATCTGGGATGTCCCAGCTGACCTCCTCCAATCTAAATCCCACCAGCCATTCATGCTCTCTTCATAGACAACCAATCTTTTCTCTGCATATCTCCCTATATGTAACAGCCCATGATGACTTTCCCTTCTGTGGAGTTAAAGTATACATTTTTATGTAATGATTCATGGACTTGTTGTTTTTACATGTGTTAGTTTTATCTTTCCAACTGTATTGTAAATTGTGGCTATTATCTATGTCACCAAGCCTAATATTCCTTCTGAATTCCTTGTAACTCTCATCCTCTAAGACTAGTACATCAGAGAATTGGCAATAAACTACACCATGGTCCTTCAGTCATGCTAGAGTCAACTGGAGTCCTTCATACAAAAATTATCAATAGAATCTTAGTCTAAAATAACTAGCTTAACAGTAGTGAAGTCAAGCACAGTATGCAGACCATAAACTCATGCAAATTTTGAACTGTGTTCACCTCTGAGCCTTCTCAGCAAATTAGAGGGAAAACCCTATAGAGTAAAGTGGCCCAGCAAAGCAGCAGAGCTAGTGGCTACATGTTGTGATTTCTAAATTTCCACTAAAGAGCATTTTCCTTCTGCTAGATGGAGATTGAAATGCATTTGGTAGGATAATTCATTCAACAATTAAGAATGAAGCTTAAGGCACATGTTCACTAAATTATAAGATCTTTTCCATAGCAGGTTCTGATCTGTGTCATAAAGGGTAGAGGGATAAGTAGTTACTGAGCATATCATAGGGAAGCAGTTTACTCAAGAAAGTAAAAAAGATAAAATGAGATCAGGACACCTGTCTGGGGTCATACCTGCTAATGTTTCTAACTTCACAAAGGAGAAAATACGTCATCCTAGGACAGAAGTCCTCCAGGAGTCAAATGTAAAAACTCCCTCCATAACCTGTGAGGCCCTAGCCATCAGCATCCCCTCCCATATCCTTTATACATACATATAACCTTTCTCTGCAGGCTGGAGGTTTGTAAAATTCTGGCTTAAAACGATGAGCACTGGGAGGAGGATAAAGCAGGATGATATTTTACACCATCCTTCCCTGTACTACCTTTCTTATCCCATACAATTACTAAATGCTTTCCTAAACCAAATTTTCAAGTTGAAGTGTAAATCAAGCTCCCCATTGTGTTACGTCCTCAGGTAGAGATTTGGGGAAGTAGTTTAGGAGGTAGGCTAAGGAACAGAGCCAGCCAGCTTGTCTTAACATTAACTTTATTTCCCTTCCTATCAGGGACAGGTAATCTTGTTTGGCTGCCCATTTAGTCTTAATAAGCCAACATGAAAACCCTAATGGGAATGCTAAAAAATCTCATTTCTGAGAGTCAGATGATTTCTGGTTACCAGAGGCACAATTTTCTATCTACAGTTGGCCAGGCATCTGACGTCTACTGGGATGAGAAAAATGACTTTATAATGGGAAACTGAACAAATGTTTGGGGTTTGTTTTATTTCCCTTAAGAGTAATTATTACTAGAATTTGCTTGCCTCACTTTTGACTGCCACATTGAAAAATTTATTTTAAAACTATAAAAAAATGTTTTGTGGATTAAGGCATGTGGTTCTGCAATGAAAATTATAAGCTTTTGAAGTAATCTTTCCTGGCATTCCTGTCTATTCTAATTCTAAAATACTTTTAGAATTAATTGAAACTCTTTGAATATTTATGAACTATTCAAGGAATCCAGTATATCTAGCTTCTCCCAGAAAAGTCATGTCCATAATCCTTGGGAATTCTTTATTTTCATCCTTATCCCACACATTGCAGTTGACTGGGATGCTACATAAAGCTTTTAATATTATAACATGTCACTCTTTGACCAAGAGCACAAAGGAGAAGGATGAAAATGGTTTTTCCTACTGCAGCTTCAGGGGTGGAAGTCATGCCTTGGTGCCTACCCTCTATTTTGATCATATCCTCTCCCTGTTCCTCTGAGTCTTCGGCTTGAGCAGAGCTGGAACGACTATAAATTTGGCCTCTACACTGCTCAAGGAGGAGGCAGAGAGAATGACTGCCATTGTGCATGTGTTGTGCATGCATCTGCATAAATCCATCTGCAATGGTCACAGGGAGAAAGTACCATGGGCTCTTTTTCTGGCAAAGTAAGTGAAGAAGCCCATCCTGAATCCCATCACATACCCAAAAAGAGCTAGGGAATAACTAAAGCAGTCAAAGCCACACGTTAAGGAAGGAGTGAATCATTTTCTCCTTCCCTATATCACATGTAGAATAAGTTTCCCATGAAAGAAAGTTCCTCTTGGCACCTGTGTCATGCATTCCCACTCATCTTTCAGATGAGTTTTGGAGAGTATGAGTTGTATAATTAGATGGTTCACCCAATCCCATCTCCATCTGCTCTCCAAACAAGATGAACAAGCCTCAGATAGATCAGTGAAAGAGTTAACAGTTCAAAAAGCCTATTTTCCAAACAAAACAAATACACTTTCATAATAAGTGTATTAGCTTAATGAATTGTGCCCATATTAATTTGGCTATTACCTCACATGTAAAAGAAACTCAAAATATTTTAATTGAATTTATGATACTACCAAATACATTAAAATAAATACTTTTAAATTTTAAAGTAGAATTCCCTTAAGAATCATAATGCAGATATGTTCCTGCTACTTACTTGATTACGTGTTTGGTTAGTACTAGGGGAGCATTGCGATATTTATATTCCGAAGCCATGTAGATTCTTATTCTTAACTTCTTTAAACAATCTAAAAAATAAAATTCGAAGTTCTCCTAGCATAGAATCACCTATTCTAGCACTTGTTTAAATTTTTCAAATGGAAATATAGAAGCAAAATGATGTAGTCAGTCTAAGTTAAAGAAGTATCACTTCTGATGTATGTTCCTGAAAATAATTGCACTTTTTGGCAGGCGCTATTTATTTATGTTTGAAATCCCCATGTATGTATTTTTATTTTTCAAGTGAGATATTGAATAAATAAAACAAAGAGGCTGGGGAATCAAATTTAATACCAATCTGAAATGTACATGTAAAACAAAAGCAAAAACATTCCTTATTCCATAGCTGAGTCCAGTATGAAGAAAGAGGGAAATGCAGTGCACCCAGCATAAATCTCAAAGAAGACAATATTAAACATTTATGTGCACTGAACTTCTGAAAAAGAAAACTTACATATGATAAGAAAGCCAGTAATTTTTAAGTCTAGTGCATATCCCCAAGAAGTCAAAATTAACTTTCTAGTAACTCATTTCTTTTCTAGAAGTTAGTCATGTCTGTATCCAGTTCTCTTGCCCAAAACTCTGTGTAAAAATCATCAAAACAGAAAAGTGAAAAGTAAAAAATAATTAACATAACTTATTTTCTAGTGATATCAAGCAACTGTTTGAATCATTCTTATAATGAAATTACTAGATCTCCTCATGGCTCTTGTATAAGAATGAAATAGTCTTAGAACACTTTCTAAGCATAGAGTCAGTTTTAGACTTAGCTAGATAGAAAAAGTCAGTTACTAAGCTTTGTTGAAGATACCAGAATTTTTCCATTCTTCAAGTTTTGGACATTGATGCCAATAAGTCATTCACATAATCAATTGTGCTCTGTTTCTATGGCTTTTAGGATCTCTGAAATGTCATTTTAAAGGTGAGCAAAATGAAACAGTAGAATCAGGCACAAATTTTGGAAACTATGGGACTTGAGAAACCTTTTGGGGCTTTAAAGACTAAGTAGGAAGCAATATTTTAGGAATCTTAACTACTTTATATTTAAGAGTAATACTGCCAATAAATAAACTAGTGAAGACTCTATTGCAAAATGCACAAGAGAGAAAGATTATTAAACCATATTTTATTTTTTAAGTTTCCTCTTGTTGTTTTCAATGCTTAATGTGAAGCATTAAAATACTATGGTTAGTTCAGAATCATATTAACATTTAAATACCATATATATGTAGTCTAAAATGTATTCTTTGAAGTATTATTTATTTAAGAACTTTTTACACATTCAAACTGATATTTAATGCAATAAAAATGGATGGCACTTTGTTATCAATCCTTTCTAATACATCATTATTTACCATTTTGAGAGAGATGGTTTTGCAACATTCTTTACATTTCTACATTTGTGTTCTGTCTATCTCATATTTATAGTTATTTTGAAATAGATCCATTTAACTGTTAGCTAAAATGCACAAATAGTCAAAATTAAACCTCACTATGGTTTGCTGAGTGCAAATAAAGATAGCAAATCTCACTTTGCTGAGGAGATTCTGGTTCCATCTAAAAGAAAAAAGGAAAAACTAATAATGCAGAAATCTCAAGATTGACAGTATTTAAATATATTTTCAGGATTTAGATGAGGTTTAGACATCAGATTATTCCTCAACACAATTTTATAGTGAAGTTGAATTAAAATAGACTTGGTCAACAGACATGGTTAACTTTAAGGAAAAATCACAGACTAAAAATGATTAAGTGTCTGAAAGTAATAACATAACCTAAATTTTTGCCTTCATATGAAAGGTTCAGAAAATGCAAATCCAAATCCAAGTAGAAATACAAAGTGACAAATGCAATAGGATAAGAAAAATGGAATAGAGTGACCAGATATCAATGTTTTGTATTACAAAGTTGTTGAGTCAGATCCATGGCCACTACTGTAGAATTTTTATCAAGCTTTAAAATAACTAATTTCTTATAGTATTAGCTAGTGTTTTCATAGTAGTGAAGGGGAATAAATGTTGATATTTCTATTGAAATTTTTCAGAAATTGTATGGTTTCTATAAAAATGATTTAAATGGGCCTGATTCCTTTGCCTTGGCCTTTGACTCCTTTATCTTTTTTCTCTTCTCTTTCCTTCTCCTCCCACCTATTTTTGCTACCTTCTCCTCTCCTAAACTTTGAGAAACGGCAAGGCTTGCAAACACAGCTATGGAAGAAAGTGATTTGACAGTTGCTAGGAGGGGACTATACCAACCATCCTAAGCAAGAGGCATTAAAAACCATTCCTACCTTGAGTAACTGTAGTTAAAGAAGAAAACGGCATCCTGTAACACACCCCTCTCTTCCTCAAGCCCTATAAAACTCCAATCATGTTTCCACTTGCGCAGTCACCTGGCTTCAATTGCTCCTTGATATATATTAGCTAAAAAAACCTTTAACATGTACTTGAGTCACTTAAATTATTTTTCCTTTATATTTTTCAATTGAGCTTTTGTATTAAAACTCACTTTTTTAAAAATATAAATATTTGAAATATTAAACATTTATTATCCCAGTTCCATGATTCAGCCCTACTGGATGAGTGAGTATTAACTGAAGAGGAAACTTAACATCACTCTCAAGAGAGTAATCTAACGTGTGCCCTTTAATCTAATTGGTTCACATCCAACTATCAAGTTAACACCTTGGTTTTCTTTTACATCAACAAAAGAGTAAATTATCTTAATAAAAATATTTCTAAAAGATCATGACAAATAGTAGATATATAGTAAAATTTTATCACATGGATGAACAATATGTTTCTGATATTACACCTTTATTCTCAGTATTATCTTGAGGAAGGAAATGCTGTTGGCCTTGGTGGCAAAGTTGGTAAAGGGCAGTAGCTAGTGACCAAAAGTTTCCTTTTCTACTCTTTAGGGTAGCTATTTGGAATTCTTTCTGAAATAGCAATAAACAATTTACTACTAATGTATTCATTTCTTCTTTTATTATTCTGCTAATATTTAAAAATCTACTGTACACTAGACACTCTATTGGAAACTCTGGGAAGTAAAATGATGACTAGGATATAGCTTTTAACATAATGATCTGCCTTAGATTCAGTTCTCCAGAAAGAGACCTAGAGATGTAGATTTCTGTGCAGGTGATTTATTAAAAGTATGTGCTCACAAGGGAACCTGGAAAGGCAGGGGAATTGGAGGGAGCCAGTAGTGATATGATTTCAAATCCCAGTAGAGAGTAGATAGAGCCTGATACTACAGGATAGATGTGGAGTCTAAGTTTATCTCAGAGTTGTCCTCTACAACCTCCTTACAATAAAGGGAGCTGGGATACTATAATCCAAGATCTGTCAGACATTGATCAACTGTTGCACCATTGTTGGGTTGGAGGGTAGCCATTTCCTAGGCACTTCCTTCTCCTTGAACAAAACCACTCCAGCAGTATTTTTCCAAAAATTAGTACTGCTATTAGTTACTGTGTATTAGGAGGAAACCATTCTCCATCCTAAACAAAACTGGATCTGGATATAGCACCCAGAAATTCCCTTTTAGGCACATGTAGTCAAGTATTTGTAAGGAAAATGTAGAACTATGGCAAAAAAAGAGTGGTGTATGCACCATAAAAGTTACAGACAATAGACTGTAGAACATCAATAGAGAGAAAGACCAGTTTCAAGATTACTAGAAAGATATAATGGAAGATACTATATTTCAGGTGGATTTTGACTATTGAGCCCACCTCAGATACTTTGATATAGATGGGAGGAACTTCATGAACTGAGACCAGTGTTATTAGTCACATAGAAGAGAAACATTAGCAAGCATGTCTGGGTAAAATTAGATTTGGCCAATTTCATTAGTGCACAAAGAATATATGGAGAATGAATTGGAGGCTATGTTAAACAACAATGTGTGGGAAGACCAAGGAGATCCGTGAAACCCAGGATCAAAAATGCACATGATAAATGACAGGCAACAAGAGAAAGCCATGCAAGGTATGATTACAGAAGTGGCATGATAATTCCCAGATCTAATTTTGCAATCTCAGGGTATGTCTTTTTCAGGAAACACTTGAGAATTCTTAACACAAATAAATCTGATTCTTTTTCACTTTTAATTTAGCAAATAAATATTGATTCTACATACTATATTTCTACTGCAGCAAAGAGTAGATATCTCTGATGCAACTACACAACCACAGAGTATCCCAACTCCAAAAATAATCTTTTGATTTTAGTCATCGGAAGTTCTCACTTCTCAAATTGGTGAATGACTTCTGGGCTTCTAAGCAAAATTCCAGAAATGAACCCAATGTAAGCAGCCACAGGGCTGCTGGAGAAAGCTACAGAATAGCCATAATCTTCTGGCTCTCAGTCCCTTCACTGATGGTTGGCATTGTGAGAAGCATGGTTGTTCACTGCTATTATAATTGACAGGTGGACAGTTTGACTTCCACAGTACACAAACTGCAGCTCAAGCATTCCTTCTTTCCCAACAGGAACCTCATTTGCTAATGTCCTGAAAACAGGACAGAGCCAACCATTTCATTCAGGCTTTGGTAAGGAAACTGAAGAGGAAGAGTGATGTTGCCAAGAAATCAATAGCTGTCACTCAATTTATTATGAGGCTGCTCTCACAGGAAGAGCAATATGAAGTAAATGCATGCAGGAGAAGGAAAAGACAGTTTACAACAAAGGGAGCTTAGAAGGCTTCAGATCATTCCATTAAATCAGGGGTAGTCTAGGGCCTTAGTATGGACACTGACTTGCATGAGGATGAATAATAAAAACAACTTTACGAAGCACTTACTATGTGCCAAGCAGCAATATGTATGAAATGTATCCTATTTCTTTTTTAAGGGGGAAGGATACTGAGGAAAATTCAAGAGCGCAAAACTAGGAAATATCAGAGCCAGAATCTGAACCTAGATATTCTCTCCCTTCAGAAACTGTGCTTAGATACTGCTATTGACTAAATGTATATGTTCCCCCAGGAGAAAGAAGAAAATCAAACCCCAAAGTTAGTAGGAAAAAAAAGATCATAAAGACTAGAGCAGAAATAAATGAAATAGAGAATAACAACAAAATAGATTAATGAAACTAAAAGATGGTTCTTTGAAAAGATAAAATTGATAAGCCTGTAGTCAGACTCATCAAGAAAAAAAGGAAGAGGGCCCAAATTAATAAAATAAGAAATGAAAAAGGAAAAGGTACAAATGACACCACATAAATATAAGGGATCATAAGAGTATACTATGAGCAACTATATGCCAACAAAAATGACAACACAGAAGAAATGGACGATTTCTTAGAAAGGTACAACTTGCTAAGACTAAACCAAGAATAAATAGATAATATGAATAGATCAATTACCAGTACTGAAATTGAATCAGCAATTAAAAACTCCCAATAAACAAAAGCCCAGGACCAGATGGCTTCACAGGTGAATTCTACCAAACATTTAGAGAAGAGTTAACACCTATTCTTCTGAAACTATTCCAAAAACTTGCAGAGGAAGGAACACTTCCAGACTCATTCTATGAGGCCATCATCACTGTGATACCAAAGCCAGACAAAGATATCACAAAAAGAGAAAATTATAGGCCAGTATCACTTATGAATATAGATGCAAAAATCTTCAACAAAATACTAGCAAATTGACTCCAACAATGCATTAAAAGGATCCTACACCATGATCAAGTCAGATTTATCCCAGGGATGCAGGGATTTTTCAACATACTCAAATCAATCAACATGATACACCACATTAACAAATTGAACAATAAAAATCGTATGATATTCTCAATAGATGCAGAAAAAGCTTTTGATAAAATTCAACACTCATTTATGATCAAAACTCTCCAGAAAGTGGGCATAGACGGAACATACCTCAACATAATAAACACCATATATGACAAACCTACAGCTAACATCATACTTAATGGGGAAAAGCTGAAAGCATTCCAAGATCAGGAACAAGACAAGGATGTCCACTCTCACCACTTTTATTCAACATAGTTTTGAAAGTCTCAGTCATAGCAATCAGAGAAGAAAAACCAATAGAAGGAATCCAAATTGGAAACAAAGAAGTAAAACTGTCACTATTTGCAGAAGACATGATACTATACATAGAAAAACCCTAAAGAAGCAACCAGAAAACTACTAGAACTCATCAATGAATATGGTAAACTTGCAGGATACAAAATTAATATACAGAAATCAGTTGCATTTCTATACACTAAAAATGAAATAGCAAAAAGGGAAATTAAAGAAATGATACCATTTACCATCATGCCAAAAAGAATAAAATACCTGGAAATAAACCTACCCAAGGGGGCAAAAGACCTGTATGCCAAAAACTATAAGACACTAAAGAAGGAAATTGAAGATGACATAAGCAAATAGAAAGATATACCGTGTTCTTGGATTGGAAGAATCAATATTGTTAAAATGACCATACTGCCCCAGGCAATTTACAGATTCAGTGCAATCCCTATCAAGTTACCAAGACATTCTTCACAGAGCTGGAACGAAAAATGTTAAAATTTGTATGGAAACACAAAAGACCTTGAATAGCCAAAACAATCTTGAAAAAGAAGAATGGAGCTGGGGGAATCAAGCTCCCTGACTTCAGACTATACTACAAAGCTACAGTAATCAAAACAGTATGGTACTGGCACAAAAACAGACACATAGATCAATGGAACAGGATAGAAAGTCCAGAAATAAGCCAATACACATATGGTCAATTAATCTACAACAAAACAAGCAAGAATATACAAGAGTAAAGACAGTTTCTTCAATAAGTGGTACTGGGAAAACTGGACAGCTACTTGTAGAAGACTGAAATTAGAACATTTTCTACCACCATGTACAAAAATAAACTCAAAATGGATTAAAGACCTAAATGTAAGACCCGATACTATAAAACTCCAAGAGGAAAACATAGGCAGAACACTCGTGGACATACATTGCAGCAATATATTTTTGGAACCAGCTTCTGGAGTATTGGAATTAAAAGCAAAAATAAACAAATGGGATCTAATTAAACTTTAAAGCTTTTGCACTGCTGAGGATATCATCAACAAAATGAAAAGACAACCTACAGAATGGGAGAAAATATTTGTGAATGACGTGACTGACAAGGGACAAATTTCCAAAATATACAAATAGCTCACACACTTTAATATAAAAGAAACAAGCAACCCAATCCAAAACTGGGCAGAAGACCTAAACAAGCAATTCTCCAATGAAGACATACAAATAGCCAACAGGGACATGAAAAAATGTTCAGCATAGCTAATTGTCAGATAAATGCAGATCAAAACTACAATGAGATTTCACCTCACACCATCCAGAATGGCCATCACTGAAAAGTCTACAAATGATAGATGCTGGAGAGGGTGTGGAGAAAAGAGAACCCTCCTACACTGTTGGTGAGAGTGCAGATAGGTGCAGCTGCTATGGAGGACAGTATGGAGGTTCCTTAAAAAAACTGAAAATAGACTTACCATGTGATCCAGCAATCCCACTCCTGGGCATATATCCAGAGAAAAATAAAATTCAAAGACACATTCACTCCAATGTTCATAGCAGCACTATTTACGATAGCCAAGACATGGAAACAATGCAAATGTCCATCAACAGATGACTGGATAAAGAAGATGTGGTACATATATACAACGGAACACTACTCAGCCATTAAAAAAAGAATAAAATAATGCCACTTGCAGCAATATGGATGGACGTAAAGACTGTCATTCAAAGTGAAGTGGGCTGGAAAGAGAAAGAAAAATGCCATATGACATAATTTATATGAGGAATCTAAAAAATAGTAACAATAATAATAAGGACACAAATGAACTACTTATTTATAACTAGGATGATGATTTCTTGAATATGTGTAAGCACATTTGACTGTCCTTTATGACTGGATAACCGCATTCTGTTGATTCTTATTTTGTAGCTGGCTTTATTCCTTTGATAACCATGCAAGTTTAAAAAGCTAAAGCTCTAATCTGTTCTTAGAAACAATAATTAGTACATATATGTAAACTAAAAAAATGTGCAGTGTACTGTATATATTTATTTACATGCAATATAATGTGTATATGCAGTCAAAATGTAGTAATTCTACTTAATAAAACTGAAAAAGGAAAAAAATGTATATGTTCCCCCCAAATTCATGTGTTTAAATCCTAGCCCCTAATGTGATGTTACTAAGAGATGGGACATTTTGGAGTTGATTAGGTAATGAGGGTAGAACGCTTATGAATGGGATTAGCATCCTTAAAATAGAGACCCAGAAGAGGTGCTTCACATCTTCTGCTTTGTGAGAACACAGTGAGAAGATAGCCATCTAGGAACCAAGAAGTGAGCCCCCTACCAGACACTGAATCTGTCAGTATCTTTGTTTTAAATTTCTCAGCCTCTAAAGAACTGTGACAAATAAATTTCTGACATTTCTAAGCCACCCAGTTTAAGGTATTTTTGTTATAGCAGCCTGAACAGATAGAAATCAGTACTGAGAAGTAGGGTGTTATTTTAACAAATACTTGAAAATGTGAAATTGGTTTTGGGACTGTGTAATTGGTATAGGCTGAAAGAATTTTGAGGTTTATGCTACAACATGCATACATTGCCATAAATGGACTTTTAAAGGTGATTCTGGTGCAAGTTTAGAACAAAAAGAAGAAAATTGAGAAAATTTCAATCTTCTTAGAGAGTATGTAAATAATTCTGAACAAAATGTTGGTAGAAATATGGATGATAAAGGTCATTCTGATGAGGTTTCAGACAGAAATGAGGAACATATCATTGGAAACTGGAGGAAAGGCAATTCTTGTTATTAAAGTGGTAAAAACCTTGGCTGAATTGTGTTAACTTTCTAGTGTTTTGTGGAAGGTAGAACTTGGGGAGGATGAAATTGGATATTTAGCTGAAGTTATGTCTAAACAAATATTGAAGGTACAGCTTAGTTCCTCCTGACTGCTTATAGTCAAGAATAATGCAAGAATAAATGATCTAAAGATTAAGTTGTTAAGCAAAAAGGAAGCAGAACTCAAAGATCTAGAAAATTCTCAACCTATCTATTTTGTAAAAAATGAGAAAGCATGGTCATAAGAGAACAATAGGGTGTGGGCAAGTGACAGAAGATTAGCATGGAAGAGATAAAAATGAAGCCCAGTCTGCAGGAAAGTCAAAATCTTACAAAGATTCCTCACTTCTTTTGGAGTAAAGGCCAGAGTCCTTACTATGACCTACAGAGCCCTAAATAATATTGCTGATTCTTTCCTCTCTCTGACGTGACCCCCTACTACTCTCCAACTTGCTCATTCTATTCCAGCCACACAGGTTTTGCTGTTCCTCACACACACTGAGCACGCTCTTGCCTGACGACATTACATCAGCTGCTTCCCATATCTTGGAAATGATTTAAAAAAAAACAAACTAGGAGTTCCTCCCCCAGTTATATTCATGGTCTTACCTCCCCTATCTATGATCAAATTACATTTTCTCCATGAAACCTACCTTTACAACCTTATTTAAAACCGCAACTGTCCTTGTCACATGTCCCAGTTCTTCCCACTCACAAAATGTCATTACAACAATTAATAGTGATTCTATTTCTCCTCTATTCAGGAGTGTGAAAGAACTGTACTTTATAGCTTTCCCATATATGATTTACTATGGCTAATGAAATATGAGCATAAATGACATGTATCACTCCCGGCTGGAAGCCTTTAGGAACTGACACTTAGGATCTAGCCAGGCTCCAGATGATGGAGCAAGAACTGAAATATGTTTTGTTAAAGACATTAAGATTTGGAGGTAGTCATATCAACAAAACCTACCCTCTTCTGACAGATATACTCAGTGTATATTTTTATCTTTTTTATAGAACTTAACACTTTCTAACATACTATATATCATTTACTACATTAGTAAGTAAAGTAGTAAATAAGTAGATAAATAAAAAGTCATAAGATTTAACTCCCCACCAGAACATAAATTCCAACATAAAAAGGACATTTTTTTTCTGTTTTATTTCACATTTTGTCCCAAACATTTAGAATACTCATGTGTCTGGTATGTAGCAGGCACTCAATAAATGTTTGGGTGAATGATTCTGTGAATCAATGTAGTCTACCTTTCAATTATGCCAATTTCACATAACAAAAAAATTTTTAATGCAGTATGCCTTTATATAATATACAATGCACTGACCAAAAGTTTGGTCTAAGATAGGCTGAAGGAAATTGAAATTTCAATATTTATGTTCATTGCATCATTAAGAGTGAAAATTTAGGGTGGATGGCCTTTTGTTTAGCATACACCATAACTATTTTTGTTCTTATGCAAAGGTAGCCCCACAGAATATCCTAGGGTAGAGGGTGAGAGATAAATTTAGGCTTTAAAATTTGTTATTACCAAGCTAAGGTCTCAGGATTAGGGGAGCCTTAGAACAGACAGAAGAGAAGAGAGGAAGTGATTGAAATACAGTTTAAGAGAGAAAAATGGCCACTGAGATGTGTTCGTAGCAGAAATAGTCAAGAGAACTTAGAGAATAATGATTTCTTACTTTTAATTGTAAGTGAATTCCTTCTTGATGCTATTCTCTATTCTCCATTACCACAAAGTCTGCTCCACTTAACAGTCTATGTTGGTGTTGCTTCGAGATAAGGAGGAGGCTGATGAAATGGTGAAAGAGAAATGTGGACTAGTGTGAGTGGAAACAGGGTCAGTAGTGGTAGGAGAACAAGCAGGAGCCAAATCTTTTGGGTGAACAGAAATTCAACATCAAGGAGAACTTAAAGTTCATGAGTCTATAAAATCTTGAGGAAACCACTGAACTTCCAAATTCAGGGTAAAACAAAAATAAGGTGAAGGATTATTGCTTAAATTGAATCTCAATTTAAAAAAAGTATTCATTTACTGACCTATTTTTAACATTAGAAAAAATGATTTTTAGACTAATAGACAAATTGTGACACAAACCCAGAGTGTGACATACCTTACATGAATAAAAGCTCAAAATCAGGTGTCAATAAAATAAAAATTGTAAGCCCTCTTTTTCTCTTCCATTCAAATTCCATTCCATTACCTCAGTGGAAGTACACAATATTTATCAATTTTAAGTGTTATATGTTGGGTTCTCTTGGAAGCAGATCCTGAAACAGATTGCCGGGTAAGAGGTTTATAAGGAAGTGTTCCCATGATCAACACCTGTGGAAGGGAGTGAAGAATGCAGGAGTGATCAGAAGGGAAAGGGGGGCTACAGTGCAGTCTCAGCCAAGGCTCCAGCCAAGATGGTGGAGAAATCTGGGACAACCTTTCAGAGTTGTCCTGGATTACAGTAAGGAGCCTTGGCATTTCTACCCCAGGCCTCATGATCTTCAGTGAAGCAGGACTCTATCCAAGGGCAATTTCCAGAAAAGACTGAGAGCCTACAGCTGTTAGCAGGCAGCCCACCCAATGAAAAGCTGAGAAGTGAGGGGAAATCCTTTTAATCAGGATTCTGGACAACAAATAACAGTATCCACTACAGTACCTTTCTATACATCGTATCTATATATTTTCTAGTATTATGTGACATAATGTAATTAACATAATATAAATTGCCAAAATCATAAACAGATTCATAATACTTATTATTCTACTACCTTTTTATACAAGTATTAGAGCTCTCTATTTTAGTATATAAAGTTCTTACTCATTCTTTTAAAACCTGTTTAATATTCCATAATACTGATAAACCATACATTTAGTTAACTCCAATTGTTTAGGTTTGTGCATATGTGAGTTTTTTTTAGCATACATTCCTAGAAGTGGCATTTCTGTATCAAAGATATGGACATTTTAAATTGCAGTACATGATGTTAACCCCCACTGAAAGATGATAGGCCAATTCACGTGTTCTCAATAAGTATATGAGAATGCATGTTTTCCCACAGCTTTGCCAAGACTAGATGATGGCATTCTTTTTCATTTTTGTAATGTAATGGAAAATAAAAAACAGTATGCCACTGATGTTTTAATATGAAGTATATCAATTCCTTGTATAATTGAACTTGATTTCATATTACGGTATAATGCTATTTGATGTTTCTCCAAATCACCTGTTCATATCATTTTCCTATCTGTATTTTGGTTTGTTTGACTACTTTTTCCTGATGTGCAGACTTTATTTAAAACTATTAACTAAATCTTTCATTTCCTTCTAGTCAATATTTATATTTTAATTTTTCTTTACAGAATTGTAGGTCATGAGAAAAATTTTTTAAACAATAAACTAAATACTCCCAAAATATCAGTAAATCTAACAGAAATAAAAATAAATAATAATCAAAATATTTTTTTCTTTTTGCCAAAGTTTGGAATGCATCCCCAATAGAGTTGTTATAACAGTACAGGGTCCAAGAAAGCAAAAAAGAAATCATATTAGATATTTCAAATAGAGGGAATTTAACACACGAAATTGTTTTGACTTAGGTTTAAATTTTCATTTGATTGTGAAAAAGGCAGAAAATAATCAATGTGAGGCCCCTCCCCTTGACCCCTCAATATTGTTTTCTCAGGCACATCTTAGGCCAATCCCTAGAAATACCGTTTCTTTTGTTTCCTCTCAATCCCCCTTTTATACTCCCCTCCCTATTTATAGTATCAAAATATTTTCTTTCCCTCAAACAAAAGGTCTCTAGCAGTTTCTTTCTGCCCTGAAGGTTTCCAATCACAGAAGGAAACAATCAAAAATCCATTCGTTTTTGAAGTTATTGGTAAGACAATGAGTCAGCTCTTTCCAACACTGTGCTAATTTAAAGAATCACAGTAAAAAGAAATTACTTAAACCTCCAAGTTAATTTCTTCTGGAGGACAGAGAGAAATTACGTGAATGGGGTAGAATGCGAGGACAGGGAAGAGAGCAAGTATACATGTTTGGGAGCGCAGTGCTTCAAATCATTCCATGCACATATGTTATTCTCTGCTCCCATAAATGCATAAAATTCAGAAAATCGAACCACAAACTGTACACAGCTTTCTTTTTCTGTTGTAATTTAGAACACTTAGAGAATAACAAGATGTCTAGAGATAGAAGAAATTATGTTTTCTCGAAAGATGGTACAATAATTTCAGCAGAAGAAAGCCATATGAGTGCATTTAATGTTAAACACGGGAGTTAAAGGTTGAAGTCAAAATCTGAGATTCAGTTGTCAACCTTTTGTGCCAGTTTGTGACGACAGAAAGGATTCATACACCTTTTAAGCCACAGTCTCCGCACCAACAAAATGTGAAGATTTGCAACACAAGCACCAAGATCCCTCTAAGATTTTAATGTTCTGTGATCTATGGTCCTGGCTTTCTTGGTTCCTAAGTAGTACAGTCACCCTACTCAGAGCCAGACAACATTTCTCCCACTGCTTTAGAGGAATTCAAGAGATATCAGCTTCATGGGAAATGTTCTAATCAATAAATATAGAACTTTAGAGTACATAAATTCACCCAGTGATCTTACAAAAAAAACAAAGGCTCGGATTCCTCACTTCAATATTCTGACACAATAAACTTCACTGCGATCCCAAATCCCTGCAATTTTAATAAGCTTACCAGGTGATTCTGAGGCCTACCGAAATTTGAGAACCACTGGTTTAGGTCTTGGCGTTTATATGTAATTTCTGAGATACACATTGGTCTAGTTTCCACTTCCCTCTATAATTTTGATCCCCTATATTCTTCCTCTCACAGAATAAATCTGTTTGTTAGGTAAACTTTGCACTCCTGACAAATTATTCTTTTCAAGGTGATAGACCCTTTGCAAATAGTTAGCTGCTCTGGATGTAATTTTGCAGTTTTTAAAACTCAGGGTGTGAAGTACACTTTACAAATGTCTCTGAGAAGGGTTGCTTCAAAAATTGAGAAGTGTTGTGTGGGAGGCTCTAAGCACGAGCACAGAAGGGGAACTGTCCACAGTATGCATTATGCCAGAATAATGACAGTGATTAGCATTTATATCATGGGCTTTAAAATACTGGAATTTAAGATCTACCACGTTTCCCTGATGAAATGCATTTTTGATGCAAACATTGAACACATTCCTGCTTCTACTTCTCTCATTTTCCCTCCATCTACAAAAAAAGAAACATCCTTCCTCTCGAATAAACCTAACTAACCCATCTCTGCATTCAATTCTATCCAATCTTGAATCTTAGGACTTTGTCCCACTCTTTCATCCCAGATATTTTAGCACAATCTCTCCCTCATTTATTATCACTTCTCTCCATTTGCAGATATGTACTGCTTTTCTCATCCTTTGGAAGAAATATGAAAGTCTTACCTGTGTCTGAAGCTTCCTCTAATGCTTTCCTATTCTTCCTTTTCCTTTAATGGCCAAACGTTTCACAGGAAAGTCCATGAATTCTTTCATCACTCAATTCCTCCATAACAAGCTTCTTATTCATGTTTTTTTCTCGTTACAAAAAAGGCACAAAATGCTCTCACACACTCTCTTGCATGTTCTCCCTCTCTCCCCACTCTCCCTCCCTCCTTCTTGAGATATATGTATATATACACATATATACACACATATGTATATGCAGTACATATATGCATATATACATATATACATAAACACATACAGCTATGTAATACATACAGGTAGACAGATATGGATATATCTAATGAGCTAAATCCAATGTTCTTACTTCATTCTTCACATACTTTGCACTTCTGCTAAATGTGTCAGTTTCCACTCACCCATTCTGATAGTAAGAATATGTTAAGATATGCTACAATAGTAAATAAGCTAAGATGTTTGAAGTTGCAGCTAATTACAAAATTTTAATGACTTAAAACAGCAGATTTATTTCTCTTTCATTAAATAGAATCATCATGGGTTAGTTGCAAAATGGGAGAGGAAGGCTCTCTCATCTCACCCAGGGAATCAAGATGGAGGAGAAGCCACCATCTTGAACATTGTCATTTTCCAAATTAGATGGAAAAAAAGAACTCTGAAATGTCTCACACCAGTTACTAGCTCCAGTCCAGAGGTGATATATGCCAAGTCCACCCACACATCATTGGCCAAAATTACATGTCCCACCAACCCAGAGATAATCCAAAAAATGAAATCTTCCATGGGCTTAGAAAGTAGAGAGCCAGAAATATCTGGTGAGCAATATAATTAATCCCATGCATTTAAAAATATAATTTCCCCTTTGATTTCTCTAGTACTTAATTCCCATTATATTATACTTTATTTCACTCTTCTTTTTTCTCATACAGCTCCCAAACACTGCAATAATAATACATTCTACTATCTCTGTTATACCACACCTATAGACCTCACTGACTTTCATAGATTCAATTATCTCTTGTAGGTTGATGATTGCTTAATATTTTCAGATTTTCTTTCTACTACTTCTACAGCTCAATAGCCAGTAAGGACATCTGAAGTAGATGCTGGGAAATTAGTTCACTTTACAATGGAGTCACATTATAAAAAGCTGCTCTATAGAGGGTTATAAGATCAATAAGCAAAGGCTTGAAAATGAGAGCTCTTCAATGGGAACATAACAGAAAATATTTGTTTGGAATAGAGGGAGTTGGGTGGCCACATTCTTCAACTATTCAAATAATAGATATTATTTGATATGTAGGATCAAGGAAGATTTTGACTCAAATCCAGCAAATATATGCCAAAATATATTGCATGCCAGACCTTGTGCTGAAAGTATCTACATATCTTATTTAATCTTCACAGCAATAAAAAAATCAAATGCTTTGTATGAAGAAAAGGTAAAAGTGTCATTATATGCTGATGACATGTTACTATATATACAAAACCCTAAAAGGTCCACACAAAAGCTACTAGAGCTGATTGAAGAATTCAGCAAGGTAGCAGGTTACAAAATTAACGTTCAAAAATCAGTTGCATTTCTTTACACTAACGATAAATCAACCGAAGAAGAAAGTAAAGAAACAATCCCCTTTAAAATAGCACCCAAAGTAATAAAATATCTGGGAATAAATCTAACCAAGGAGGTGAAAGAATTATACACAGAAAACTATAAACCATTGATGAAGGAAATTAAAGAAGACTTTAAAAAATGGAAAGATATTCCATGCTCTTGGATCGGAAGAATCAATATCGTTAAAATGGTCACACTGCCCAAGGCAATCTACAGATTTAATGCAATCCCTATCCAATTACCCAGGACATATTTCACAGAACTAGAAAAAATCATAATAAAATTCATATGGAACCATCAAAGACCTAGAATTGCCAAAGCATTACTGAAGAGAAAGAAAGAGGCTGGAGGAATAACTCTCCCACACTTCAGACAATACTATAGAGCTACAGTCATCAAGACAGCATGGTATTGGTACCAAAACAGACATATAGACCAATGGAACAGAATAGAGAGCCCAGAAATGAGCCCACAAACTTTTGGTCAACTCATCTTTGACAAAGGAGGCAAGAATATACATTGGAGTAAAGACAGTCTCTTCAGCAAATGGTGTTGGGAAAACTGGACAGCAGCATGTAAAACAATGAAGCTAGAACACTCCCTTACACCATATACAAAAATCAACTCAAAATGGATCAAAGATTTAAACGTAAGACAAGATACAATAAACCTCCTAGAGGAAAACATAGGCAAAACATTATCTGACATACATCTCAAAAATTTTCTCCTAGAAGAAATAAAACCAAGAATAAACAAATGGGACCTAATGAAACTTACAAGCTTCTGCACAGCAAAGGAAACCAGAAATAAAACAAGAAGAAAACCTACGGAATGGGAGAAAATTTTTGCAAATGAAACCGACAAAGGCTTGATCTCCAGAATATATAAGCAGCTCATACGACTCAATAAGAAAAAAATAAACAACCCAATCCAAAAATGGGCAGAAGACCTAAACAAGCAATTCTCCAAGGAAGACATACAAATGATCAAAAAGCACATGAAAAAATGCTCAATATCACTAATTATCAGAGAAATGCAAATCAAAACTACAATGAGGTATCACCTCACACCAGTCAGAATGGCCGTCATTCAAAAATCCACAAATGACAAATGCTGGAGAGGCTGTGGACAAAGGGGAACCCTCCTACACTGCTGGTGGGAATGCAGTTTGGTGCAGCCACTATGGAAAACAGTGTGGAGATTCCTCAAAAGACTAGGAATAGACTTACCATATGACCCAGGAATCCCACTCCTGGGCTTGTATCCAGAAGGAAATCTACTTCAGGATGACACCTGCACCCCAATGTTCATAGCAGCACTATTTACAATAGCCAAAACATGGAAACAGCCTAAATGTCCATCAACAGGTGACTGGATAAAGAAGTGGTGGTATATTTATACAATGGAATACCCCTCAGCCATAAAAACCGACAACATAATGCCATTTGCAGCAACATGGATGCTCCTGGAGAATGTCATTCTAAGTGAAGTAAGCCAGAAAGAGAAAGAAAAATACCATATGAGATCGCTCATATGTGGAATCTAAAAAACAAAAACAAAAACAAACAAACAAACAAAAACAAAGCGTAAATAAAGGACAGAAATAGACTCACAGACAGAGAATACAGACTTGTGGTTACCAGGGGGGTGGAGGGTGGGAAGGGATAGACTGGGATTTCAAAATTGTAGAATAGACTACACTGTATAGCACAGGGAAATATACACAAAATGTTATGATAACTCACAGAGAAAAAAATGTGACAATGAGTGTGTATATGTCCATGAATAACTGAAAAATTGTGCTGAACACTGGAATTTGACACAACATTGTAAAATGATTATAAATCAATAAAAAATGTTTAAAAAAAAGAATATAGATGTTTAATACTAAAAGAATATAAGATAAATCTTAGAAGGGAAGCAGAAATATTTTAGAATTATCTACCACAGCTAAGTGTCTGATAATTACTACAAAGACAGAATGGTTTGAAAACGAAGATCTCTGACTGTAGACATTCTCATGGCTGGCTGCTTTCTCTGGTCTAATTCAGTATTTCTCATGCTCTGGCACTAAAATTTCTATTCAGAGTTGCAAACTCAAAACCACAAATACTTCATGGATTACTTAAGAAATTTTCAAACTTAGTTTTTACTACACATGATTTTTTCATCCCTGTCTCTACAAGTTAACATTCAAATCCATTATATGCATATGTTATACTTTTTATAATTAGGACAACTAGGATCCCTGCATCACCACAGTGACATTGATTCATAAACTTTTTCCATACTTCCATACAAAATACTACTACTTGATAATAAGTTGCAATATAATTCAAAAATTCCACTACCTTCTCAAATATTTTTCTACTCCCACCATCAGCTTCAGATAAGAATCCTATATAACACAGAAATATTTAAGAACAGACAAAGTGACAGCTACTATATCATAAACAAGGGGAATCCATCTGTATAGAGGACCAAAAATAACTTTCTGTCTGACACATTCCTACCACTCAGCCCTTCTGCAAATGCCGACACAAGTTACTGGTTTCAATCTGAAAAATTAGTGTCATGAACCTAGAGGCTTTATCCTTTTTTTGTGCTTCCAAACTATTATACCACCCTTTGCACAGTTAGTCCATCTGAATACTATTTTGCTCTCTGTACTCCCATATCTATTATAACAGTTCCAATAGGAAGACTAGAGGTGATTCAAGGAGTCATGGACTCATCATTTACTTAGATTTATTTTTATTAAGGTAACATTGGTTTATAATATTCTATAACTTTCACGTGTACAACATTATATTTCTACTTCTATATACCCTATAGCATTCTCACCACCAAAACTTTAGTTTCCATCCATTGTCATATAGTTGATCTCCTTTACCCATTTTGCCCTCCCCGAACCCTTCCCCTTCTGGTAACCACTACTCTGTTCTTGGTATCTCTGTGTTTGTTTTTGTTTGGTTTGTTCATTTGTTTGTTATATTTCGCATGTGAGTAAAACAATACAGTATTGACTATCATTTTAAATAAAGAGTAGTTCTGCTTCTTAACTGATCACTATGGAAGCTATAGATGAGGAGACTGAATTCAAAGATGTGTTCACACTGGAAACTGGCCTTTGACATTGTAACCAGATCACACCAGGAAAACTCAGCAAAATTTTAGTCTTTCCATTCTCAGTTGTGAATGGATAAAATTTCCAGTACAATATTTACATGGATGAAAATGTAGTCCAGAAAGAGTATGTTCTTCACATGTTGAAGTCTACAGAAATGATTGCCTTAAGAACATAGGAATTTTGCAGGCTGAATCATGAATCATCTTGCTTTCTACTTTCCTCTCATGCTATGCTTACCTCATCCTCACTAACTCTCTTTTATTTGTCTATTAACTTCTCTTCTATGGTTTTCCTCTATCCTGACAGTATTTTGATATCTCCTAGCTCCCAATTTTTGGCTAGTTCTCCTAACTTCTGTTCTCAGCTCTCTCCTCTGGTGTAACGCTTCCAGGGTTGAGTCCACCAGTAATGACATCCCTGTTTAAAAATTTAACTACATAATGGCTTGCATAGTGCCCCTAAAGGTGGCTCTTCTTACAACAATTCAGCCATCTGGGTAAAGAGTAAAGGCAATTATAGTCCTCATTAGTCTTCCTTAAATCAACCTTCTACATCATGATTGTATCATGCCATTAGATGCAGTTTTCTGGTATTTTATACCAATGAAGCTCATGTTTTTGGTATTATGTCATTGAAGAGCACAAGTAATATTCCACTGTATTTAATATTGTACTATAAATTGTTTCCATATCTTATACAGAGTGCGTTTTAAGTGTAAGAACATAAAAATCTGAATTAAATAAATTTGGATGGGTTTAAACTCCAGCTCTACCACTTATAAGTCTGTGCTTTAATTTACTTATCTGTAAATGAGGAATACTAAAACATACCTTACGTGATTATTGTAAACACCCATTAAAAAATTTGAACGCACTGAGCACAGTGCTTGGAATGCAGTGTTAACAAAATTAGAGGACAAGTAACTCTGGTGAAGTATCAAAATCAGTTAAAGAAATTATTTTACTGCTGGGAGAAATGACTCTCTCTGCCACTTAAACCTGTAAAACACTTGTTTATTACTAGAATGTGGCTGAAGATTGATTCTTTTAACAAGGATGAAGCAAGGGAAATCAGTTAGAGGAAAGGAAAGATGGTAAACTTAATCGTTGTCATCTGTTCAAATTGTACTGTAGTCCGGTGAATACAACACAAGTCATTTTTTTAACCTCCTCTTAGTGGCCTTGACAAAAGTAGTTTATTATTATTTGAGGTTTATACTATGGACCCAAGGTACAAATATAGTGAGAAAGATATACTATTATAGCTTGATTCCATTGGATTTTCAAAAAGGTAACTGGAATATTTACTTCATTTTGGTCTGACTCACTGTCTAATGAGTTTTATATGGGTGGAATACAAAAAAAATACATATGTATAATCACAAAAATAAAATTTCATATCTTTTGTCCATAATAAACCTATTTTAATATTGTAAAATAAAATAGAATTTTTTGACTTACCTAGAAAAATGAAGAACAGGATTTGTGAGAGCAAATAAAGATCAGGCACTGGGTAGAATAAGAATTAGAAATCTGGATTTCAGAGCCAAGAATGAGCATTTGGTTACTTCTAAATTTATGTCATATTTATTTTTAAAGTCTAGGAAATGGGAAGAGCAGTAAAATATATTTCTAGAAATTAAATGATAAAACGTAAGCGTGAAGACTGAGCACATTCTATTGAATTTATCTACTTGATCAATTATGTACCTGAAATTCCTAATTTTTAAGGTGTCTTCTGTGGCATTATGAGAAATTCCAGAAGACTATTAAAGGCATCAAGAAGTTAAGCAATACCAAAACCAGACAAAGACACTACCAAAAAAGAGAATTATAGGCCAACATCACTGATGAACACAGATGACAAAATCCTCACCAAAATATTAGCAAATAGAATCCAACAACACATAAAAAAGATTATACATCATGACCAAGTGGGGTTCATCCCAGGGACACAAGGGTGGTTCAACATACGTTAATCAATCAATGTAATACATCACACCAACAAGAGAAAGGACAAAAACCACATGATCATCTCAATCGATGCAGAAAAAGCATTTGATAAAATTCAACACCCATTTATGATAAAAACTCTCACCAAAGTGGGTATAGAGGGAACATATCTCAACATAATAAAAGCTATATATGACAAACCTACAGCCAGCATAGTACTCAACGGTGAAAAACTCAAAAGCTTCCCACTAAAATCTGGGACAAGACAAGGATGCCCACTATCACCACTCCTATTCAACATAGTCTTGGAAGTCCTAGCCACAGCAATCAGGCAAGAGAGAGAAATAAAAGGGATCCAAATTGGAAATAAGAGGTTAAAGTGTCACTATATGCCGATGACATGTTGCTATATATAGAAAACCCTAAAAGGTCCACACAAAAACTACTAGAGCTGATTGAAGAATTCAGCAAGGTAGCAAGTTACAAGATTAACATTCAAAAATCAGTTGCATTTCTTTACACTAACGATAAATCAACAGAAGAAGAAAGTAAAGAAACAATCCCCTTTAAAATAGCACCCAAAGTAATAAAATACCTAGGAATAAATCTAACCAAGGAGGTGAAAGAATTATACATAGAAAACTATAAATCATTGATGAAGGAAATTAAAGAAGACTTTAAAAAATGGAAAGATATCCCATGCTCTTGGATTGGAAGAATCAATATTGTTAAAATGGTCATACTGCACAAGGCAATCTACAGATTTAATGCATTCCCTATCCAATTACCCAGGACATATTTCACAGAACTAGAACAAATCATAACAAAATGTATATGGAACCATCAAAGACCTAGAATTGCCAAAGCATTACTGAAGAGAAAGAAAGAGGCTGGAGGAATAACTCTCCCAGACTTCAGACAATACTGTAGAGCTGCAGTCATCAAGACAGCATGGTATTGGTACAAAAACAGACATATAGACCAATGGAACAGAACAGAGAGCCCAGAAATGAACCCACAAACTTTTGGTCAACTAATCTTCGACAAAGGAGGCAAGAATATACCATGGAATAAAGACAGTCTCTTCAGCAAATGGTGTTGGGAAAACTGGACAGCAGCACATAAAGCAGTGAAGCTAGAATACTCCCTTACACCAAACACAAAAATCAACTCAAAATGGATCAAAGATTTAAACGTAAGACAAGATACAATAAACCTCCTAGAGGAAAATATAGGCAAAACATTATCTGACATACATCTCAAAAATGTTCTCCTAGAACAGTCTACTCAAGCAATAGAAATAAAAGCAAGGTTAAACAAATGGGACCTAATTAAACTTACATGCTTCTGCACAGCGAAGGAAACCATAAGTAAAACAAAAACACAACCTATGGAATGGGAGAAAATTTTTGCAAATGAAACCAACAAAGGCTTGATCTCCAGAATATGTAAGGAGCTCATATGACTTAATAAGAAAAAAACAAACAACCCAATCCAAAAATGGGCAGAAGACCTAAACAAGCCATTCTCCAAGGAAGACATACAAATGATCAATAGGCACATGAAAAAATGCTCAATATCACTAATTATCAGAGAAATGCAAATCAAAACTACAATGAGGTGTCACCTCACACCAGTCAGAATGGCCATCGTTCAAAAGTCCACAAATGACAAATGCTGAAGAGGCTGTGGAGAAAAGGGAACCCTCCTACACTGCTGGTGGGAATGCACTTTGGTGCAGCCACTGTGGAAAACAGTATGGAGAGTCCTCAAAAGACTAGGAATAGACTTACCATATAACCCAGGAATCCCGCTCCTGGGCATATATCCAGGAGGAACCCTACTTCAGGATGACACCTGCACCCCAAAGTTCATAGCAGCACTATTTACAATCGCCAAGACATGGAACAGCCTAAATGTCCATCAACAGGTGACTGGATAAAGAAGTGGTGGTATATTTATACAATGGAATACTACTCAGCCATAAAAACCGACAACATAACACCATTTGCAGCAACATGGATGCTCCTGGAGAATGTCATTCAAAGGGAAGTAAGCCAGAAAGAGAAAGAAAAATACCATATGAGATCACTCATATGTGGAATCTTAAAATAAATAAATAAATAAATAAATACAAAACAGAAACAGACTCATAGACAGAATACAAACTTGTGGTTGCCAAGGGGGCAGGGTGGGAAGGGACAGACTGGGATTTCAAAATGTAGAATAGATAAACAAGATTATACTGTATAGCACAGGGAAATATATACAAGATCTTATGGTGGCTCACAGAGAAAAAAAGTGACAATGAATATATATATGTTGATGTATAACTGAAAAATTGTGCTCTACACTGGAATTTGACACAACATTGTAAAATGATTATAACTCAATAAAAAATGTTTAAAAAAAGAAATTATGTCTCACTCACACACACACACACACATACACAGACAATGGAATATTACTCAGCCACATAAAAGAATGAAATAATGCCTTTTGCAGCAACATGGATGGACCTAGAGATTATCATACTATGTGAAGTAAGTTAGACAGAGAAAGACAAATACCATATGATATCACTTATTTGTGAAATCCAAAAAAAGTGACACAAATGAACTTATTTACAAAACAGAAAGACATTCACAGACATAAAAAACAAACAAAGGGGAAAGGTGAGGAGGAGGGACAAATTAGGAGTTTGGGATTAGCAGATACAAACTAGTATATATAAAATAGGTAAACAACAAGGTCCTGCTGTATAGCATAGGGAACTATATTCAATGGCTTGTAGTAACCTGCAATGAAAAAGAATATATATTTATGCGTGTGTGTGTGTGTATATATATATATATATATATATATATATATATATATATATATATATATATAACTGAATCACTATGCTGTACACCAGAAACTAATACAACATTATAAATCAGCTATACTTCAATTTTTTAAAAAAATGGGAAAAGTAAAATAATAAAAATGGGCACAGGAAATGAATAGTTTTCCAAAGAAGACATACAAATAACTAACAGGTACATGAAAAGGTGCTCAACATCACTAATTATCATGGAGATGCAAATCAAAACCACAATGAGATATCACCTCATACTTGTTGAAATGGTTGTCATCAAAACGACAAGAGATAAAAAGTGTTAGTGAGAGTGTGGAGAAAAGGGAACCCTAGTACACTGTTGGTGGAATTGCAAACTGGCACAGCGACGATGGTAAATGATATGAAGGTGCTTCAAAAAATTAAGAAGAGAACTACCGTACGATCCAGCAATTCCACTTCTGGGTATATAAATTCACAGAAAATGAAATCATTATTTTGAAGAGATATCTGCACTTCCATGTTCACTGCAGCATTATTCACAACTGCTGAGATATGGAAACAACCAAAGTGTCCGTCTATGGATAAATGGATACAGAAGATGTGGTATATACATTGATGGAGTATTATTCAGCCATTAGAAAGAAGAAAAAAATCCTGCCATTTGCAACAACATGTATGGACCCGTGGGGCATTATGCTAAGTGAAATAAGAGAGAGAAAGACAATACTGTATTATATCACTTATTTGTGGACTCTAAAAAAGCCAAACTCAGGAAAAAAAAAAAAAAGAACAGAATGGTGGTTGCCAGGGGCTGAGGGTTGGAGGAAATGGGGAGATGTTGACCCGAGGGTAAAATTTCCAGTTAGCAGATAAATTTGTGGGGAACTAACCTACAGTGTGGTGATTGCAGTTAACAGTACTGTATTATATACTTCAAAGTTGATAACAGAGTAGATCTTAAATGTTCTAACCAAAAGAAAAAAAAAAAGAAGTGGTATTTATTAGAGGTGGTAGGGTTGTGTTAACTAGCTCTGCTATGGTATTCATTTCACCATATATAACACATCAACAGGTTGCACACCTTAAAGTTATACAATGTTATATGTTATTTATATCTCAGTAAAGCTTGGGAGAAAAATTAAAATAGACTATTGTACAACATTCAAGCAAATGTGCTAGTTTTGGCCTGCTTTTCCCTGAATTCTGTCATTGCTCCTTCTTGGCTCTGTTTTGTATGACATGATAGCAGACTCATACAGGTAGCTTAGTTCTGATCAAGTGCAGCCAAAAAGAAGCACTGATGGTATATGGGAGCTTAGGGGTAAGCTAAGAGATTTCTCCTGTTCTCTTTCTACTTTGGGAAGCCCCTCCAGCAGCAACTGTGAAATCTCCATGGCTTCAGCGCCTGTGAGACAGAACTGGTATGGGCAGACACTGATCAGGCTCCTTTACAACCTCTCCTTTACTTTGCCTTTCCAGTAGAGAGGTAGAAGTAGATTCCATTATTTTACTGGCCCTTCTTTACTTCTCAGCCATTTCATCACTGGTGTTATTAATACCCTGCATTAAATTTACTTGCAAAGACATGAAATGATTTTTATTTTATTTGTTACATGTGGGCAAATATAATAAAATTTTCAAATACTAAAAATAAGTTAGAAAAGACATAAAGACTCAAATTGGGAAAATAGTAGCCACATTTAGGAAGGTAATGTACTAATATTGTTGGAGGAAGGAATTCAGGAATTTGAAGATAACATTAATGAGTTTGGAAGGTATAAAACTGTGGAGAAATTTCAATGGTGGGCTTTACACCACAGGAAATACAGAGTGACTCAAAGTTCTGTAGTGTGCTCACTTCAGCAGTGCATATACAAAGTTTTATGATTTATCTGGAAGTGGTATGCAGTTTGGAGTGGGTGATGGAGTCACGTCAAAGAAAAATTGCACCAGATGGTGAAACAGGCAAGGAGGACTTTACTCAAGCATATTCTAATAGATGAAAGAGACTGAACTCAACTCTGCTGAAACAAAAGGCAGGGAAGTTTTTAAGCGCCAGGGTGAGCTGTAGGAAAAGTACTGGAGGATGTGGGTGAAGAAGTTGGTCAACGTAATTAGACCATCTCTGCTTGCTTTGGTTCTTATCAAAGTTAGGCTCCTATATTCCCAACAGAGACTGGGAACTAGGAGACCTATCTTTCTTGAAGATTATAATTCAAAGAGATGACTCCCAGGTCCTTGAGAAAGACATTCCTGGGTTGTAAAAGTATCAAGTTACTAGGAGAAATTTTACATCTCAAAGGGGCAGATAAAGAGCGTACAATTTCAAAGTTCTTAAATGTTTTCAGAAAAAGGAGGTCAGGAGCCTATAGTCAAAAAGAAAAGTGTCTAAAGTTTAGTCAAGCTGAGGGAAACATTAAGGCTATCTTGGTCAGTGACTAAAATTAGGGTAACCTGCAAGAAGGTTATTTTGTAAGGGTACAATCTATAGGAGTAAAGAAAAGCAATGCTTTAGAAACTTTATTGGAAGAATCAAAAGTAATTGTCAGCTGGTTAGATATAGGTCAGGAATAATGAGAAAGGGCAGTTACAAGGTAAACTCAACCAATGTTCTCTGGGATGTAGCTTTAATAAAGATAAAATAAGTAGAAAAAAATAATCCATTCATACCAACTGAGAGCCAATTGGATGGATGCCCAAATTAGAAATACTTCTTCGCTGAGTCTAGTCAAGGATTAACAAACCTACATTTATTAGATATACTTCTGACTGGGGGTTGAAAAATCTCAATTACTTAAACTTAATCTTTAAGCTTACTTTATTTCTATAAGATATTTAAAAATATACTTTGGGGAAAAATAATGGAAAAGTGATATGCCACTAAAACATTGAAGTAAATGATCTATTTAGATCTTATTTTCCCTTTTTCTCAATGTAAAAGAGAGAAAAACAGAAGCAAAAGAAATGGGCAGAAGGTAATATTCACCTACCAGTTATTGAGCCAAGTGTTTTCATATACTTATCTCATGTAATTCTCGTAGAACCATCAGGCATGAGGAAGATATAATTTACCCCATTCTTTAGACGAAATTTTGTTTACAAAGTACTAAATCAACCAACTGCAGAGCTGACCTTTGAATCTAAGTCTGTTGAAATGAGAGTGCCAAATTCTGTTTGCTAATACAAGGTGCTTGGAATAGGTAGACTTCAGTGAACGGGAAAATTAGCGCATGCATGAACTTATGGTAAGTTTTGCTGATCTAGTAGCTTTGTAAGGTCTGTCTAGATTCAAAGGCCCTTGCTCTGCTAAAGGATCGAATTAAAGGTGGTCTCCTTCTTAAACAACCAATATTTGCAGAGCTATTCAGACTTCAGGTCATGATATTTTTTCAAGGATTAACTATTATCACTGTGTTTTCAAACTTTAACTTTAGAAAGTTCATGCTTTTATTGGAAGAAATGTTAAATTTTGATACAATTGTTTGCAGCGATGCAACTTGGTCGCCCTCTGGAGGCCATTCTCAGGTCTGACTAGCATATCTCAATTTTGAGGAAAAAGTCAGGTCTAACAACTCAACTCATTTTAAATGTGTGGAAATTATATATAAATGTTATACTTTTTAAAAAGTTACAAAAATGTTGAATTCAAAGTGCTCAAAATATTTTAAAATGCTGAACTTAACATTTTATGGCATAGCATGCTTTGAATTCCTGTTTTCCTTTTGGAAATGGAAATTGCCTTTTATCATGCAATATCTATACTGGAACTAAAACCATTATGTTTCCTTCCCTATTAGGAACACATGGGCAATTAGTTCTAAAAATTGAATAATAAAGCATATGATACAATACAGTACACTGAACTAGTACCAAGATCTTTGGTTTTAGGTTTAAAAAAATCTCTAAATTTCCAAATTGTTTTTATTTTTCTCTCTCCCAGGGGTAAAACGTCAGAGCTTACAAGAATCTTTATAAGCAGAATGGCTCAAGGGATAAAAACGTTTTGTTCCCTAGTTCATTCTTTTTCAGTTTTCTTATGAAAGATGTATATTCCAGTTAGTGAAAATTATACAAATAAAGTGCTTACCATATTTGGTGACAGCTGCCATTATTTCACTATAAATTTTCCACATAGAGTAAGCAATTATAAGTTGCCGCTATTCTTTACCTGATTTAAGTGAAATTAATTCTTTAAGTAACTGAGCAGGTAGAGAATTCAGAATCAGCCATCATTTGAGGTACATTATATAACTAAAGTGGTATAAAAATCCTGTAACATGAAAGCGTTATGGAAGTCCCTCTAGTCTTCTGAGACCAGGTCACCAGTACTTTCATGTCCTGTTTGTAAATGTTTCTGTGTGATGTTTGGGATGCTGAAATATTTGATGCAATAGATATATCATGTTTATTACATGGCTTCCCTTTGTCTCACTCCAGTTATGTCCGTTTAATGACTTGGTGCAGCTCCAGGGCTCTATCCAATAACAAGTTAGTTTCAGGCACTGTTTATTGTACCCATTGGTCTTAATCCTCCAACTGCCTTGTAATCACCTCCTTCACACCTTGATGTTTACAAATGGCACATTTCCTGAGGAAAAGATTACTAGTGAGTCCTGGATATTTGCTTGAAATGGGAACAGGAGGATGGAAGAATGGAAGGGAAGATAAAGGGAAGATGAACAGATTTTTTTCATAAATTTTTTCTGCCACAAAAACTACAAGGCACCAAGCAAAGCAATCAGGGAAATTTAGATTCATATATTATTTTACCACTTATAATGATGATTAGATACACAGAGAACATTAGATAGATTAAGGAAGTATCTAGGAGGTAAAATGGATAGGATTGATAATGGATAGGATATAATGGATGATGAGAAAGGGTGAAGTCAAGGATTATTGCTAGGTGATTGGCTTATATAACTGGATGAATGGTGCCACCTCACACTAAGACAAACAGAAATGAAGGACAGGTTTGGGGGTTTAGGGAGACCATGAGTATTTCATTTTATGCATATTTTAAATGAATAGATTTAGATATTAAATAGGCAATTAGATTTACAGAATTCAGATTAGAAGTCTCAAATACACGTATGTTCAAACTTCATGGAACTGGTAAATGAAGCCTTTTGTTTCTGTAAAATTATATCCTTAGTTCTAGAGGGAGAGAATATAAAATCCTAGAATTGAATTTTGAAGAATTTCAACACTTAATGTCTGAGAAGATGATGTATTTTCAAACAAGATGGAGAATGAACAGCCACAGAGATTAAAGAAAATCCAGAAGGGTTTTGGGTAAAGGGAAATTAAGTTAAAATAACAGAAGTAAATCCTACTTACAGGTCAGGTAACTAGAAGATAAAATCTTCACATTGCAACTATGAATTTGGAAATAACGTATGTAGTAACTTTTAACTAGAGTAATAAAGGATAGAGTCTATTGGGAGTGGGCTGAAGCATGAGAAGGAAGTAATGAAGTGAAAGTATCAAATATAAATAAACATTTTAAACAGCTTCATTGAGTTATAACTAATACACAAAAAAATGGCACATGTTTAACATATACAATTTGATGAGTTTGTACATATGCATACACCCATGAGACCATTAACACCATCATGGTAACAGCCATATCTGTCCCCTGCAAAAGCTTCCTTATGTCCCTTTGTGTGTGTGTGTGTGTGTGTGTGTGTGTGTGTGTGTGTGTGTGTGTGAGATAAGAACACTTAACATGAAATCTACCCTCTTAACTAATTTTAAGTGCATAATGCAGAATTGTTAACTACAGGTACTATTTGTATCTGCACTATTTGATCTCTAGAATTGATTCAGCTTGCATAACTGGAAATCTATACCTGTTGAACAACAGCTCCCTTCCCCCAGCCCCTGGGAACCATCATTCTATTCTCTGTTCCTGTGAAGTCTGATTATTTTATATACCTCATATAAGTGTAATTATCCAGTATTTGTCCTTCTGTGACAGGCTTATTTCTCTTAGCATATTGTCCTTCAGATTCATCCACATCTACCATCCATTGCCACAAATAGTAGGATCTCCTTCTTTTTTTAAAGTTGAATAATATTCCATTGTAAATATATTCACGTTGTTTTTTACCCATTCATGTGTCAATGGACATTTTGAGAAAAGCTTCTTAACATTGATCTTAGCAATGATTTCTTGGCTATGATGTCAAAAGTGCATACCACAAAAGCAAAGATAGACAAATGAAATTCCATCAAACTAAAAAGCTGCTGCACAGCAAAGGAAACAACCAACAGAATGGAAAGGCATCCAATCTATTGGGAGAAAATATTTGCAAATCATATATCTGATAAGGGGTTAATATCCAAAATATGTAAGGAATTCCCACAACTAAACAGAAAAAAAAATAACTTGATTAAGAAATGGGCAAAGGACTTGAATAGACATTCACCAACAAAGACATATGAATGGTCAACAGGTATATGAAAAAGTACTTAATATCACTTATCATCAGGACAATGAAAATCAAAATCATAATGAGATACCACCTCACACATGTCAGGATGGCTATTATCAAAAATACAAAAGTAACAAGTGTTCGTGAAAATATGGAGAAACTAAATCTCTTGTATACTGTTTGTGGGAATGTAAAATGATATAGTTGCTATGGAAAACAGTGTGGGGAGGTTCCAAAAAATTTAAAATGGAACTATCATATGATTCAGTAATCCCACTCCTGGGGGGGGGGGTGTATGTGTGTGTGTGTGTATGTGTATATATATATATATATATATATATATATATATATATATATATATATATATATATATATATATATATATATATATAAAAGAACTTATAATATATATATAAAATAACTTAAATCAGGATTTCAAAGAGATTGCACACCCATGTTCATTGAAGCATTATGCACAATTGCCAAGATATATAAAAAGATTTTCAGTAATTATTTTTAAAACTATAGCTTTGAAGAAGAGAAGAAATAGGGTGGTAATTAGTAACGGAAGTCAGGTGGAGAAAGGTGAGTTTTATTTTGCTTTTCTTTTTTTGTTTTACTCTTTGTAATTTTTTTTTCTGAATTTGGAAGACATTAGAATGTTTAAAAGCTAATGGAAGAGATTCACATGAGAGAAAATATAGAACAAAATAAGGATCCTCAGATGGTGGAAGGTGATGCAATCCAAATCAGTAGTAAAGGAATTGTCTTTAGTAGGAACAGAGCTTCTGTTCTGTTAAATTACCAAAGGAGATGAAGATGGGAGCAGATGTAGTAATTCTATTGCATTCATTAATAGGAAAGTTCTCCTCTAATGTCTTTTATTTTCTTTTCTGTGAATTAGAAGAGAGTATCTCCTGATATTATAGCAAATGATGCAGACATGGCCATTTAAGGATAGTGCAGATGAAGAGAACATACTATAGAGAGTGAGAGATAATTGGTCCAGATTAATGTAGCAGAATTACAGGACAATATTAAAGGACCTTTTAGGTTAGTGATCATAATTTATAAAGGAAGCAATCTGAACCATTATGTACTTTTCTTGGGAAGCCTTTGAAAGCTGGAGATCAAGAAAAGAGGAAACAATGGTTTGGGTTGATCCAGGATTAGGTAAAATTAAAAGACACTGGAACAGGGGTACAGGTAAACACACTGTTAGATAATGGACATTGGAATGTAAGAGAATAAGGAGGGATGCAAAGGCAATATCAGGAGAAAGCAAAGGAGTAAACAGACCTGTTTCAAAGTACAATCGTAGTAGAGGAGTATTTGAACAACTGAACGGGAATATGAGAAGTTATTTTAAAGGGATGGCATATTTGTGTTAATAATTTTTAAAGACTGTTTCTCTTTTTCCAGCTCTGATCTTTATTTTAGAGAACTAACTCCTGAAAACTGGCTTTCCTAGTATCTGCTGACAACTAGCTTCCCATTAATTTTGAGCAAAGGAAAGACTGGTGAGAGACTGAAAGAAGGGAAAAGGGGAGAATCCAGAATGCCCTCTTTCACTGAGAGGTATATACAACTGAGGCTTTGTCTCCTATGTGAGCTCACTTTCTGTTCAAGAGCTTCTCCTGCCATGTTTCCTGCACCTACCAGCAGCCTCTACTTTCATTACAATTCTGCTTAAGAGATTCACTCTTGCTAAAGTCTAGGTTGCCTCCCTACTCCGTTTGACTCTTTAGGTTTTCTAACTTTTGAAACAGTATCTTTTTATTAAAATTTACTTTCTAAACTTCCTGAAGCAGATTTTCTGTCCTGCATGAGTAGATCCAGGAAAAGACACTCAAGATGGGACTCTGGAATTAGGTTGTTCATATGTTTGAGCTTGAATATAGTAGGGACTCCATTGCCAACATAAAGACAAGTGCTTCTTCCAGGTATAATTGAGCAGGACCCTATGGGTCCCTCCTTGGACAGACCCCCAACCCATATCCTCTGCTGTAGCTCCTCTCTGAAGTACCTGGATAACAGTATCTGATGCACATTTCTTGAGTTGTTTTACAGATGCTAAAACCTCCACCAAACAGAAGACATTTAACTACCTCATGACCATAAGCACATTACCCTCAGGCCTGTTGGAGCCTAAGGACTGATAATGTTAACTCCTGTAACACGGCTATTACCTCACCATCAATTAATCAGAGATTTGTGCACAGCTGATCACATACTCTGCAACCCCCTTCCCTCACCTGGCCTTTATAAATGCTTCCCTGAAATTCATCTGGGAGTTCAGGTATTTTAAACACTAGCTGCCTGGACTCCTTACTTGGCACCCTGCAATAAACACTGCACTTTCCTTCACCACAACCTGCTGTCAATAGATTGGCTTTACTGCGTCTGGGTGAGTGGACCACAGCTTGGTTTGGTAACACAAGTAGTGGCAACATTGAGACACGAAGGAAGGTAGCAGGGCACAGCCATTCAAGGAATGATACAGCAATTAACACCAAGACGGTGGAAGATTCAACTCTCATTAGGCCTTGACGCCCAAGATGGAGGGAGATCTGACTCCCAGGAGACCTTGAACTTTATTATACGCTCATTGTAACATATTAACATGGTAAATGGCACTGCCACAGGTGTCATGACAGTTCCGAGGCTAACCATAAAAAGTCAAAAAGTGGACAATGACCCAATTCTTGGAAATCCCAGCCCCTTCCCTAAAAGTGGTTGGAATAATCCTCCCACTTGTTAGCATATGAAGCTACCACAACACCACCACACTGCGTGGATGCTTTCCTCTCTGAGTGAGACAGACCACAGTCTGTCTAACGAATGTGTATCTACTTTTACTTTAAACTGAGCACCCAACCCCCATAACCCATGGCCTTTCTCTTGCCTTCTGAAACAGCCTGCACTCTGTCTATGCAGTATGTATCTCTCTGAATAAATCTACTTTTACTCAACTGTGGCTCGATCTTGGATTCTTTCCTGTGGAAGCCAAGGACCCACACTTGGCAGGGCGCATCCCAGAGACTCAACTGAGACCTGGGACACAGCCATCCTCTCGACTTACATTTTTTTCCTGTATCAACATGACTATTTAAATTACCACCAGTGTTTGCTTTGGATATATTGCCAATTGAAGACAATACTTTTACATGTCAAGTACCTGCTGATTTTGTCTATTATAGTTGTAATAACTACAAACACTATGGGGACCATCTGCTGCTTATGACGGCACCAGAGAGTTTACAAAATGAAAATAAGTCAGGTGTTTAACACTCTCAGATCAAGACATGAGAAGACACAGAGATCCACTCTGAGGGCCTTTAAAGTTTCTCATGTCTTATAGTCACAAAGCAGACATGGCTGAAGATCAAGTTTCAAATCTAAAAGTGTGAGTTCCAGAATTAAAATGCAAGTTCAATGCACATCTGTGCTGAGTCTCACAAATTAACATCAGGACAATGATCAGGAAAAACTGAGTATTTAAGATAAGGAAACACTGAGTGTTCAGGATAAGTACAGGTAGCCAAACTCAGATCAATATGAAAACTTTTAACCCAAATCTTCCTGTGGTTTCCTTGCAGTGGAAGCCACTCTAGTTTCTCCTCATTTGAGGAAACTAACCTTCCCTTGGTTAGCATCTCTCTAAAGACCTCATCTAAGGGGGTTAATTTTCAAGGAAATGTCTACTTTTCTCAACTCACCCACATCAGCACTTATTGCATTCCAACCTGTAACTATCACTGGATTCCAACAGGCCCCAGGAGACCAGTACAACATCCACTCTGGTAGGATGCTATATCCTGCTAATTTGTATCAGCAGGAACCTGTAGAATATGTGTGTGTGGCATTTATTTTTGAGAGTTAGACGGAGTAAGATGGAATATAAAGTTGGAAGGAGTTGAATGTATTATGAAGAACTTACCTGAGATTCAGATTTAAAATGTTAGCTCTAGCTGATGAAGCTGGCTCTAACCATTGGCTTGTTTGGCTTACTGAAATATGGATTAAACAGCCATCAACATTCAAAGAGGGCAAGATGCTATAACTTATCTGACAGGAAGGAATCCATGTACTTAAAATATGAATGTTGGAGTGGATTAATTATGTACAATTCACTCAACTATTCCAGAGTTATGCCCCCACAGAGGTCCTGGATGACATTCTTCTTTAAGACATTAAGACATAAGACATTGTTTGATGAGAGAACTGCAAGCATCCTTGAAAACCTCTATGGTGTGTATCTTTTGTGGGCTAAAGATGCCAATGGGGGATGCCATCTGTGAAATGGTCCCCATGCTTTTAATAGGAATGATGGAGTTGCAGAGAGTAGCAGAGGTTAAGTGGCAGCATTTATTATCAGAAACAAGATGAGTGCAATTACCATAAAGGTCAGCAGGGCAGAGTGGCAATGTTTTTGACCCAAAGTGATTTCCAGCAGTAACTGATTAATCACATTTATACTGGCAATTGCAATGATGAGCAGGCTTGAACTACATAAATGAAAATAAAATTCAAGCACAATGAGCAGAAACCTGCATCTGTTTTCCAGGAAAGAAAATTATGGCCTCACCCAGACCTAAACCAGAGATCATGTGGCTACAATAGCTTCAGAAAGTTTCCTGCAATACCGTGAAAAGTATATAGTGTGATTTTTTTCTCCAGGCCTACCTCAAAGTGGCTTACAACAATTCTCCAGGGAGAATGTTTAGAAAGAAAGGGGAAAACTCAGAATTTTTCAGAGATTATTAAGCTAAATTTCTACACCTGAGGATCCAAAACATCACTATGGTCTTCAGCTCATAATAGGGATTATGGAAGCCATGTGATAATTGGAATCTTGGCACAAGTTCACCTCACTAGGACCTCTGTGGTATCAGTGACCTACACTATATTTATTTCCTCATATCTGAATGTATTCCCCATATCTGAATGTAGACATACTTGGAAAATGACAGAATTCTCCACCAGCGTAAGTACTATTAAGATCAGAAGGGTTACCACCTCACATCCATTAGGATGGCTCTTATTAAAATAGTAATAAATAACAAGTATTGGCACAGATGTGTAGACATATGAACCCTCCACATTGCTGCTGGGAATGTAAAATGACACGGCCATGGTGGAAAAACATGTGGCAGTTCCTAAAAAAATTAAACAGAATTACCATATGATCCAGCTACTCCATTTCAGAGTATTTATCCAAAGGAATTAAAAGCAGGAACTTGAACAGATATTTGTAATCTCACATTCTTAGCAGCATTATTCACAATAGCCAAAAGATGGAAACAACCTAAATGTCCATCAACAGAGGAACAGATAAACAAAATGTAGCATATACATACAATGTAATATTAATGACCCTTAAAAAAGTAAGAAATTCTCACATGTGCTATGATATGGATGAATCTTGAAGACATTATGCTAAATGAAATAAGCCAGAACCAAAAAGACAAATATTGTGATTCCACTCATATGAAGTACTAGACTAGTCAAATTTATAGAGAAAGAAAGTATGGGAGGAGGGTATAGCTCAGTTGTAGAGTACACGCTTAGCATGCACAAGGTCCTGGGTTCAATTCCCAGTACATCCATCAAAAGTAAATAAGTAAACCTAATTACCTCCCCCTGACAAAAAGATAAAAAAAAAAAAAAAAACCAAGGAGAAAGAAAATACAATAGTGGTTGCTAGGGGCTTGGGTACAGTGATGAATGGAGAATCTCTATCACCTTTCCCATTTAAATATTCTGTTTGTCTTATAAAAAAGGCAAATAAGTCATGGACAATGACTGTTAATTGTCGTAAGATAATGAGGGGATAATTCTAACCAAAGCTTCTCAGTTGTACAGGATTTTTTTTTCCTGGAGCAAATCAAAACATTTCTAACTTCTGTTATATAGCTATTGATCTGGCAAATGCTTTTTTACCTCCACATCAAACAGCAAAGATAATGAGGTGGTTTGCTTTTACCTGACAAAGACAGAAGTACTATTAAATTTTGTCTGTCTTACTTGAATGCTATTCCAAGCTTCCTGATGTCTATAATATTATAGTCCATAGGGAAATTAATGATTTGGATATTACAATATAATGGTCCATTATATTGATGAGATTATGGTAATTGGACATGATGAGAAAAAAGTAAGAAGTGCTCAAGTTGTGTCAGTAAGATACATAGATGTCAAAGAGTGGGAAATAAACTCCATGAAAACTTAGGACGTCAAACATATTACAGCCTCAGTATGATAATGCACACAAACTGAACCAATATCCAGAAAGCACGGAAGATCATGGATTTGTCTCAGAGATGGAGGCAGCACACAGCACACAACTAGGCTTCTAAAAGATTTTTTTATACACCCACTTTTCAAAAACCCATTTCTGATAATTACTGCTCTTGCCTTTTAATTCGTCTTTCTTGTCCCCACCCTTCCTTTATTGTTCCCCATCCTTCTTACCCATCTGCCCCCTTTCATCCTTCTTCATAGAGAATAGCCTGGGCTATTCTTTACATCTGTATATCTCTCCCATCCACCCTCCCACCTCAACAAAGGTTTTGTGCCTGTTAAGAAAGTAAATATCTCTTGTTCTCAGAATATTGAAAGGGGAAAGGTTATGGATAAATAGCAAATCCTGACAATTTAAACATTCTCTATATATCACATAATTATTCTCTATGTATCACATAAATATCTTTATCTTAAATAAGTTAATACATGCAATAATAGTGCAAATAGAATATATTCACAACTACCAGAGTGCCAAATTCTACATTACATGCAAAATCACATACCCATATTACCTGCTTTTCAAGTTATAATTAAAACCATGTGTTATCACAGGGCTTTAAAAATAACATTTCAATAACTATAAAAGAAAGCATTAGAAACTGCATCAAAATTTTAAATTTCTTCACTTTTAAAGACATCATTAGAAAACAAAAAGGCAAGTCACAGACTGGAGAAAATATTAATGAAAAAAATGTATATATCTGACAAAGACTGGTATCCAGGATATATAAGATACTCTTACAATTTAATAATAAAGTAGTGTTGGGGGGAAAGTGTACTGACATCTATAATTGACTTTGAAATGTATCAAAAACATAAGATGGAGTGATGGAAAGATCGAGAGATGGATATATAGGTAAATATATAATAAAGTACATAAAAATGTTAATCGTAGCATGTGAGTTAATATACGAATGCTCACTATAAAATTATTTCAACTTTGCTATATATTTAAATTTTTTCTTAATAAATAGTTGGAAGAATAGCTTTTCATCAAATGCACATAATTAGTTTTCAGACTGCACTTCATAGAGCTAAATTTGAAGCAATAGGATACAGTTATTGTATCTTTTTTTAAAAAATGGCTGAGTGATTTCTGGATTTTCCAAAATGAGCAATTAGCACTCTGTCCAGCATCTTCAGAAAGGGCAGATGCTACCCTGAACCTCTACTTGGTAAAATCTATTTGACAGTTTGTTTTACCTCCTCTCACTTTTGAAATAACTCTGGGGAAGATTTTGTCAGTGGTTCATCTTTAAATCACATATTAAAAAGAAATCATCTACCTGTCCACCTCCTTTGGAAGGCTCCAAGGCAAGCCTCAGACATCACGGAGATGACATTCCTACAAAGTATGGATCTTCTTTTCTGTGGAGCACAATGAGATAAAATTTAATGGAGAGAATATATAAATGCACCCTTGTTTCGAAAGAAATTAACATTTACTCCCTATAATTCGCAACTCAGACCAGTAAGAGTGGGGCTCTAAAAGGGCAAATGTTTTTCCTATCAAACTTTTCCTCTTCAGAAATGAAGACGAAAGTAAGATTTGATCTGTGTTTAATGTGTTTTTATGTTTGTGTTGAAACTCAGTATTTTCAGTCTATTGAATGATGTAGTTCAACCAAATTCTCATAAAACAAAATAATAAAAGAAAAAGAGCCAAGCAGTGTAAAGTCAAACCAGTGGAAAATACAAATGGGAAGATGGATTAAATGAACCAGAGGGAGAAAAGATGGGTTTCTAGAATCAGACTGTATATGGTCAGAGTCAGATCAGATCAGTGGCTCCTGTGAGATAATAAAAGTTGTTTTGATTCTTCATCCATAGTTGAGGCTGTTTGACAGAAAGGTAATAGACCATGACTTTTAAAAACCTTTCTATTATATGTTAGCGACACAGTTGTTGACCCATTGTGAGAAGAGTAACACTTCCAACAGAGCTGCAAATCACTAGTTTAGAAAGCCCCGTGGAAAAAGAAATATATTTCTTGCTGTGAGATCATTGTGGCTATGTACAGTGCCAGTGCCTGGCAATTATACATAGCTATTTGATGCTGAAGATTCTGACTTTCCTTGTTATCAAGTCCCTATTCATATGGGTGAAAGCTAGTTAAAATAAACCTCAAGGGAAATCTTGCTGGGAAAAAGGAATTCATTAAAGGGGCAGCATGTGGTCTGAGACCCTTAAGTCCAACTGGAAAAAATTAATCCTGCCAGTTTTTCTCTAGTGATAGGGGAGGAGCTTATCATATCCATAAAATCGTGAGAATTATTGTCTTGCTTAAAAATTTCTGCCATGTGAAGTCATCATAAACAGTATTTACACTTTAGAGTAAGAATAAAAAGTAAACTAGCAGAAGCAATCTGCCTTACCTTGAATCTTTAAGATCTGCTCTTATGCAGACCACTAGAATAAATTAAAGCATTCAGAAATGTTTTTAGTTAGTATGTGTCAAGCATTGTCCTAAGCACCCAAGAAATAAGTGAGCATTTATTCAAGTCATCGCCAAGTTCAAGTGTAACTCTTTTTTTTTTCCCATTTAGGTGAAGTTTTTATTTTTTTTAATGAAGTATAGTTGATTTTCAATATTATATTAGCTTTAGCTATATGACACAGTGATTCAGTATTTTTATAGATTATACTCCATTTAAAGTTATTACAATTGCCACTCTTTTTTTAACATTTTTTATTGAGTTATAGTCATATTACAATGTTGTGTCGAATTCCAGTGTAGAGCACAATTTTTCAGTTATACATGAACATACATATATTCATTGTCATATTTTTTTTCGCTGTGAGCTACCACAAGATCTTGTATATATTTCCCTGTGCTATACAGTATAATCTTGTTTATCTATTCTGCATATGCCTGTCAGTATCTACAAATTTCGAACTCCCAGTCTGTTCCTTCCCACCCCTGCCCCCTGGCAACCACAAGTTTGTATTCTATGTCTATGAGTCTGTTGCCACTCTTAATATCATCATCTATGTCATTAGTGGCCTTAGAGTTGTATAGTATACAAATGTACAAACATGCATGGTGGCCTTGTTGGGTAGTAAGTACAGAGCAATGGAGAATATAGACATGACCTCTGTTCTTATGGAATTTACTCTGTATTGTCTACTTTGGAAAAATTGAGAATAAATGAGTAAATAAAAGTTACAGTGATGAGTCATAAATCTAATAAGAGAATATGCATTATAGAGCAGCATGGATCAGGGGATGGGGTAGTTATATTACAAATAATATGATCAGGAAAGATCTCTCCAAGGAGTGTATCTTTGAACTGAAACTTAATGAGTAAGATTCAGCCATATAAAGATCTATATGAAGAACAATTCAGACAGGGGAAACAGTATTTGTAAAGGTCCTGAGGTGAGAATGAGGTTGGAATATTCATGTTCTAAAATCTGACAGAAAAACCAATGTGGCTAGAATGGAACAAACAGGGGGAAAGTTGTACAAACTGAGATTAGAATTATTATGGACTGAATGAGTATATCCCCACCAAAATTCCTAACTCCACAATGTGATGGTATTAGGAGGTGGGCCTTTGGGAGGTGATTAGGTTATGAGCCTGGAACCTTCATGAGTGAGATTTGTACACTTAAAAAAGAAACCCCAGACAGCTCCCTCTCCCCTTCCACCATGTGAGCATGAAGATGGCTGTCTATGAATCAAAAAGTGGGCTCTCACCAGAAAATTAATTGGCCAGCACCTTGATCTTGGACTTTGTAGCACCCAGAACTAAAGAAATAAGTGCTTGTTGTTTAAGCCACCCAGCCTATGGAATTTTTTTATTGAGATATAATTTACACATAACATTGTGTCAGTGTAAGGTGTACACTTGTTGATTTGATACATTTATAGCAATATGATAACCACACCCTAGCATTAGCTAACACCTCTACCATGTCACACAATTATCATTTCTTTTTTTGTGGTTAGAACAATTACAATCTTAGCAACAGTTGAAGTTTACAATAGAGTATTGTTGACTATAATCACTATACTGTGCATTACAGCTCCAGAATTTATTTATCTACTAGTTGCAAATTTATATCCTTTGACCAACATTTCCCCAGTGTCCCGACTCCCCAGTCCCAGGTAACCACCATTTTACTCTGCTTTTATTAGTTTGGCTTTTTTGGTTCCATAGAAAAGTGATATAAGACAGAAAAAGATAGTCTATGGTATTTTTGCTATAGCAGCCTAAACAAACTAAGACAGGAGTATTTAGGAGATGTCATATCATGTAAGATTTCTAGTCAATGGTGAGAAATTTTGATTTATTCCATTACAATAGGATAGCGTAAGGGAGAGTTGGGGTTGGAGGCTTAAACATGGGAGAAAAATGATCTAATTTACATTTTTAAAGATTATTTATGGGGAATTTCCTATAGATAAATACACAAAGATTCAAGGAGAAACTTTAGAAGGCGATTTTTAACAGTCCAGGTGAAGTATAGCAGATTAAGTTGCTAGAAATAGAAATAAATTAACTGGTAATTAACTGAGAAATAGATTTTCAGGAACTAACTCCCACACACTTAGATAATTTATCTGAAATGTGCTTTTTGAAAATATAGCTTCTTAGGATGCATCATATCAGTAAAATACTGATGGATTACTAATCCAAACAATAAAGATTTACTGAGTGGGATGTGTGTGCGCGCGGGCACGCATACATATGCATGCAGGCATGCACGTGTGATTATGTAGTCCCGAACTGTCCTAGATTCAAGGAAAGGCAATAGAAATAAAACCTTCATGTTAGAATACTGTCCCACAGAGAGTAAAGGTATCATGTACTTTTTAAATTATTATCTATTTAAAGAGAGTCTAATATAATGGGGAAAATAAACTAGACCTAGAATCAAAAGAACTGAGTTTGAATCACAGCTTGATTAATTCCCAGAATATTACATTTGGGCAAGTTGTCCACATTTGATCAATTTTAGGTTCCTTACTTACAAAATGGTAACCTGGATGGAGTTATCACTAGGCTACCTAACTGCATCAGATTTTGTTATTCTACAACACCACATTGGTACTCTCATTAAACTAAGGTGAATTTTATATTTTTAGGTCAATGCGTTTGGTCAAGAAGAGGCTCATTTATTTACTTTTTTAAATCAAATTTAATAATGCTGTAAGCCTCCATCCTATCAGGCAAAGAAGAAATTTTGTAACAGTTTGTCATCATTCAGGAATCCATTTCTTCCACTGGATCACATGAACATTCTGGAGGCTTAAAACAACTCTAGAAAATGTGGTAGAGGTTCTGTACTTGGTCCTTAAGCAAGAGATATATCTTGTTGAACTTTCATGATGGCTTTAAATCTACTGACTCTACTGCTTCACTGATAAACTGAAATAACAGGAAAGTTGCTGGCTGAGCACGTATTACTTGCATAATTATTGTTTCTGAAATCTTACTATATCTCTGAAGATGACATATCTTCATAGTGCCATAGTGAAGTGGCTGTCTTCTACTACATGAAGTTATGTTACTCTTTCCAGCCTGAAAGACAATGATCCTTCTTCCTTTAGGTATAGTCTCAAAGGCTCTCCTGCTTTTCCCTTTCTTCTCTCTCTCATTCCCGGTAACCTACCGTTAAAGTATCTGTGCTTTTCAACAAAAAAAGGAAAATCTGTTAATTCCAGGAAACATCAGCTTTTCACCCTAACACAAATCTCCTCTGAAGTAATTAAGGGCAAATGTTGACTATCATCTTGAAGTGATGGTAGTAGAGTCACTAGGGAAAATAAACACAAATTAATGCTTCAGTAAATTATATGGCCATAACTAAGAATAATTAGCTCTTCAGGAAAATAAATTTATATGTAAATAAAATCCTTATGTCAGAGCTTCCTCACTCTTAATAGCTTAGTGTCTTTAGGCAAACCATAATCTGAAATCTGTCCTTCACCAAGCACACTTTGGAAAGTTCACTCTTTCATACAGATCATTAGATCTAACCTGCAATAAATCTTAACAGATTCAGAGAAGAAAATGTTTATTTTAAATGGTAATTAAAAAAAAAATTTACTTGGAGCCTGACTTTCCAAAGGTCTGATTCCTGCATATAACTTCAGATCATTCCCAATCATTAGAGAAATCACTATGCAAAAGTTTTGTGAATCCTCTATGTTCATGTTGGCATATTTAATACAAATATATTTTTAATGACACAACTGGTTATCCAGTTGTCCCAGCACTATTTGTTGAAAAGATCATTCTTTCCACCACCGAAAGGTCTTGGCCCTCATATCAAAAATCAGTTGATAATGTGGTTTTATTCCTGGACTCTCAATTATATTTTATTGATCTAAATGGCTATCCTGTGTCAGTACCACACTGCTTTGAAAATTCCCTTGTATACACACATATATGACACAGATTACAAGTATTGATTTATAGGTTCCCAGCATGGTTTTTTCTTCCAGTTCTAAATATTTACTAAATTATGACATAAATTCTTCATTAAATAATCAAAACAGTTTTCACTAAATGGACTGGTATAAATATTTCATGAATCCAAAAGAAGAAAGAAAAATATGAAAGAATGCAGACAAGACAAATAGAAAAAAAGAGAGAGATTTAAATCAAATCAGTAACTAAATGTAAATGGATTAGCTGTTCCAAATAAAAAGTGTCGATGATAAAAAAAATCACTTACAACCACGAGCTATCTTCAAGAGCCGTACCCCCCAAAAATAGAAGTAAGCAATGAATACAAGAGCAGAAATTAATGACATGGAAAATAATACAGATTAAGGAGCTAACATTTAGCTCTTTTAAAATACTAATAAAATGGCAATCTACTTAAGAGTCTTCTCAAGGCAAAAAAAAAAAGGAAAGCAAAGACACTAAAATCAGAAAGGTAAAGGGTCATATATATTACATATATACTACAGAATTTACAAAGAAAAAAATGAAAATATTTCAAATAAATTCTAAATTTTAGAAAAATCACAATCCCCTAGAAAAATATAACAAAATAGATTCAAACAGAAATAGAAATTTACACATACATTTATACATTACAGACATTGAGCACTCACTACTCTCACCATAAAAGAAAGCTGAAATCCAAAATAGTTTCACTAGTGTGTTCTAATAAATATTCAAGAAAGAATTCCAATCCTACACAAACTATTCAAGAACAGAAAAAGAGGGAACACTATTCAATTATTTTTTAAATATTTTCTTAATTTCAAGACAGTAAAGAACAATATAAGAAAGGATAATTAGAGGCAAACTTAATCAGGAAAACAGATGATAAACATAATATAAGCAAATTGACTCCATCGTAAAAAGTTAACTTCATGTCAGGAAAGCAGTGTTATTTTATACAATATAATTAATTAACAAAGTTAACCTTATAAAAATTAAATTAAAAGCCTCTTATAATTTCAACAGTCATTCATGATTTAAAAAAAAAACCCTCAGCTAATATTACCAAAGTAGAAACAGGAAGTTTCCTGATTGAAAAGTAGCTAACTACCACAAAGTAATATCATAGTTAATGTTGAGATGATTAAAAATTTAAACATCAGGGGCAAAACAAGGATGCCCTCTGTCATCACTTCTATTCTTTATTGTACCAGAGATCTTACACAGTACAGAAAGTCAAGAAATAGAACAAAAATGCCTAAAGATTAAAAAAGAAAAACAAAATTCATTTGATTATATACAGTATTATGTCCAGAAAATACAAAACAATGTACAGGAAATTGCTAGGATTTGTAAGAGGGTTTAATAGGATTTCTAGATGAAAATCAATCAAAATAAATTATACTTTTATATAATGGCAATAAAAAGTGATATTAAAAAGAAATAAATTATTTCAGATACCACCAAAAAGCTGAAGTAGTAGTAAATCTAACAAGACATGTGAAGTCTTTATAGACAAGATTATAATACTTTTACAAAGACCTTGAAGAAATCAGATGAATAGAGATAAATTTTATGTTTCTAAGTTGGATGTCTTAATATTGAAAAGATGTTAATTCTTTAAAAATTAAGTTATAGAGTAAACAAAATCTCAGTAAAAATGCCAAAGATTTTGTTTTGGACCTAAAAAACTTCTTCAAAAATTTATATGGATTACAAAAATCCATCACACACTTGAAGAATAAGATAGATGTAGGAGGACTTGTTCTACTGAATATTTAGATTTCTTATAAAGCTATAGTAACTAAGATGGTACAGTTTTGATATAGAGACAAACAAATGAACCAAAAGAAGAGTTAATAGAGACTCAAAAATAGACTAAAACATATATCATTAAAAGAAAATCATATATATATATTTCAAAGATGAATACTGTATATTATCATTTATACCTGGAATCTTAAAAGTAAAATAAATGAATGAATATAACAAAACAGAAATAGATACAGACAACAAACTCATGGTTACCAGTGGGGAGAGGAAAGGAGACAGAGGCAAGATAGAGGTTAAGGATTAAGAGGTACAAACTAGTTTGTACTAAGGGAAGGTTTTGTGATATTGCAAGGCATGGAAGGAATTCTCGGGTGCTGGCAATGTTCTGTTTCTTGACGTGTGTTATAATAATGATGGTTATTGCTTGTTAAATGTACATAGATTCTATATATTTTCTATGTAAACTCATCAAACAAAGCAACTATAGTGCCTACTACCTAGAGAGCTAAGTATACTGGAATGATGGTACAGAATACTTATGTCTCCACAGCAATGCTTGCTAGCCACAAAAGCTACAGCACCAGGACTGATTGCCTTTCCTAATTTTCAACTTCCAAATCTCACATGAATGCATTGAGTTGTTTGTGAAATTTCTTTTACATCAAGATCCCAAGCTGAAAAAAGATCTAGGATTTTTTTTTAACTTCCATCCTCTGCAGCTAAGGAAAGTACACCAGAAGTACAGTAGCCCCCTCTTATCCTTGGAAGATACATTCCAAGACCCCAGTGGATGCCTGAAACCACAGATAGCACCAAATCCTATACAGACTATGTTTTTTACTAGACAAACATACCTGTGATAAAGTTTGATTTATTAATGAGACATAGTAAGAGATTAATAACAACTAATAATAAAATAGGACAATTATAACAATATACTGTAATAAAAGTTATGTGCATGTGGTCTCTCCCTCTCTTTCTCAGAACACCTCCTTACTATGCAAATTTGATGACTTTTCCATCTTAACTAAGCACTCATGCACTGTGGCCATAACTTTTGCATTTTGAAGTGCAACAGCAAAATGAGCATGAATTTCTGTTTCCTTCTTCACAATTTCAGGTATAAAAGATTCATTCTGACCATAGATCTTAGCAATATCAGCATACGATTTTTTTCTTTCCTTATTAAGTCGAGAAGTTTCACCTTTTTGCTTAAAGGAAGCACGTTATGGCTTCTCTCTGGCATATCCAAATCGCCAGTATCACTTCTCTTTTGCTCTGGGACCATTACTTAGGAAAATAAAGGTGATTTGAACAGAAGAACTGTGATACTGAGACAGTCAGTCCTATAACCAAGATGGCTACTAGGTGACTATGGGGTGGGATATGCTGGACAAAAGGATGATTCATGCCTGGGTAGGTGGGACAGATGATACAAGATTTCATTATGCTACACAGAAATTTATGACTTGTTTATTTCTAGAATTTTACATTTAATATTTTTGGATGTCATTTGTCCATAGGTAACTGAAACAGCAGAAAGTGATAAAGGGAAAGGGAAAGATAAAGATAAAGGGAAACAACTGCAGACCAAACAGATGCTGAATGCCAATCCATTCATTTCACTCTAGGAGTAATCTTGGATGGATCAATTATGATACCATCTGAAATCTCAAACATCTGTAGCCATTTAAGCCTGGTAAGAAGTGGCCTTGTTAGTGACATAAGTAATCCTTTTTTTACCTTATCAATAAACAATATGGTACACATAGTCACTGAAGTGTGTCAAGACTCACACCTGTTAAGTGACATTTTCAAACTAACTTCCTTAAGGTGATCTTGTCCTTAGAGAACTAATTTTTCTTGCTTTTTCAGAGTCCTTAACTTCAAGACTCAATTTTATTATTTACCTGTACCTACACTTCCAAATACTCATAGCCACTCTCCCCATTAATAACCGTAAAGCATTTTGACTCAAGTGTTGCTCTGAAGCATTTTCTCAAAGGAAAAAAAAACTCACTAGAAAAAATTATTTATATTCTACTTATGTTTAGTCTTCCTGTGGGTATCAAATAATATTCACTCCTTTCTTAAATCTAACACACACACACACACACACACACACACACACACACACACACACAAAGCCTCCTGAATCTATGCCATGCCAATTTCTGAATTCTGAACTTGGGATATAGTGAATTAATGAATAATAGTTTCTTTTTCAATGTCCTTTAATACACACACACAGACATCCTAATTTTCTCAGTCTTTTAAAATACCATCACAATTGAATAAGATTACTAGCTTTAATACTAAAATACCATAATATAAGATTTCCTACTATGGACCCATAAAACATTAATCTCTAATGGCTCAATCATACTGAAAATCTCTACAAACTCTAGGGTTCTACAATTGTAGGTTCCCCTTTTGCACTGCTCATGAAGAAGAGATTTTTTTTTACTAACTTTTTAAACTTGCCTTCCCTCTAACAATAGGCAACTCAATATTTTGTATATTCAAACCTATCCATAAAGTAGAGTCAAATCTTACTCTGATATTTGATTAGGTGCTAAAATCAGTGGAATTTGTTTTAAAGGAGTAAAGTCAAAATTACCCTTGAAAATCTGTTAAATCAATCATAATGTACAGCATCCATTAAATAATTTGTATTAATTTCTCTAAAGCTTCTTTAATCCATTTCTCTTACCCATGCTCTCAATTATTCAAAGAATTATTTGAGAATGGCAGAGAATCATGAATTCCTAAACAATGCATTCTTCTCAGGTACCTAATGGCTGTCTTTTCACTAGTTTCAAACCAGGTTTCAAATGTAGTTGGAACCAAATACTGTATCAATTGCAGTATCCCCACCAATATTGCCATATTATTCAGGGACCTTTACTCAGTCTTCATAAAAAACTGAATTTCCCTTTTATCATCGATTTTGCACAATGCAGATACACCAACTATCTCCCTAAACTTCTTCCCTCTCTTCATAGCCTGATAACAGCTAGTGAAATTTTCCTACAGGAAGCTAATAAACTTGCAAGAAAGCATTATCCTAGGCATTCATGTTAAACCATGCATTCCCAAATTTGACACTCAGCCAGTGCTTCTAGACCAAGATTATTATTTCTCTCATATTATCCTCCTGCTGAAAGAGTATACAGTACTTTACAAAAGCTGTGAGCACTCCCTTTCCTCAGCAACAATCTGGTAAATAGTTTAGATGAATGGTGGAGTGTTTCTTGGCTAATTTTTATATTATGCTTATATGGAGGCACAGCCATATGTTATGTCACAGTACAATAATATCAGATAAGACCACAAGTATATAAACCCTGATTTATGTAGACTTTAATGTCTAGAGGAGCATGACAGTGTGACATGAAAGAAGAAAAGCCTACTTTACAATAAAAAACACAAAGAGAATAGTGGATGGCACAGACAGTTTTTTTCCTCTGTCCATTTAAAATCTATACAGGTTTCAGGTTAAATGTGCATCTCTGTAGGTTCTCCCTAACTTTCCTCATCCTCACCATGGCTTTGATTTTTTTAGCCCTCTTCTTACTCTCCAAGGCTTGATTAGCAGCTAGTAGCCTCTTTTCATCTTTCTTCTCAGCAAGATACGCTGTGGGAGAGGTCAGGTACCTTGAAGGTCCTCCGGAAATATCTTTTAATCTTTCAGTTAAACATCTACAACCAAAATTTCTCTTACAAACGTCGATAGCCTGTATTTCACATTATGATAATAGAAACTTTTTTCTCAACTAAGCTAAGGCTCTCTTCTAGGAGGGGGAAATTACCCAAAAAAAGGAGTTGAAGGAGGAAACAAATCTTGTCTTACTGTCTTACTAACACTGAAGACAAAGAACAGACCACATTGCACTTTTTCTTGAGGAGATGATGACATACCACTGTGGTATTCTAATGAGAGTAATGGAATTTTTTAAAATTGTTTTGGATAGAGGGAATTTACCACCATAGTGGTGATATCTGACTTCTCTTCTGTCTTTATTTCTGAGACCTAAATCCAGTCACCATTTTCTTGGTAGCTTTTGGAATATCAGATTGTAGCAGGAGGAATTACAGACCTTTATCCAAAGTATAAAACCAGTTTACTAACCAGAAGAACAATTTAAAGACTTTGTATGTAAATCAAATCCCTATAGTCTCTAACACTGATACATAATTGTTCAGTCCCATTGTTACTCATTTCCAAATACAATTTTTTAAGTCCTGTTCAGTTCCATTGTTATTCATTTCCAAATATAATTTTTTAAGTCCACTAGGCTTTATTTTCCACATAAACTATATGTTCCATCAAAATAAAAGTAAGGGGGTTGCTAAATGGCCCAATATTCTCTCATGTTCTATCATGTATGTCATTAAAAATAATTTAGATAACAACAATGCCATGTTTACTATAAGATTATGTGTCTATTAGAAAATATATGTAGTAGCTTATGGAGAAAAGGAATATGAAAACGAATATATGCATATTCTTGTACGACCGAAGCATTATGCTGTACACCAGAGATTGACACAACATTGTAAACTGACTATACTTCAATTTAGAAAAAAGGAAAATATATATTGGAAGACCAGGTTAACCATACATGGTTTGATTGAGAAATTCAATCTTAATGAAGTGAAAAAATAAAAACAATTTTTGGTAACTGCTACAAGGGAAATTTAAATGCTTTTGCAGTCTGGACCAAAAATTACCTCTAATTTTAAAGAATTCATTTAAGTAAATATATAGATATTTCATGTGCCATTATTAATATTATTTTTATTTAGGGGATATTTGTTCAAAGCAACAACTCCAGGCAGCCAAAAAGCTTCCTCACACTCTCATCTAAATTTATGTTCTGTCTAATGAGTTTTATATGGTCTGGTCCTTTTGATGTCAGTGACCTCAAATAGCAAGGAATGGGCTCATCTTGTAGCTTCAGCATGGGAAGAGTTTACAGTTCATCCTCATTCTTGCCTCTTTTACAATGGAAGACCCCCCAAAGTGGAAGCCATGTTTTACTTTTGTCACTACCAGCAGTAACCCCCTCCAACTCATTCTCTGGTTTACTATTCCACCACACTGAGTTCTCTTTTAAGCTCTCTGAGAGTGATAGTGAACTGGAGGTTTGGTATTTTTATCACTTCTTACCAGAAACACTGTTTCTTCTGCCAGATCTAATTGCTGTTAATCTCATCCAATGATTTGTTTGTTTGTTTGTTTGTTTTAATCTTAAACACTGTAGCTTCCATCTCTAGAAGTTAAATTTGGTTCTTTTTTCTATCTTCTGTATTTCTGCATAACTTTTTTAACATATGTGCTACAATTATAATAGCTATTTTGATTTCCTTATCTTCTAACATTGTGACAGTTCTGGGTCACTTTCAAGTGATTCTTCTTATTATATATAGCTCATCTTTTCCTGTCTTTTTGTATGCCTGGTAATCTTTGGTTGGATGCCATAAATTTTTTTAACCTTTTTTACTGAGGTATAGTCATTTTAAAATGTGTCAAATTACAGTGTAGAGCACAATTTTTCAGTTACACATGAACATACATGTATTCATTGTCACATTTTTTTTCACTGTGAGCTACCACAAGATCTTGCATATATTTCCCTGTGCTATACACTATAATCTTGTTTATCTATTCTGCATATGCCTGTCAGTATCTATAAATTTTGAACTCCCAGTCTGTCCCTTCCCGCCACCCTCCCGCTTGGCAACCTCAAGTTTGTATTGTATGTCTATGAGTCTATTTCTGCTTTGTATTTATGTTCCCTTTCTTTCTCTCTTTCTTTCTCTCTTTCTTTCTTTTTTTTAGATTCCACATATGAGCGATCTCATATGGTATTTTTCTTTCTCTTTCTGGCTTACTTCACTTAGAATGACATTCTCCAGGAGCATCCATGTTGCTGCAAATGGTGTTATGTTGCCGTTTTTGTGGTTGAATAGTATTCCATTGTATAAATATACCACTTCTTCTTTACCCAGTCATCTGTCAATGGACATTTAGGCTATTTCCATGTCTTGGCTATTGTAAATAGTGCTACTATGAACATTGGGGTGCAGGTGTCTTTTTGAAGTAAGGTTCCTTCTGGATATAAGCCCAGGAGTGGGATGACTGGATCATATGGTAAGTCTATTCCTAGTCTTTTGAGGACTCTCCATACTGTTTTCCACAGTGGCTGCACCAACCTGCATTCCCACCAGCAGTGTAGGAGGGTTCCCTTTTCTCCACAGCCTCTTCAGCATTTGTCATTTGTGGACTTTTGAATGATGGCCATTCTGACTGCTGTGAGGTGATACCTCATCGTAGTTTTGATTTGCATTTCTCTGATAATTAGTGATATTGAGCATTTTTTCATGTGCCTGTTGATCATTTATATGTCTTCCTTGGAGAATTACTTGTTTAGGTCTTCTGCCCATTTTTGGATAGGGTTGTTTGTTTTTTTCTTATTAAGTCATATGAGCTCCTTACATATTCTGGAGATCAAGCCTTTGTTGGTTTCATCATTTGCAAAAATTTTCTCCCATTCTGTAGGTTGTCTTCTTGTTTTATTTCTGGTTTCCTTTGCTGTGCAGAAGCTTGTAAGTTTAATTAGGTCCCATTTGTTTATTCTTGCTTTCATTTCTATTGCTTGGGTAGATTGCCCTAGGAGAACATTTTTGAGATGTATGTCAGATAATGTTTTGCCTATGTTTTCCTCTAGGAGGTTTATTGTATCTTGTCTTATGTTTAAGTCTTTAATCCATTTTGAGTTGATTTTTGTATATGGTGTAAGGGAGTGTTCTAGCTTCATTGTTTTACATGCTGCTGTCCAGTTTTCCCAACACCATTTGCTGAAGAGACTGTCTTTATTCCAATGTATATTCTTGCCTCCTTTGTCACATAATTTTTTTTTTGCCTTGTAGTGGTGATGAATATTTTTGTATTTCTATAAATATTATTGAGCTTTGTTCTGGAATATAGTAAAGTTACTTGAAAAGGTTTTCATCTTTTTGCATCTTGCCTTTAAGACTTTTTTCTCTCAAAAAACTTCATTACTTAAGTGTTTTATATCTATTTTTTAGATGCTGAAAATGAAATTCCTAGAGGAAATTTAAAAGCCATATAAATGGATGTGATAGGTTCTCCAAACTTATCATTAAATATTTTGACTTCATAGCCCTCTGATTCTTTTTTTATTGAACTGATTTACAACACTGTGCTGATTTACAATGTTAGTTTCAGATGTACAGCAAAGTGATTCAGTTTTAGATATACATATACATATATATATATACACACACATATATATATATCTTTTTAAATTCTTTTCCACTATAAGTTATTACAAAATAATGAATATAGTTCCCTGTGCTGTACAGTAGGTCTTTGTTGTCTATCTATTTTATATATAGTAGTATACATATATTAATCCCAAACTCCTAATTTATCCCTCCCCCCACTTTCCCCTTTGGTAACAATAGTTTGTTCTCTGTGTCTGTGAGTCTATTTCTGATTTTAAATAAATTCATTAATATTATTTTTTATTCACATATAAGTGATATCATATGATATTTGGCTTTCTCTGCCTTACTTCGCTTAGTATGATAATCTCTTGGTCCATCCGTGATGCTGCAAATGGCATTATTTCCTTTTTTATAGCTGAGTAATAGTGCATTGTATGTATATGTATGTGTGTGTGTATGTGAATATGTGTGTGTGTGTGTGTGTGTGAGTAATAGTCCACATAGTGGACTATTACTCAGCCATAAAAAAGGAAATATATGTGTGTGTATATATATATATACCACATCTTCTTTACTCATTCATCTGTCGATGGATATTTAGGTTGTTTCCATGTCTTGGCTATTGTAAATAATGCTACTGTAAATGTTGGTGTGCATGTATCTTTTTGAGTTAGAGTTTTCTCCAGATATATTCTCCAGAGTGGGACTGCTGGATCATATAGTAACTATTTTTAGTTTTTTAAGGAACCTCCATACTGTTCTCCACAGTGCACAGCCCTCTGATTCTAAAAACACCACGGTGTCACTCTTTATAATGTTTCTCTGTTTTTAATTAGCTCATTTATTATTTGGAAGAAAAGTCCCTCAAAAGTATCTTAAATACAAATTTTGAGTACTGTGTTAAACAAAAAAATAATAATTTTCTTACCACTGACTCTGTAACAACTTACTATTTGAATCCAGGCTTTTCACTTAATAGTAACTGTATATGGTTATATTATCTGAGAATATGCAACTAGAACATACATTGGAAAAATATCTGTTCTTACATTATATATTATAAAACTTTTGGCTATACCAGTAATAGCTAGGCATATTCTAAAATATTTATTTGCAGTAATGTCTTAGATACATATTTTCCATTATTAATAAATAATAAATCCAAGAACTGACAACACTATTGATTGAGAAGTATGATTTTGAGGTTCCTGCCTCAGAAATGACGTTAATTTTCTTGTTCATATTTCATTTTGTTTAGTTCAGAAAAATGTTTTCATTTTCTCTTTGTAACTAAAAGAATCTCCATTCTGTATTCAGGACAGTAGCAGTAAAAAACAAAGGCCCACTTTATATAATGCCAGAATTTACAAACACACACACACACACGCACACACACATATATATATAAAACTTCCTTACTCTTGTTTCCAAAATATTATTGTAAAGAAAGCTATGACCTATGTGGTATTTATTCATGAATAAACTCTAATGAAAAGTTCTACTCCTCATTTTTGTCACCCAATGTTTGAACCCATAGAAGTTATAGAAATCTCCATCCTATGAGGGAGAACCTGTCTCTGTCTCTCATTATAGAGACTCAAAATGCCAGCTACTTGATCTCTGAGCATCCCTAAAAGCTATGGGCTAGCAAATGACTTTGGCCTTGCTGATCAGTTACATCCATTCTGGAGATTGGACAGGAAGCTATTGAGAAAAAGAAAAGACTACTTAGAATCATTTCTGGATATGGCAAGCACAAACCACTTTCAGTATCCAGAAGAAACATATCAGTGATTCATATTACTGTATTTAGCATCCCATATCATTGCTATTTGTAATTCCAGGTGCAGTATTTCTGCCCAGTGACTCTAGCCCTAGGTTGCTCCTTGGACTAATTCTACAGCATGATTCTTAGGCATAATTCTAAATTTTTAAACACTAATTCTGATTCTTGAAACTTTCAGGGATCCTATAAAACACCCACTAACTTCTTAAGAGTTTATTTTCTACTTAATTAAGTCAGAGTAAGTCACAGTTGCTCTGACTAACATAAAAACTGGAGTAAATCATAGCTGCTCTAACATAAAAATGGTACCAGGAGAGATCAAAGACAACAAACCAACGAGGAAATAGAGGAAACTGGCATCACTTATATAGCCTAGTTGTAACTGAAAGGAATCAATCTCCAGTTGGAATTAAGAAACAAGACTTTGGTATCCCATAGCACAGATTGAGAAAAAATTATCCTTAGAGTCTCCTGGGACTTAATGCCTATTAATAACCTGATTAGGTTACAAGTAGTTACAAGTAGTAACTCACATATAGAAGTATGAAGGTCATGAGTATTCCAAAACTTAAGGTTGGCATGGTTGCTTCCAAAGGCACTGGGAAATTATCCTTTTCTCATTGTGTATTCTTAGCTCCCTTAACAAAGATTAACTGACTGTATGTGCATAGGTTTATTTCTAGTCTCTCTATTCTGTTCCATTGGTCCATGTATCTGTCTTTTTGCCAGTACCATATTGTTTTGCACACTGTAGGTTTGCAATATATTTTGAAATCAGAAAATGTGATGTCTCCAGGTTTGCTCTTCTTTCTCAGAACTGCCAAATAGTGTTGGTGAAACTGGATATCCACATGCAAAATAATGAAACTGGACCCTTGTACCATACACAAAAAATCAACTCCAAATGGATTAAAGACTTAAATGTAAGATCCAAAATGGTAAAACTCTTAGAAGAAAACATAGGGGAAATGATTCTTGACAGCAATCTTGGCAATGATGTCATAGCTATATGACACCAAAAGTACAAGCAACAAAGCAAAATGGACAAGTGGAACTGCATCGAACTAAAAAGCTTCCTCACTGCAAAGAAAACAATCAACAAAGTGGAAAGACAGACAATGGAATGGAAGAAAATATTTGCAAACTCTATATCAGAGAAGAATTCAATATCAAAATTTATAAGAAACTCCTATGACTTAATAGCAAAAAAAAAAAACTCAATTTAAAAATGGGCAATGGGCTTGAATAGACATTTTTCCAAAGAAGACATACAAATGTTTACCAGATATATGAAAAGGTGCTAAACATCACTAACCATCAGGAAAATACAAATCAAAACCACAATATCATTCCAAATCTGTAAGGATGGCAGTTATAAAAATATAAAATAAAGTATTGGTGAGGATGTGGAGAAATTGGAACTACTATGTACTGTTGGTAAGACTGTAAAATGGTACAGCTGTTATGGAAAACAATATGGAGGGTCTTCAAAAAATTAAAAATAGATTACCATGTGACCCAGCATTGACACTCCTGGGTATATAAAGATTTAAAATCAAAATCTAGAAGAGATATCTGCACTTCCATGTTCACTGTAGCATTGTTCATGATAGTCCAGATATGGACAGAAGCTAAAATTCCATTGATGGATAAATGAATTTTTAAAAGTGGTATATACATGCAATGGAATATTGTCCAGCATTAAAAAGAAAGGAAAATCTGCCATGTTTAATAACATAGATACACCTGGAAGATATTATGATAAGAAGAACTAATATTGCATGATTCCACTTATATGAGATATCATATAAACTCATAGAAAGAGAGTAGAATGATAGTTGTGAGGTTCTGAGGAGAGGAAAAAAAATGCAGTTGTTCAACAGGCATAAAGTTTCAGTTACGCAAGATGAATAAGCTCTAGAGATCTGCTGTACAACATAGGCCCTATAGTTAACTCTACTCTATAATACACTTAAAAATTTGTTGAGAATAGATCTCATATTGTTTTCTTACCACAGTAAAATTTGTTTTCATAAATTAATGAAATAAAAATAAAGGCACTGGGATATGCCCTTATAATAAGAATATAATGCTCAAATCTTACATTCTCAGCTCAAGGTAATGCCAAAACATCATTGACTTTCTGTGAATGTGATAAAAGTCTTATTTCTTGCATTCACAGGTTGAGATAGAATAATACTCAGCATTTAATTGTGAAGATTGTTTTATTATGAGGTTTTAATTGGCATCTTGGAACACAACACTGATTGAAAAAGAACTAGACTTCTTTGTAGTGGGATGAGAATGTAATGGTAGATTCTAATAAGGAATAGCTGAATCTCCAACCCTCACTCGCCACTTTTCTAAGGCAAAGAAATTAATTTTACAATACTTGTAAAAATTATTTTTCACCATCATTGGAGGCATGTAATGACTTAGCCACAAAGAGTTATCTAGAAAATGGAAGTAAATTTTTCTCATCCCAACCTTTTCAGCCTTCACTGTATTGACTCTAGATACCTGCAATGCCACGATTGTCCACTAGTCAGGGTGGGAATTTGCAAAGATGAGAAATGGCAGTTTGACTTTAAGTCGGCCTCCCAGTAACACCAGTAGGATCCCAAAATTCCATTAATATTTCATTAGTTTCTTAGTATATCATTAAAGAGGTACACTCAGCCACAAGCAGGATCACCATCTTGGCTGTATGTCTCAATGAATAATACTTATTAGTAGGAAGCACCTGCTAAAAGGCCCTAAAGATTCCTCTATTTATTGTAATAATATGTCAAAAGCATGTCTAAATCCCTAAAGAATCACAGTGCTTAGTTTCACTATCAAAGATTTTACAGATTCAAGGTTGGTGATTTCTATAATATTCCTTTTGAAATTTTCAGTTTGTCTAGAGTGGAAGTCAGAGTATTTAGGAGTAAAACAGAGGATTATTATAAATGTGATCAGCTTGAGACAGCAAATTGAGGTCATTATTTTATATATGGTCTTTTCACTAGAACAAATCAATAAGGCTCTAAAGAACCTGCTTTGACTTCTAAGGAATCAATAGCTATTGATCAGGCACATGCTTTTATTCCTTTACTTTAAAAAGCTGAGGCTATCAGAACAATTTGCTTGCAACTCACAAGGCAACAGTATTAATTTTACTGTCTTGCTTCAACTTTTTCATTCTATATCACAGTATGGCTTATAGGGACCTTGACCTTCTGACATCACACTTACCCTCTATTTTGATGGCATCATGCTCAGAGAACATAGAGCTCAGTAAATGGACTTTATCCTAAGTGTCTTGGCAAGACTCATGTGCATCTGAAAGTCAGAGATAAATTGCATGAATCTTGTCCATTCCCTATGTTTTAGGAATCTTCCACTTTACAAGGCAAATCTACCTTCCACCATAGAAGCTAAAGATCCCAAGTACTTGTTTTCTTTCTCAGCCTCCTTTGAAACCAAGACAGTAGCACAGGAACTGAATTCTATCAGCTGGATGCACATGCCCCAGATTTGCAATTAGAAGCTGCCAGTGAGTGAGTGAAAAACAGCAACTGCAGAATCTATTCTGGTCACACAAAAGAACAGTAGTGGAAGCAACATCAGCTTTACAACAACATTTAATATTTTGGGTTTATAAACTCAGTATCATTATCTGTAGAGTAATCAAGAAACCCAGCAGTTGTGGCAATCGTATCTTCACCAGATCAGACCACAAAATAAGTTTAGACATTTCTCCTGGCTAATTGTTTAGGTCTATGGTTCTCTGACTCCTCAAATAATTCGGTGAGTTACTCTATATTATTTTAATGAATCCATTTTCTTAAAGTTATCAAAGTCAAATCATGTTGCTTAAAACTAAGAGTGCTGTCTGATATGCTCAATTATCACTTAGCATCTTCAATTGGCTTTATCAGACCCTAAAGGAAACTAGATAAATAGGATACAAACTCTGTAATGGCATACACTTGTGGGGGAAAACATGCTGGATGTTAGAGTACATACATATGTAATAAACCATGAGAGTATAGCTAAAATTTTGCTTTTCTTATGCTCATTGTGATTTCTTCTTTAATTTATGGATTATTTAAGTAAAATACTTAATTCCTGAACATTTGGGTATATTTTTAAATCATTTTTGTTACTGATTTCTAATTCAACATCTCAATGGTCAAAAAACATATTTCATTGTATTTCAGACTTTGAAATACATTGAGACTTGTGTAAGTATAACCATATAGTTAATTTTGTAATATAGTCTATTTGGAAAAAGTGTGATTTCTGTCATTGTTGAGCAGAATGTTTTATATATTTCAAATTGATCAAGCTTTATATTTCTGTTAAAAATCTTCCATGGACTTTTGGTTGGTTGTTCTACCTACTACTGAGAGAGTTGTGTAAAAATTTCCCACTATGATTGTGGAGTTATGTATTTATTCTTCTTTTCCTACCAATTTTTGCTGTATGCATTTTTTAGAAACATTATTATTTGTATGAAATTTTAGATTTATTCCACTGTTTGAGAATTGATCTTTTTATCATTTATGGAATGTGAAACAAATTCTACAGGTAAACCATGTGAATAAACAAGATAATTTGACAAGGTTGCTGAATACAAGGTCAATATTTTAAAAAATCAATTGCATTTGTACAGATGAACAGCAGTGAAATTCAGAAAATGATGCTTTTGATAATAATATCTAAAAAAGAAACATCAAAATAAATCTAATGAGAGATATAGAGATTGCTCTATATAAAATTATAAAATATTATTGAGAAAAATTGAAGAATACCTAAATAAATTAAGGAATATAGCATGTTCATGGACTGAGGGGCTCAATTTATTAAATAAGTCAATACTCCACAAATTAAACTGCTTCAATGTAGCCAAATCCCATTAATTTGGGTGTTTTTCTTTTTATGTTTGGCTGTTTTATTTGTTGTGTGTTTGTATGTTTGTTTTTTGTTTATTTGTAGAAATTGCCAGTGGGTTTAGAAGCACCCAGAAGTCTATCCCCTTATAATTTGAAATTGTTACTCTCTTTCTCATTGATGCTTGAAATCTCACATTTACATATTCATTCTATAACTCTACCTTCTTTACCCCTCTTAAATCTCACTCTTCACACTTCCCTGGGAGAGACAGTAACTTAAGGCTTGTGAGCCATTTACGTTTGAGTATGAATGAGTTTGAGATAAGTTTCCTAGAAAAAGTTTTGGTATAAGGATAGAACAGAGGCAAGAGGCACCTAAAAAGGTAAAGAAAAAAGAAAACGAGTTCAATAAAGACAACCACAGATTCAAAAAAGACCAGCTTTTTTCTACTTCTCAATCCTTCTTAGAACAGCCCTGTTTACTGAAATTCAGAAAAACAGATGGCTGCAGTACTTCTGCTTATTGATTTATGTTCTATTCCTTTATAAGCCACTATCAATCCATTAATCACCACCTGCTTAACCCAAAATTTTAACTTAAAATTGTCTTTCATGTTGCTTTGTAAGTGGGGATGTCATCTGGATTCCCAAACATAATATTCTGTTCTCTCTAGGACACAGTAGAAAATATTTTGATGCTTGGGACTATACGATTAATTTGCCAAATAGTGGAAAGAGTACTGGATTGGGAACAGCAATTTTAATACTTCTTAATATTTAATACGCAACCATTTATCTTTGATAAATTGCTTAGCTCAGCAGGCTTATATTTTTCTCATCTGTAAAATAAAGGGACTAAAATATCTCATGAATATGTTCCCCTCAAGCTCTTTAAAAGTACATAACTCCTAGTCAGATGTTCATTTGATCATCAGGAAATTCTAAGAATAAGGCAGTATAATTTTAGATAATATCTTTCTTTTAATGATACCAAGTAATTTTTTCTCAAAAATTTCCAGTTAAAGAGTATTAATAAACATCTTTTTGCTAGAAATGGGGATATCACAAAGTCTAAAGATTTAGTAAGCTAAAGAGTTGCAGGCAAAGGGTAAATATTATTAATATCATTATTTAGAAAATTGTTTTTACATCTTATAGGTTTAGTTCAGGAACTAATGTTTTAAATCATCTTCAAATGCTCAAAGGGAGATAACTTATTCTGTATATGATAATTATAATAGCACAATACTTTGATTCCTTAAATATGACTTCTACTTCAAACTTCTCCCTCATTTATTATAAAAAATAAAGTTTATTCCTTTGATCTAAATTAATTTACTGAAATATATGTAAATTGTGCTACATAATATTTCAAATGTAACTTCCTGGTCTTAGAATACCTTTATTTGACACAAGCAAAATATTAAATCATCTGCTACTTCTACAAGATAATGGTTTTTGACATGATTTAATCAACCAATAAATACTTACATCAAAAGTTTCTTAGAAAAAAAAAGTTACTTAGACCAGTGGTTTTTAAAATGCAGTCCTTGGAGTGTGGGGATTTTCTCCAGGAGATTATGGTTTTATGAAAGAGGGGAGGGCACAAATAATCAAAGGAGCATTGGTTTTGTATTTCATAAATTTATTGGGATTACATGCAAAATTTTGTTTGAAAGATGGGATGTGTTGTATTAAACATTTGGTTATCACTACTGATGCATAAATAATACTTTGAAATATAGAGTCTAATAAAGTAATAGTAATAATAATAATGCACATCGAACATTTACTAAATGCCAGGCACTATTTGAGTGCTTAAAATGTGCTAGCTTATTTCACACTAACATTAATACAATGATCACTATCTCTATTTTACAGATGTAGAAATCAAGACACAGAAAATTAAACAACTCTCCCAATTAGAAAATGAAGGAACCATAATCAAACTCAGGCTGTTTAACTCCAATGTGCTCACTCATGCACAATATTAATTCACTTTCTTAGGATCACCTTAGAATAGGGAAATGGACAATCTTAAAAGTCAGAAAAAAGAGACAAATTAGACTAAATGAAGTTTCTGATCAGAAAAGTGGCAATACAAAAGTGGTATTGAAATATTCATCTGGTAATTAATGCAAAATAAATTAAATAATTGCAGAACCTAAGTTTGAATATTTGGGCTCATTCATTTATTGACAAATATTCATTGGGCTAGTTACCATCCTTTGTGATTAAGCTATATTAATGAACAAAGCATACAGAAATTCTGCCCCCTACACATTCTAATGGACTCAGAGACTAGTTACCTGGGCTTAAAAGCCTAGCCTAGGAGGGTAGTAATGAGGCTATAGGGTGTAAGTTTTAAAATATTCAAAAAATTTTTTGTGTCTGAAGGTTATGGTAGAGGTAGAAGGATAAGAAATTCAGAAAGGGCGACTAGGTTTAGAGGAAAAAATGATTTTTGAATAGCTGTCTTTGAAGGAATAGCAAGACATCCATTTGTGAATATTTAGAAGACAGTTATCAATATAATCCTAGAGCTTTAGTGGAGTAAACTATATAGATACAAGAGCCATTTCCCATTGAGGTAATAATCAATCCAATGGCAGTTTTTAGTTGGAACCATAAAATTGAACAAATATTCTGATAGAGGAGAACCAGCAGACAAAATGCAGAAGTTTGGTGAATTCCAAAAATAGTGGGATGGGAAGAATCCAAAAGATGCACTCAAGGTAACAAACTGATCTGCTGAATATATAGTAATAGGTAGTATACAGTCACATAATTCAAGGAAAAAGAGTCAGCTATGAGCAGCAAATTATCAAAAGCAATTGAGATTTTAAAGTAAATGAGACAGAAGAAAAACTTTTGAATTTGGGAATTATAAAGCCACTATAGAGGTTGAAAATAAAATATTGATGGAATGTGGAATGAAAGCAGTGTGATGAGAGAATACAAATAATGCATATATGACACTTGTTTTACACATATCATAATACAAGGAAATGGAGAAGTAGACCATTAGGAAGAAGGGCATGCTTTATTATGGTGGTAATTGCATCAAGAACACTAAAGGGTTTTGAAATCAGAAATTAGTTGTTGATTAGAGAAAACTTTACTTTGCTTTGAAAAAACTATGCTTCAAATAGCTTACAGATAGCCCAACTAATTTCTTAGTCTGTCGACTACTACATGCTACTTCCAAGAGAGTAACAGAAACCTGTCATTTATCTTTAATAATGCTTGTTCACTTCCCCAGCAGTTTTAATCTACTATCTTTTACTTTCTTGCCTTAGCTTACAATAACATTTTAATGTGGGGAATGTAACAATAATGCTCGATTCATTTATAATTCCACCTCTTCAAACAAATTTTCCCACATGAAATGTGGTTGGGATTAATTAAAAAGAAAGAAAAGTGACAAATAAGAAAGCCTTCTTTTAAGAAGATTAAAAAAAAAAAAACCTTTGTTCTGAAAGGCAGATATGAATCACTGACAGCACACACACTGGGGAATTAGCTAGGTGTATTTTATTTAATAAAGTTCTTAGTCTTTCACTCAAGCTTTGTTCCGGTATAATTGTGCCCTCTACAGTCTTATCAAGTAAATGAAGGTGACTTTAGCTTGAAATAAATCTCGTAAGTCTCTGATACTCAGTCCACACTCTAGATTTAGGCAGGAAAACAATATTTGTTTCTTTATAAAAATATCCCTGGCCTATTTAATTTGGGAGAACTCTCTAAGATAAAAGGAAACTAAATTTAACAGGTAGATACATTTACTGGCTCTGTGATGACCACTGGAAAAAAAAATAAAGTTTTATATAATAGATCTAATTTTCTCTTTCAGTACTGAAAACTTTATTATTAGTGACAGTGTTGAATTTTGCCTAAGCTCTGCAATACTGGAAAACAGCAAAGGTTAAGATATCCCTCTGCCCTTTGTATTGTGGAAAACAGCTTATTGCAAAGAATCACCCTTCCCCATATGACTCACGGATGCTTCCTGTGGTTTACCTATGGCAGGGGCCGGAGAAAAATTCTCAAAATTCCCTTTTTTCTTTTTGTCTCATAAATTATCAGCTGAAGTGTTTGTTACTACTAATCAACTGGAACAAAATGCTTGTTAATCAAACCTTAATGTTTCACTCTTTCCTCCAGCTCCAGAACTCTGGCTCACTGTCAGCCTGAGTCAACAATCTCTCCTGAGAACAGGCTGACCTCAGGGTAAAATATTCTCTGATCTACTATCCAATCAAGCCACTCTTTAATCCCACTTTCCCACACTTTACTCTTACTAACCTTGCTTCTTCCTCCCAGGAGAACAAAAACCCCTTTTGACTAACCTTTGAGAGGCTTGGCAGATCTTATGGTCACAGCATTCTCCCTGTTGCAATAGTTCCTCCCCAATTGCAATAGAGAACCTTCCCCATTACAACAGACCTCTCATTGCACTTACAATTCTTAATAAAGTTTCTCCTTACTATGTCAAGATTTGTTTTTTAGTTGATATCAGCAACTGATAGAAAGAAGTAAATATTGCTGCATCTGGATATGTGTGATAATGGGGGACTGGAAATTCTAAGTATTAAATGATTTGGTTCATTCAGTGAATTATGAATGTTAATGAATACATCAAAGAGTCCACAAAGAGAGTAATTCAAGCATTTAGTACATGCTAGAGTCTCCTATACTAAGCCACAATTAGACAAACCTGTTTGCTAAAAGCACATAGGTTAGTACAGAAGACTAATATAAAACTATCATGAGATGCACTGATAGAAATGTACACAAAGTGTTGTTTACATTTAAAGTCATGTACTACAAATGCCTAGGGTCAGTGGCAGAAGAACGATGTGACGAGAAGACTTTTACAGTAACGGTGATATCTGAGAAGAACATTAAAGAATGAATACAACTTTGTCGGATGAACAAATTGTGAAAAGTCTGCATTTGGCACTGGGAACAATGAGATCACAAAAAGAGCAAGTAATGCCATGGCTCATATGGATAGTAAAAGTAGTTGGAATTGACCCAATTGTAGAGCATGAATATAAGACAATTGAAGGGGAGCTGGAAAGACGAGCAGATACAAGGCAGTGCAGCCTTTTACAACTATGAAGTTTGGTCACTGCACAACTCCAATGGGTGCCATTCGTAATGTTGTTGTCAATACAAATGGCACATGCTGGAGTTGTGTACAGCCCTGAGCAATAGCTCTGAGCAGGAACTAAATCAGTAGAGTATTTTTATGCCACATGTATACATTAGAATGCTTTTGGTAAGAAAAAATGGAAACCAAATCTGTCTGTCCTCGACCTCTAAAGGATTTAGGGAATAACATCAGGGCTCACATAACTGAGCAGGACCCTATGCGTCCTTCCCAGGACACACTCCTCCCCCATATCTTCTGCTTTAGCTTCTCTCTAAAGTACCTTATCTGAAGTATCTGATGCACATTTCCTGAGTTGTTTTACAGATGCTAAAACCCTCATCAAACGGAACACATTATTACTTGATGACCATAAGCACATAGACCCCAAGCCTACTGGAGCCTAAGAATTGATAATGTTAACAGCTGCGACACTGCCCTGTTACCTCATTATAGACCAAATAGAGAATTGTGTACAAGCTGTTCACGTACCCTGCGACCCCCGTCTCCCTCACCTGGGCTTTGAAAATGCTTTACTGAAACCCACAGGGTAGTTCAGGCTTTTTGAGCACTAGCTGTATTTCACAAAAGGAAGAAATAGTGAATCAGGAATTATATAATTTGGGGGGTAAGTTTGGAGAGTAGGAACACTTCTAAATTAATTCTGTATTATGTCCTATAAAGTATTATGATGATTTTATGCTTTATTTTGGCCTTACCTACTGCATTATAACTTCACTGAGGACAGGGACTATGACTTTTGATCTTTTTGTAGCTGCCTCCTCACCTAGTCATGGAGGAAATGGCCAATTCATCAGGCATAAAAAAGACTTGAGATCCTTCAAGATCTTCCCATTCCTAAGAACTGAATGTTTGGCAAACTAAGGCTGGCCATCTATTCTGTAAATAAAGTGTTATTGGAACACAGCCAAGTCCATGGATTTAGTATTGCACATGGCTGCTTTCAATTGATTAGTTGCCATAGAAACCATATGGCTGGCAAGACTAGAATATTTACTGTCTGGCCCTTTAAGAACAAGTTTGCCAACCCTTGCCTTAGAAATCAAAATTCAAACATCCCAGCTTACTTTAAAAGATATTTGTCATATCTGACTGTCCAGTATCTAATTCCTCCTTATTATTATGAGGATAATCTCTACTTTGGTCTTTCTAATGAGAAGAGCACAGCTCAGCCTTGATTACAGCTTCTCACCTAGAAAGTTGAATATGAAGCAAAATGCTGCAATGATTAGAGATGGATAGAATTATTTCACAGTGGTTATGTTGGTAGTGTTCTGCACCTTACTCAGTAGCATTCTGGCCAAATTGTTTCTGTTACAGGAAGGCTCTCTAACTTCCTGTTCTGTGGTCTGCCAAAATATTTTGGTTCTTCTCCATCCCCATAGAAGTACTATGAGTGTTATCATACCAAACTTGGGTCAGCTTGCCTGCAGGAAGTAAAGCCAACCTACAGACACCATGTTGTGGTAAAGGAAAATGTAGCAACTACTGTAGGGCAACAAACAAGGAGTCCGGGACAGGTAATGCTCAAAAAAGCCCAAACTACCTGATGGGTTTCATGAAAGGCCAGGTAAGGGATGAAGGGGTTGCAGGGTATGTGAACAGCTTGTGCACAATTCTCTGGTTGATGGTGAGGTAAAAGGACAGGGTCACAGGGATTAACATCATTAATCCTTAGGCTCCAATAGGCCTGGGGGCTATGTGCTTATGGTCATCACGTAGTTAAATGTCTTCCGTTTGATGGAGGCTTTAGCATCTGAAAAACAACTCAGGAAATGTGCGTCAGATACTGTTATCCAGGTACTTCAGAGAGGAGCTACAGCAGAGGATATGAGGGCGGGGGTGGGGGTGGGGGTGGGGGTCTGTCCTGGGAAGAACCCACAGGGTCCTGCTCGGTTACACAAGAAAACTGAGTAGGAGGTGGATATTTAAGAATGTTCCACCTTTTTGTAAATTTAATTACCTTTAATTTTTTAATGAAAAATGGATAAAATTTGAATTCCTTTATAAATTGCTTTTGGGTAATTAACTGTGCTTTCTAAAATGCTTCTCAATGCAAAGACTGAGCTATACCCCCTCTCAAATTTATTATGATAGCCTAAATAAACCAATACATCTTGTGGTAAATCACCATGTTTAATTTCAAGAGATTTTAAAAGATAAATAAAAATTAGTCTCAGAAACATTTTCAACAAGAAGTTGACATGTAAGAAAAATTTTGAAAGATAAGCAGTTATGGGGATACCACTGTATTTTAGCTGATGAACTAACAAATATAGACTTTCACAAATTTTCATACTGAACAGCTTTTTCTTCTGTATCAATCCTCAAAATATACTAGGTTAAAAAAAACTGTAATAATCTTAAATCACGATTTCTTTCCTAAAATCCCTTTTCAACTCACTTGTAAATCCTCCTTAACATTAATTTTTTCCTATTATATTTCTTAGCCTTGATTATTTCATATATTTGATGTATAAATGAGTTGGACACCTACAATATATACAAGCTTTTTTTTTTTTTTAAGCTACATATTAGTCGATTCTTTTGTGCTTGGTAGTGGAAGATACAGTGTTGCAAGATTCAGCCCCTGCACTCAATTTTCTCACAAGCTAACGAATATTCAGACAAGAAAATCCACAATTTGACACCTTGCTATAACAAGTATGGGAAAGGGTTGCCCAGGGAGTTTTGATTGTAAAGAGCAGGAGAAACTATCTTTTTCTGAGGAGGGGAGGGACAATCAAGGAAGGATTCCTGGAGATGTTACCTGAGAAAAAGAAATACACAAATAAGGATGACTTTTTAGCTTTTATTTCTATTCAATTCTCACCAAAGAAACAAAGAAAGAAAGACTTCAAGATCCAAAAAAAAAAAAAATCCATGAAGGTACTTGACTCTTAGAGCTCCTTAGGTTCTTTGGTATCTAAATTTGTAGCCAGAGATACATATGCCACAATTATATTCTAATTTAAAGGAGCCTACATGTATCATACATCAAGCATATAGTACAAGCTCATGTTAATAAAAATGGTCATTCAGGAATAATCAATGTAGAAAAGCAACAACTCATTATACATTTACCAATACCTTTCCTCTAGCTTTCTCTCCTTGTGTTCATTTCACCCACAAATGCTTCACTGTGTAAACCTTTCTCCCAAGACAATGGAGTCCACCGCATGGCCATCACAAATTTGAGTGTTGAACAATAGGTGAGTGTGGGAGCCCATGATTGGGTTAACAAATTGTAACAGATCCCAGCCACTTATCTCCTTAAAGAAGATGTGCTTAGTAACTGCCTTGAGGTTTTAGCAATAACCCAGGCCCCTGGCTATAAACGCTGGGCTTGCCTGGTGTTAGTCTTCTATCCCCAAAACAGCCTTGGGCTGGAATGGTAAACAACTTGTAGAAAGCTGCAGACTCAGATGTGAGAAGGCTGGTTAGCCAATGACGGGTAAGACCCCCTTAGGGGGCAACCTACGACAGGCACAGTGGCCTGAGTCCAAGAAAATCTTGTCAAGCAGCTGATTCTCATACGTTCCACCCTGATAAGCTGAAAGGCTCAACAGGATTATGATTCACCAAAAAGGGTCTTCTGACCTTGAGCCAAACACCAACAATAAACAAAGCCTTTGTACTCATTGTGATCCCACCCTGTCCTTCCCTAAATTCCTGCTTCAACTGTACTCAATAAATATGAGAGATTTGAGAGGCTCTTGGAGTTGGCTCCGGACTCCCTCTCCCTCTCTTGACTTTTCCCCAGAGTCTTGAGTAATTCATTCCATTTCGGGGGTACTTCTGCTGGCCAGAACCCACAACTGGTGACGAACCCACAGGTGAGATCCCTAATGAATAATTATACCCAGTTATAGAACATTAAACAATGCTTGGAACCAGATGAGAGAAATGGGGTTTGGATTATCTGCTCTGAAATAATATCTGAAAGATTCGATCCATGTTTTCCATATTGTTGAAAGCAAGCTGAAGGGTGAACCCTGGGTTTTTACAACTGTGTGTGCATGTGTACGCGCGCGCATGTGTGCCCATGGGTATGTTTTGACTTATCAAATGTTGGGGAGAAACATGGTATGACAGAAAGAGCACTGGACCCAGAGCCATGTGTTTAAAGTCCTGTATCTGTCACTCTCTTGCCATGAGACTTTTTAAAAATGCAGTTAATGACTCAGTTATTGCTTTTTCATTTGAAAAAGAATGAGGCTTTTTCCAACTTTAAAGTTCAATGATTATATAGTCACTTTTAGTTTCAGCTTTTTAAGCCTCTCCATCTAAATTCTTAGTTATTTCTAAACTTCCAAGCATGTATAGATAGCTAATCACTCTTGACCTCTCACTGATGGCCTATTCCACTCAAATAAAGCCAACTACGCCACAGAAATGTATATAATCTATCTAGAATACAGATCTAATGTCTATCCACTCACTGTGTAATGATATATATTTAATAAAATACTCTCTAATATTGATGCCTGAGGTCTTTAGTGTCCCATGAAAGTAAACATGTTGGTTAAAGGAGTAAAATGTAGATTCCAGTATTTGTGTGTTTTTACATGAGCTTTAATCTTCTAAGGTCATTGCTAGAAAAATATGTTTCTGCTAATAGTATGTTTACTATATATCAAAAGTGAAAGTTATTATTTTGGCAAGATCAGATTCCTGATAGTCAGTTAGGACTGCCCAGTACATTTTCAATATTAGAATTCTTTATGGATATATTCATGATAATTCAATTATTCACCTTTTTTATTGAAGTATAGTCAGTTTACAATGTTGTGTCAATTTCTGGTGTACAGCATAATGTTTCAGTCACACATGAACATACATATATTCATTTTCATATTCTTTTTCATTATAGGTTACTAAAAGATATTGAATACAGTTCCCTGTGTTATGCAGAAGAAATTTGCATATTATTCACCTTTATGCTTGTATCCACTAAGAAGCATTTCTACAACACATGCACATAAATATTTGTGGATTATTTTAATGGTTATTTTTCATAATCTTTAAAAGTCTCTTTCAAGTCCCATTTGCTGTTAAGAGGTCTTGCCTCTTTAATAATAGATGATAGGTGATTTATTGTCATATTTGCAAGCAAAAATGTTTCATATTTATGAAGAAAACTGTGGCCAGAATCTGGGAAATCACTCTAAACACATATACATGGAAATAAACCATATGTGTTACACACACTCATATATACTCATATATACATGTTTTATTTATGTATATATTCTGCATATATGTATGTGTGTGTATATCCACTCATCTTTCCACCCACCCATATATATATATATATATCCATTGATCTATCTAGCTATCTTCCAACATATAGTATCCCTACAATCATAAAATAGGATCAGAGTATCATAGAAATTTAGATCCCAAAAGATCCTTAGAGATAGTTTAAAAACAGACTGTTATTCTCAGAGCTGTAACTCTCTAAGATAGCACCAGTAGAAAGAACTTATCTGGAATCTAATCCCTATGCCCCAATTACAAGTTCAGTTTTCATCCACTACATTACACGGTTCTTGCACAGATATTTGGTATACAGATAGATAGGTGCTGAACCTTAGAAGATAGCATCAGTGCTGAAACAAACTTATGTACTGAACACCCTGCTGTCAACTAGATTCTCATCTCAGTTTTGAAATTTACTGATGGTTATTGTCAATCCCATCCTCTCCTAGGCATTTTTACATGTAATCAATATGAGGAAAACTTTGTCAGGTATCAATCAGTTCTTTAACCCACAATTATCTATTAAACTATTGTCTTTCAGTCAGTAAAAAAAAAAAAAGGATGTTAGTGTCAAACAGCTTCTCTCTCTCTCTCTCTCTCTCTCTCTCTCTCTCTCACACACACACACACACACACACACACACACATACATACACACATTATAAATAGCATTCTACTGCTCTATCTCAAGGCTATTCAACAACTAGATAAATGAAATATTCTTTCTGTCTATATATATATATATATTTTTTTTTACTATACCAAGGCATATACATTAGTTTTTCTTGCAGTACCTGCCTAATGCAACTAAATTTGCAATAAAGAATTAATCACTAGCACAGCTGAATATTTTAAAGAGATTTGTCCTCCAGTAGGAAATTCATCTTTTTTTCCAAGCAAAGGGCATTTATTTACCCACCTCTTCATCCCCAACTGAATGAGTTCCATGATTTCTTTCCTTTCTCTGTTTTCTATGCTTCTAACCCCCAAAGACAAGGTCATCTCTGACAAGCTATCAGTTATGAGTATTGGGGGTAGGGGATGGAGACAGTCTACAGTCAAAATGAAGTTTGTATACAATACTTTCTATGTTGTCATGAACTTATTTTAAGCTTCTGGGATAATAAACATACAAAGAAACCATGCAAATGGCTCAGATGTGCATATGAATATAACCATTGACTAGGAAACACCCAGATTTCTTAAAAACCCCCAAAAAAGACTGACTCACTCAGGATGTATGGAAATACAAACGAGGTAGGTGGGCTGGAGTGGGTGCCATTATCAATAAAGCCCTAGATATGTTTACATAATTGAATTACGTTTTTAAAAAATAACCCCCCAAATGAATGTTTTAACTGAATATAAAAATCTAATAACTGAATATCAGAAATGAAGACCATGTTAAATTTAATCTTTGGCTTAGTATTACTTTGATTCATAATGGAAGGAAGTTAGAAAACAACATTTATTAACACCCACACTGTGTTTAGCATTCCTATTGGAGATACACCCCACAAAATATCTCCTGTTTATTGCTTCCCTGTTAAAGGAGCTCTTTGTTTTAATACTTATACTACAGAGAATATAATTATTTCTCGATCAAATGTTCTTCAGTCAGTGACTATACAGGAATAAAACATATTTTCATCTCCAAATGCAAAAGAACTTTTATAATTAACACGGTGGTTGAGGAAAATCTTGAGTTACATTCCAAATACATTGGTTAAACTTTAGAATCATGTGTAGGCATTTGGAAAAGCCTGCAAAGTGTCACAGAAGATGTACAACTCTGATGTTACTGGAGTTAGGAGAGACCATGTTACTACAAACAAAGCAATGTTTAACACTATATTGATTATTAAATGATTGGGAAATGTCGGTTTTAAATATCTAAATGATAACATAGTTTTTTGTTTGTCTTGTTTTATTCCATTTCAGGAAATGTGTTGGGGTTGTTGGATTAACATATAAAACATACTAACTGTTTCCATTTAGTAGGAAATAGTCTCCTGGTTATATAGTAACAAAAATTGCCTGATTTTCACAGATTTTTTTTTTTTTATTTTTAGATTTTCACAGATTTCTGACCTTAAGCAGGAGACACCTTTACATATAGTATCACATTTACTTTACATAGAATGTCATCTAATCTTTAACACAACCCATTGATTTAGTTATTATTGCCTTTCACAAATAATGAAACTAAAACTAAGAGATTAAATAACTGACCCAAGGTCACATAGCTCATAAGTAGGGGAGATCAGAATCCAATTCAGCTGCCCTTGTATTTTTCACTATATAGTAGGACCATAATTCGACAAATCTAGTTATTTACTGAGTTTCTACTGTTCTTAACATTTGGTGTTAGGGATTAGCAGGGCACAAAATGATGCCTGGTTCTTGCATCACTACAGTTTAAAATCTAGTAGAAGGAAAGTGCATACATTGTTCTATTTAAGAATCTAAGAGGAAATAGGGAGATGAACAATGGCAAATATTCATGCAAACAGGAGTTTTACAGGCTATCTTGAATGACACTATTTAATACAGGACTAGAAGGATACTGATATTGCAGAGGGGTTTGATATGAACTAGGGCATAAAATGTAGGGCATTTCAAGCACAGACTATAATGTAAACAAAGGCATGGAAAAAGTGACTGCACATTCAAGGAGATGTAGGTAAAGAAAATCTTGTAAGGTGTTAAAGAAAAAAATGATTCATGACACTTGTTAAAGATAGGATAAACCAGACGTACTACTACAAAGAGGTTTTGAAGTAGGAGAAGGTTAGCCTCATATCCCAATACATTAAGAACAACTAGAGATGTACAGACAAGGAATGGGGCAGGGGTCAGTAGACAGAAAATTACTAAAAGGAAACATCAGCGATAAGGGGAATTCTGGTTAAACCAATTTCACAAAATTTTTTCTGTAGGCAGGCCAGAATGATAAGACATGGAGAGTAAGGGATAAAGAATTTGATCATCTATCAAGGGTGGAGAATTTTTGCTAAATGGACCCAGCAGGATTTATGCTAAGTCTGGTCTAAACAGGCCAAGGACGGAGCCTAAGATCAGGGACTAGTTAGAAAGAGGACTCAAAGAAGCCTGACTGAAGTTTGGTCAAAGGAGAGTGCTATGGTCTGAATGTTTTTTTCCTTCAAAATTCAAATGTTGAAATCCTAACCCCCAAAATTGATGGTATTAGGAGGTGAAGCCTTTGGAAGGTGATTAGGTCATCAAGGTGGAGCCCTCATCAATGAGATTAATGCCTTTTTTTCAGATTTTATTGTGATTACTTTTTTTTCTAATTGAAATACAGTTGCTGTACAATAGTATATAAGTGATAGCTGTACAATAGTGATTCACAATTTTTAAAGGTTATACTGCATTTATAGTTATAAAACATTGGCTATACTTCCTGTGTTGTACAATATATCCCTGTAGTTTATTTTATACATGATAGTCGGTACCTCTTAATCCCCTTTCCCCAATATTATCCCTCCTCACTTCCCTCTCCCCACTGGTAATTACTAGTTTTTGTAAGTCTATTTATATATCTGTAAATCTGTTTCTTTTCCATTATATTCACTAGCTTGTTGTATTTTTTTAATTCTACATATTCCCTCATGAATAGGATTACAGAGAGCTCATTAGCCCCCTTCCACCATGTGAGAACACAGCAAGAAGACTCTGGCTATAAATCAGGAAGAAGGTTCTCACCAGAATGACACCATGCTGGCATCTTGATCTTGGACTTCCTAGCCTCCAGAACTTTGCAAAGTAAGTTTTTGTTTTTTATAAGCTACCAAGTCCGGTATTTTGTTAGAGAAGCCAGAAAGAGTCTTTGTCAAAGGTCCTTCCTTCATCCCTTCATCCCTTCCTCCCTCCCTCCTTCCCTCCATCACTTATTTCACTATCCAACACATGTTCATTTAGTACCTACTTTCAGAAACTGAATAGACATAAAACAGAGGTTGAGCTATAAAGATCACTACCTCAAAGTATATAGTTTATTGTAGGAGGAGGCAAGGGTCTGTGATAGAGCATGACAACACAATTTTATTTTAGATAAACTGGTCAAGAAGACCCTTCCATGGAAGTGACATTTAAACTGAAGTTTGAAAGATGAAAAGGCAGTAATGCTGGGAAATTTAGAGTCATTTTGGTAAGGACTTACCCATTTTACTTTATCCTATATGCAATAAGCTGTCAAAGGTGTTTGAAAAGAGAGGTTACATTCTAAAAGTGTGGGAAAGAACTTGCATTTAGCCTGAGTATTAAAGAGGCCCTAGGAAATCCCACCATAAGGAAGCCCAAACTCTCCTCCCAATACAAATGCTACTTTTTAAAAGACTATCCCCCTTTGGTCAACCTGTTCTCTACTAAGTTTGTTGAGGACTATGGGCATTAAGACATAAGCAAGAGATGTAACTTGATTATAGTACAGTAGTTTGAATTTAAACAAAAGGGTATATTTGAAATGTAGGGATCTTTTTGTAATACAATTTGAAAATTTGGTGAATTTCTTTGAACACACAACCCAGAATCCCACCATTCAGTTTCTCTCCAAAAGAGTGATTCCAACACCCAATTAGCGCCATAAAAGGGAGAGTCCACACAGAAGAGATGTAAGGTGACCATTTACCCACACCACACACTGTCATTGCATTGTGGTTACAACCACTGGTGTAAATACTTGGTTAAAGAGGCAGCACAGCTCACTGTAACTGCAGGCTGCTGAACAAAATCAGTAACTTTCCTTCAATATGAGGATGTAAAATTCCAGGCCAGGAGAAGAACAAAAATATGTAACCATTTACTCTCTCTTGAGCTCATTATCTTCTTGTCCCTACTAGGTCTAAGGAAGGCAGAAGATAGCATTAAAGCTCACTTTCAGGGCCTGCATATTCAGTTGTACAGGCAGTGCACTGCATTATTTCTAGCAGTGTCATTCAATTTGTTATTTACATGAATGGTGTCTCCAGGGGTTTTATAGTGTACAACCTATGAATCTGTATATGATAGGCTTGCTTAATTTGGCTCTGTTCATGTATTGTGAGCCTTTGTGTTGCTTATTCATTTTGAGTTTTCTGTGTCTGTTTGTTTTGAGAAACAAACCTGGTATCAGTTTCATCATTGGAGCCATAAAATTCATCTTTAACTATATCTATATACACAACAAGCATAATATTTATGTATGTGTAATTTTATTTTTTCCTTATAATAATACTAGAAAGTGAGATTTTACAAATGAAGAGGTTAATATGAGGAAATAAGAACTTACTCCTTATGAATAACAGAGCTAGATCATGGCTCAGGGAAAGTGTAAAATGGTTCAAAACAAGAGAAAGCATAGAAGCAAATTACCCACTGACACAGGACTAAAAGAAAAACTATCAAAAGTCTGAATCTGAGCAGAACCAGAAAGAAAGGAAATCGGAAGAGGGATGAGCCCTTGCTAAATAAACACATTTTTATTTCCATAATTAGATGCAAGCATAAGGAAGAGACGAAAATAATTCCTAAGTGTCAAGCCTATGTAAGTGGAGAGGGTGTAATTTCAATTAAAAAGAGTTTCATGTTTAGATTCAAAACAAGTATTTGTATCACAGAACTAATTCCAATGGATTCCATGAGATGTGCATATTTATGTTCATTTTCTGCATCAGTGCTTTCAACCTTTTAACTCATCCTTCTGGTAGGAAAGAAAAAAACAAACAAAAAAATGAAGTCTCTTATTAAGCTTTAATTATGCTTACTTCTTGATTAAAAATTACTCTTTTTTATTAAGTTAAAACAAAGATATCTAAACTAACTCCAAAGCAGAACTGAAATGGCACACAAAATGGCACCTAGAATAAAATATTTTACACAAAAATGATCAAACATGATTTATTAACTCAAATTTCACTACCTTTGTGTAATGTCTAAAACTATGTTTCCATTATACATAGCAGAGTATAGTGGAAACAGTGAGAGTTATCCTACAGACCTTGTTTGAATTTAAATATATTCTCTACTAATATAACTTTGAGAAAATGACTTGATTTGCCTTGGCCTCAATGTCTTCATCTGCAATATGAGAAAAGTAATACCTATCTTGCATGGGCTTGAGATCAAATAAGTAAAGCACAAGCAAAGTGCTTAGCAATTATAGTTGCTCAGGAAATAGCTCTTAACATTATCAATGATCTCTGTGTGGGAAAATTGCTACATAATAAAAAAGATCAGTAATCCAGGATCAGGCTGAATGTAAAGAACTTCAAATTCTATACCCTTCCCCTTTTTTATTTTAACCCAGAGAGTAATGCACTTCAGAAAATAGAGAGATTAATTTTCACTTCAATTTAAATGTCCCCTTCATAAGACTTTTTCATCATGTGCTATGGTACACTAAATTTAACCATAAAATCTTTGCTACTTCTCTCACTGAAAGGTAGAATCTGATGTCCTTCTTCAATATGAGTTGACCTACTGGCTTATTTGATCAAGAGAATGCAACAGAAAAGGTGTTCTTGCACTTCTGAGACTGTCATAGGAAGCCTTACAGATTCCATCCAAATCTCTTAAAATGTTCACTCTGGGCAAAGCCACTCACTATGTGAGAATTCTAACTACCCTGAGATTTCCATATTATTAAGAATCTGAAACTACATGGAGAAGTTTCATAGAGAGAGACAGAGACAGAGACAGAGAGAGGACCAACCCTACTTTTTCCAGCCTAGGCAGCCCAGCTAAGGCACCATATATGTGAGTGAAGACACCGTCCTGGTTGCACATTCCAACATCAAAAGATGTGACCCAAAGAAAAACTTAGCCAGAATCAAGACCACCAGACATGATCCCAGTCAAGTCATCTAATCTATCTCCAGTCATTCAAGCCACTGCAGCTGAGGCCCAGTCATGATAGAACAGACATGAGCCTTCCCCAGTATATCTTTATTCTTAACTCACAAACTCCTGACTATAACAACATGGTCATATATATATATTTTGTTTGTTTGTTTGTTTTGTCTACTACTGAGTTTTGGAGTGGTCTGTTATACTGTAATAGATAACTGGAGCATATGTCTTGAACATTTCTTATAGTTCTAAACCCATATTTGTGGAGAATGCAATCTCTTGCTTATTTTCATTCCCCCTTTGAGTCACAGAATCTGTTCAGAAGCTTCCTTGGACTGAGTTAGTGCAAGAAAATTCTTGATTCCAAAACTCCATTATTACGACCAGTATAACAGAACAGCCAAATCTGCTCACACACACCCTATTTTTTCACCAAGTCATAAACAGTGGATGGACCAAATTTTTAAGTGCTTGAATCTGATTAAAAGTCGGCAACTTTTCATCCTCAACCTTTTCCCCTCCATCTCAACTTATAGTGATGCTTTAGTCAACCTCCAGAATTCCTCATGCTCCTTCCATCTCTGAAATGAGAAGTGAAGAAAAGGCATCTTCAGAAGACCTCAGCTATCAACCAAACAAGTGATAGAACAAAGGCACAAGAAGCAAGATTACTGTCTAGAGGAAAAATTACTTGACCTACACTGCAGTATTAAGAAGGAAAGTCAAGATATGAGAGAACTAAGTACAAAGCACAGCTATTTTGGTGGCTTCTATTTAAACAATCAAGGTCAATAAATAGGTTTCTGAGATGATGAGCCCTATACCATGCTATTTGCATCAGAATTGGGACATAACCAGGGGAAAAAAATTCAAGAAGCTAGAGTCACTGACACTCTGAGTTGACTACAGGGAACACCAAACATCTGGGGCTATTAGTTCATGTGTTTCTGTACATAAATTTGGAAAGATGGTAAGACTGTCTGAATTTTCAGGTAACTTGCACACTATCCTAATCATAAGCAATTATACTCCCATATAGCCTCAGAATTAGGTGTTTATTGTTGGTACCACTGTCCACTAAGCAAAGAGAGAAACATGGAAGTAATCCTGTTCCCTGCCTTTCCCTCACATATTTCCCCTACCCACTTCTCCCTCTATCCAATATATTACCAGGGTTGATCAGTTCTGCTTACTAGATATCTCTTAAATTCCTTCATATTAATCAAATTCCTTTGACCTGATTTGGATCCTTTTCATCACTAGTGTAGGCTGCCTTCCATCCATTTCTGCCTCTTCCATCTCAACTGTTGCCCCTCATATTCATCCTCAACACTACTACCAATATTCTTATTTCTAAATTGCAAATTTGACCATCAACTATCTGCCTAACGACTTCAACATCTTTCCATTGCACTAAAGATAGTCTTGGTCTGCCTATTTAGCTAATCCCTTCTTTCAGTAATTAAAACTTACTATCCTTGTTGTTTTACAAGTATTAGAAGTTGCTGTTCTTGCTGTCGAAAACATTTTCCTCTTACATTCACTAATAAAACTCTTATTCATCCTTTAAAACCAAAATGCACTGAAAACTATTTTCTCTCCCACTCAAATCATTTTCTCCTCAGAACTATAACTACACACATAAATTACCTCTGTGTAGCTCAACTGTTACATTCCAATGACAGTAGGTTTTTAAAATATATTCATTTTTGTATCTTCAACATCTAATAATATGACTGACATTTAATAATCACTGAATACTTGAGTTGATGCTTGAATTGAATTGACTGAATTGAATTGAACTCAATTACTCTCAAGAACACTAATGATTGTTAGGGTTTCCTGGATACAGAGTACAAATTCACAGTGAATTTTCATAACATTGCTAGTTTTGATTGAGGCATGGCAAACATCAAGTTTACAACAGATTTCCCCTGTGGGAAAAAAATAACTGCAGTAAAAGATAACAAATACTCTCAGAAGTGTATAAAGGAGACAGGGTGGTCGAGGGATTCTGTTCTCATCCAAAGACTTACTGAGATTCGATTCGGAGGGGGAAGATTGATTTCCTAGCATAAGTTAAACAAGGCATCAAACAAATTTCAAAAGCATGACAAAGACTTAGATTCTTCACTGTTACCATCCTTCCATCTCCTTTTGAACAAATGCAAGAAAGGATGCTGTGGACCCTGAACAAAACAGCAACTATAAATTTACATGGCTCCTTAATACTTCTAAACTATGTATTGAGGGTGAATTTATGCCCCATGATTAAACAGGCACATGTAGACAGAGATTTTTTTCCCCATTGATTATAGTTTTACTTCTTAAGCAAAGTATTATTTTTCAGCCTAGAATTTATAAAATGCCTCATATCTGAAAGATGTTTAAATATTAACATTTCATTAAGACTGATATTAGATTAGAAAGCCTGAAATTGTAGTATTAAGGTAACTTTTTGAAAAGTTAAAGTGATACATTAATGTCACTCCACACTAAACTTCTAGAAATTCAGAAGGAAAAATGCACAATATGGTACAAAAGTCAAAAAATATTTGGAGTATTTTTTTAAAAAACTGCTTTATTAGAGTATAAGTGACATGTAAAAATATGTACATATTTAATGCAAATAACTTGATCAGTCTGGGGATAGGTATAAACCCATGAAACCATCACCATCATCAAAGCCATAAATATAAACATATCCATCATCTCCCAAAGTTTCCTCCTGTCCCCTTTATTATAATTTTCTGTACGGTAAGAAATCTTTAACATAAAATCTGCCCTCCTCAAAAATTTTAAATATACAATATAGCATTGTTAGCTATAGGCACGTAGAGCTCCAGAACTTATTTATCTTACATAAATGAAACTTTGTACCCTTGACTATCACCTCCCAATTTCTTCCTCCCCTAGACTGGCAGCAACCAGTTACTCTGCTTCTATGACGATGACTCTTTCAGATTCCACATGTGAGTGAGACCATACAGTACTTGTCTTTCTAAGAAATCTTTATTCTAGCTACCAGTGAAGGCAACACTCTATTGTACATAATTTAAGATTTAAATGAGAAAAGCAACGAAAGGACAAAACTTTTTAACTAATACAACACACTTTCCGTTATTCTGATTGAAACCCATTTACTACTGTGCATTTTAACCAAATGAGACAGACTCAACACTGTTCCTGTTGGTTTTGTTATCTATGACCATGAAAATTTTCGCGTGTATAAGAAACATGACTTGCGAGTTGGGAGGCTTCTTAAAGTACATATTCCTGGCCCTGTATCCAGAGATTCTTAATTAGTTGATATAGGTTAGGAACCATGAATCTGCATTTCATGAATTTTCTTGGAGATTGTGGCACAGTAATGCCTCACACAACACTTTGAAACTCTGCCTTAAGTAGAGAAATTTTTAGATCCTTGTTTGCAGAATACATCTGCTTTATTCTTATTGTACTGTGTAGTTACTAATAGTAGCTCTTTCTTTTTTTCCTCAAAAGTTTCCTGGCTTGGAGATAAACTACACAGTCATCTTAGTCTTAGGACACAAGGGCATCTTTACATTATTCGTAAGTTTAAAGATTCTGTAGAGTTTAGGCCAGCTCAGGAACCAGAGAAGCAGCTGACACTTTGGAAGATGTGGGGCTAAAACAACCTGATGTAATTACAGAGGTACCTAATCTTGCAGAATTACCTAAAATACTGCCACTTTCTCCTTGGAATCCATTGTGCCAAGAAGACGTAAGTGAACCACTTAAAATTGCTCAAAGTGGTCGCATTAGGATCTACTCATACTCCTGGAATTTGACTTGATCTGAGCTAGCCTTTCATATAAAAAATTTAGAAGAGCCATCTGAATTTGTGTTCCATTCTCACCTGTTTTCATCACATCTTTAGGCTCTACTGCCTTATAAGAAAAATTCTTACACATGGGAACCAGGATATAATTTCATATGATTTCTCCATCCCAGCAATCTTCCTTATGACCCCAAGAAGTCATAAGTGCTTTGGAATTACTGCAATGTATATGTTAACCTATATATGCTCCTATTGTTATAATAATAAATTCTATGTCTACACAAATAAACAATAATATTGTTCAAATGTCTGCAGATGATTTTTATGACAAATTAACTGTATCTGCTATGTCTCACTTTGCCCACAGTAAGGAAAAAAATAAAAGCACATAATTATTTAAATACTCACTAAATAGCTCACATCCCATCTCATTGCAAGAATGTCTTTCTCTTTCCCCTAAGCACCATAATATAATAAAGCCAAAAATTTTCCAGAGAGCTTTGATTCATATTAAATGGTAAATATTGGTCGCTATTTACAGGAGTAGAACAATGTGACAGCAATACTCTGTGACCACCACTGGCAGTAGGGAGCCCAGAGTGAAGACTTATATTCCAGTGAATATATAGGAGATCCAAAGAGGTTCTTTGCCTTAAGGCTATTTTCCCTATCGCACTGACTGAGCCTTCCAAGTTCTTTAAGTCGTCTCACTGAAACTGTTCTCAGTCATGGGGTATTCCACATGGAAACTGACTAAAATTTAAGTGACGTCACACAACCCGTTTACCAAAGTACAATCCTTTCCCGTAGAAGATCTAGGATGGAACACTTATCATTTCACTAAACCATAATGCTCATTCTTCATGTAATACCACCAAAATCACACCAAATAAAACCTTTAACCTCTGATAGACACTAGCTGGCTATTTACCAGCCCAACTCTTTTCTTCTTGCATGCACAGCAAGATTACATTCTCTGTTTCCCATAAGTGTAGATTTGGTCATATAACTTGTTTCTAGCCACTGGAGTATCAGAAGATATGATGCATGCTCTTTGTTCTATGTAGTCCTTCTCTCTTTCCCTTTCACTATCTAGGTATTGATACCCAAGATGAACTAGGCATTCACATTTTAAAGATAAAGAAGTATGTGACTGAAGGACACTAAATCCTAAATCTCCAGTTATAGGAGACTATCTGATCAGAACCAGCCACATTCCTTATGTGAATAAAGGATAGATTTTATTGTTTTAAACTGCTGAGATTTTAGTATTTGTCTGTTACACATGTATTATTATTTTAACTAATATGCAAACTATTTTAACTAATATGCAGAGATTTTACTTTTAAGGATCTTGGGTAAGAACAGCCATGCTCACTACAAGTTTTCTTAATTTTAAATTCTGTAGAAAAGAGGGGTTTGGAATCTCAAATCTTTCCCTTCAAAAAGTTTATTAACCATCTTAAGAGAATTTGTCATACCCTCTCCAGAATCCTTCAAGTTCTTCCAATCAATAGATTCTCTTGGGGAAAAAACTAATAAATTCTTATCAGTTACCTTAATACATGCAAATTTATTGAAAGTTTTTACTGAAATCATTGTATTGTTCCAATGAATTATGCTAAAAATTTAATCCTTGTAGAGCAAGCCATTTTAAAATTTAAGGCATTGGAAAAAAGAGTCCTTGTAATCAAAATACGAGAATCATAGATTTTTAGAATATACTTTATGCCAATATAATCACACTATTTTTTCCCAAGTTAAAAGCTACACATCTCTTTACTGAAATTCATAGGCAAGCATAAAGGGAATATGGAACCATACATCATAACAGAAAATGTGGAATTACGGAGAAGAAGGTGTGGTTGTGTTCAAACCTGCCTGCATGGTTAGATATGTTACTTTCAAAAATGAAGTATTACCTAGATGTCATTAGTTTCACAAAGCCATCATGCTTAGTAAACTTATTCTTAGTAAATTTATGCTTCATAAATTCTAAAATATACCACACCATTAAAAAAATTTTTTTTCCTCCCATTTCTCCCAATCTACCCAACACAAGCTTGGAAGCTACAATTATTTTTTAATTGAAGTATAGTCAATTTACAATGTTGTGTTAATTTCTGGTGTACAGCACAGTGATTCATTTATACCTATATATTTATATTTCTTTTCATATTCTTTATCATTATATGCCATTACAAGATATTGATTATAGTTCCCTGTGCTATACACAATTTTAATTAAAACTTATATTGCATGTATATCTAAGAGAATTATAGGATATTAAAGACCAAGTATAGCTTTCATAGGTGGTGATACACTTAGAAATTTAGAGGTATTCCCAAGTGCTTTGATCACCTGAATATAGACACTGTTGAAAAGATATATTTCCAGTGCAACATATTGATAAATTGGGAATATAATGGTCACTTATTAATTTTTTCTCATTGATTCCTATATCCAAATTTCCTTCTTGATTTTTAGAAATGCTCCATTTCATTAAAAATGAATACTATCAATCTTTTAATATATACCTTTGAAAATTGAAGAAAAGGAGACAAGGTAGGGTATTAATACATGGAAACATTACTTAGACTTGAGCAAGTGGGTCCCCAACTGAGATTCTGTTAAGCAAGTGATATAAAGTGATTTTAAAAAATGGTGGTGATGGTGACATTAGATTCTCATTGATGGTATTATCATCAGATAATAATGGTGAGATCCTGTCCAAACTTTTTTTGCTGCTTGTCCTCCTTTGGTTCCTACTCAGTAGTGGGGCCCAGTCCAGTTAACCAATCACTCCTTTTGCTAACAACTAAGAAATCCAAACAATATAGTACATATTTTAAAAATTCCTAAGAAAAACTAATGCTAGAGCTGTGAAAAATAAAAAGTAATTCAGAAAGACAAGACATAAAAATAATAGATCTGAATATTCACACAAGCACAATCCTTTAACCTCACTAATGGCTCCACAAAAATCTCTGATAACGAGTGTGTAAAAGTATACAGTTTACTCTGTCACAGCTATAATTATACACTAAGTCACATTCACTTGTTTAAACAACCAGAGACCTACTATTGTTTCCACACAAAAACTGAAAAATCTTTAATTTTTTTCAGGATGCCAGTACATAAGGGAGATGGGCTCCAGCTTGATTTTTTAATTTTTAGTTATTATATCAAGTAGTAAAGTTTAAATTACACATAAATTACATGTTAAGATAATGCTAGTTGTTGTAACAAACAAACTCAAAAATCTAATATGGCTCAAATATGTTAGGAGTTAAGTTTTTACTGATATAAATTCTAAAATGTGTGTTCCTGAAACACTCCAAAGAGTGAATCAGGGACCCAGACTATCCCCTTCCTGGGGCCAGTTCAGGAATAAGACAAGGATGCCCCACTCTCACCGTTTCTACTTAACATAGTATTGGAATTTCTACTCACAGTGATTAGATAAGAAAAAGAAATTTAAAAAAAAAATCCAAATTGGAAAGGAAGAAGTAAAACCATCACTATTTGCAGATGAAATGATACCATATATATAGAAAACCCCATAGATTCAACCAAAAAACTTTAGAACTGTGATCTGTCCTGGAGAAAGTTCCATATGCACTTGAAAAGAATGTGTATTCCACTGTTTCTGGATTGAACGTCCTGTAGATACCTATTAAGTCTATTTGGTCCATTGTGTCATTTAAGGTCACTGCTTCCTTACTGATTTTCTTTCTGGATGATATATTGATTGATTTAAGTGAGGTGTTAAATTCCCCTGCTATTATTGTATTACTGAAAATTTCCCCCTTTATGCCTATTATTATTTGTTTATATATTTAGGTGCTCCTATATTAGAGTCATATATAAGTATTATAGCATCTTGGATTGAACCCTTTATCATTATATAATGCTCCTCTTTGTCCTTTATTATGAACCCTGTTTTATAATTCTACTTTGTCTGATGAGTATTCTACCCTATTTCATTTCCATTTGCATGGAATATTTTTTTCCATCAACTCACTTTGTCTGAGTGTTTCACTAGCTTTGAAGTGAGTCTCTTATAGGCAGCAAATAGATTGGTCTTGTTTTTTATCCTATTAGCTACCCTTTAGCTTTAGATTGGACCATTCAGTCAACTGACATTGACATTTTCTTTTTACTGCACATATATTTTTAAATTTACATATATGCACCGTTCATTGTTTCTAAGAACGTTTAGAGCTTTAGCTTTTTAAATTTACGTAGTTATCAAAGGAATAAAGCCAACCACAAAATAAGAATTAATTCAAAAAGATACATACACCCTGCTATTAACAGAAACATTATTTATAATTGCCAAGGTATGGAAGCATCCTAAGTGCACATCAAAGGTTGAATAGATAATGAAGATGCAGCAAATATATATGTAATGGAATATAACTCATACATAAGAAAGAAAGATATTTTGCCATTTGTGGCCCTTCATTCACTTTTTTTTCACTTCAAAAACCAGAATTTTATAACCAGCATAAACATTTCCATTACATTAAAAACATCAAAATATCTAGAAATAAACTTAACCAAGGAGGTTACCTATACTCTGAAAACCAAAATGACACAAAGAAATGGAGAGATTTCTTGTGCTCTTGGATTGGAAGAATCAACACTATCAAAATGGCCACACTGCCCAAAGCAATCCATAGATCCAGTGCAACCCCCATCAAAACACTTGTGACGTTCCTCACAGAACTAGAACAAACAATTCCAAAATTTATAAGGAACCACAAAAGACCCTGAACAGCCTAAGCAATCTTTTGTAGGTCTCTTTTCTTGCTTCTCTTTCTTCTTTTTGTTCTCTTCTCTTACCATTTGATGACTAGAGAAGGTCTTTTAACATTTGTTGTAAAGCTAGCTTGGTGGTGCTGAATTCTTTTAGCTTTTGTTTATCTGTGAAGCTTTTGATTTCCCCATCAAGTCTGAACAAGAGCCTTGCTGGATAGAGTATTCTTGGTTGTAAGTTTTCCCCTTTCATCACTTTAAATATATTGTTCCACTTCCTTCTGGCCTGTAGAGTTTCTGCTGAAAAATCATCTGATAACCTTATGGGAGTTCCCTTGTATGTTATCTATTGCTTTTCTCTTGCTAATTTTAATATTTTCTCCTTATCCTTAATTTTTGTCAATTCGATGACTATGTGCCTTGGTGTGTTAGTCTTTGGGTTGATCCTGTGTGGAACTCTCTGCACTTCCTGGACTTGGGAGACTATTTCCTTCCCCATATTGGGGAAGTTTTTGGTGATTATCTCTCCAAAAAGTTTCTCAGGTCCTTTCTTTCTCTCTTCTCTTTCTGGGACCCCTATAATGTGAATATTAGTGTGCTTCATGTTGTCCCAGAGTTCTCTTAAACTATCCTCATTTCTTTTCATTCTTTTTTTCTGTTCTGCAGTAGTGATTTCCACTAATCTGTCTTCTAGCTCACTGATCTGTTCTTCCACCTCAAATAGTTTATTCTTGGTTCCTTCTAGTGCTAATTCATTTCAGTGATTTTATTCTTCAACTCTGTTGGGTATTCTTTATATTTTCCAACTCTGCCATGAACTTCACTCTGTGCATCTATACTCCTCTTGAGCTCTCTGAACATCTTGGCCATCATTACTTTAAACTCTTTCAGATAAATTGCCTAACTCCTCATCACTTACTTCTTCTTCTGGGATTTTATCTTGTGCCTTGGCCTGGGAGATATTCCTTTGCCATCTCATATTGTCTGTCTTTCTATGTGTTTGTGGATTCCTTCTACAGGCTTTGGGATTGTTGTTTTCTTATTTTGAATATCTGCCCCTGGTGGATGAGGCTGGACTAGAGGCTTATGCAGTTTTCCTGGCAGGAGAAGCCAGTGCCTGCCCACTGCTGGGTGAAGCTTGGTCCTGGACCTCTGGTGGGTAGGGTCATGTCTAGAGGCTTTTGTGGCTTAGGAGGTCTGATGATGAGTGGGGCTGTGTTCCCACCCTGTATGTTGTTTGGCCTGAGGCTTCCCTACAGGCTGTTGGGTGGGGCTAACTCTTGATGCTAATGATCCAATCAAGATGTCAGCCTCCAGGAAAGCTCATGTAGATTAACACTCCCAGCTTTTATGTCTCCTGCCTCTCCCAGGAGACCTTCCATAACCAGCAGGCAGGTCAGGCCCAGGTTCCTATGAAATCACTGCCTCTGCCCTTCGAGCTGGCACATGCGAATTTCCGTGTATGCTTCCCAAGCGAATGGAGTCTCCATTTTCCCCAGTCCTGTGGGGCTCCCAGACCAAGCCCTGCTGGCCTTCAAAATCAGAAGTCCTGAGGTATCCTTCTCTTCCCAGTGCTGGAACCTGGCTGGGGAGCCTGACGTGGGGCTTAGAGCTCTCACTCCTGTGGGAGGGACTCTGCAACTTAACTATTCTTCAGCTTGTGTGTTGCCCGCCCAGGGGGTATGGGTCCCAGTTATATCACAAGCACGACCCTCCTACCATCCTCCTGTGGTTCCCTCTTTACGTTTCCAGTTGTAGAAGATCCTTTTTGCTAGGTTCCAGCCTTTTTTTCGATGGTTGTTTAGTATTCAGTTGTGGTTACATTATAGTCGTGAGGAGAGGCAAGCTCGTGGTCCTACCACTCTACCATAGTGACCAGAAATCTAATCTCCACACTATTTTATTTTAAAACTTTAATTTTGGATGGTCATCTTCTTACAGTATCTTTTTTCTCCCTTGCTCAGTGGAGCCCCTGAGGGAGCTCTAAGGAGCCATTTGGCTCACCTGTGTATAGTTTGAAATGATAACAATGGTGGTAGCTAATGTAGCCATTATCAGGCACTAGATACAACCCAAAGCATCTAACATATCTTAACCTATTTAATCTCTTCCAGAACTTTATGAGCAAAGTACTATTACTATCTCCATTTTATGGATGTGGAAACAGAAGGTCACACAACTAGTAAATGTCAGGGAAGAGATTCAAATCTAGGCCCTCTGACTCCAGGGTCTGTGTTACTGCCCTTTTAGAGGATGATACTTCTTCAAAGTCACTTATCTAATGTAAACATATTATATCTAAAAGGAAAAGGACAAGAGAGGTTTAATGACTTTTCCAAAGTAACATTGTAAAATGGTAGCAGAATTAGACCTAAAACCCAATTTGGGAACTCATAATACAATATTGGGTCATATGAACCACCGTACAATTGAAATGTGGGCATTGGCAGTTTTACTTTCTTTAGCTTTGTTATTTCTTACTTTAATAAATGAAAGGCATTTATTTTCTCATCTTCAACTTATTTTTGAGATTTCTTTTTCTTTTACATGCTTTGAGTTATTTCCCCATCCTTCTCATTTACTATTCCAAATCAATATCACTTTCCAAATTACCCTTTAAAATATACATGCATCTTAATTCATCTAATAATGTACATTTATGTCAAATCTTTATTGAAGGAGGAAGGGTATAAATAAATCAAAGAGTAACATTAAAAACTAACAATAAATATGAAATGAATGAAGGAATGAAATAACTTCTTAATACAATGTCATTGGTTAGGTGTCAGCAAATGATTCCAACTCTAAGAGAAAATTTACTTTTCTACTTAGGGAAACAATGGAGTATATTTTGGTGCCTAGAATGTGCTAAAAAATGTTAGCAATTGGACACTTTAAAGACAATTATCATAAAAGTATGGCCCCTCCTGTGTACACAAATAGTCATTAATAGCTCTTTTTTTGACTTTCCTATGTGTGCATACATGTGCATGTTTTTCCACAATAGTTATGATAGCACCAAGACACAGACACACTACTTTGTATAGTATTCGATTTGTATATAATAGAAGTAAAAGAAATACATATACATGTAATACATATAAATTGAATGGTTGACTACATACTTGAAATAAAAGCATAAACATTGTTTTTGAAAGGGAGCAAAATTTGCCACCCCAAATGTATCTCTTTGGCATGAGGATTATTTTAGGCTGATTATTTTTAAGAAACAAAAGACTCAGAAAGTCTTTTTTTTTTTAAACCTCCCTCTTAACTGACTAAAAGAATTTAGACAGAGGACCTGGTCCAAGAAGAGCACTGCAAAGAATATGAGATAGGTGTGGTAAGGAGAACTTGGAAAGTTCTGGAGACAAAAGTCCTCTCTGTGTTCTACTGTCTCTGCATGGCCCAGCAAACATTTGTTCACAAAACATTTGTTTTTCCCATCTTCCTTTAAGTTGTCTTCCTTCCCTTTGAAGTCTCAAATCCCCCTCTCCTCAGTTCAGGATGGTATATAAGCCTCAAATGCCTGAATGTCAATGGGGCTCATTCTTCTTATGAGGTCCCTATAAATACATAATTAAATTTTATTTCCTCCCGTAATCTGTCTCACATCAATTTAATTCCTAGACCAGCAAGAAGAACCTAGAAAGGGTGGAGGGAAATTTTTTCCTTTCCCAAAATTTTTGAAATAGTGATTATTAGAAAATGATATTTGGAGGGATTCAGTTTTTATTTTATAAAGGGATTTATTTTTACTTATTGCTTGACCATGGCATTACCAAAATTCTAAATATAACTTTATAACCTCTTAATTGTTGCTTTGATAAGATAATTTATAGGAATATATATGCTCATATAATATTTTACAGCTATCCAGAAACTCTTTGACTCCAGATCTTGACATTTGGAAATAGATCTTTTCCTATGCAATCATTTTGTTGTATGCAATACTCTCAGTGGGATTTAACAGAGTATGGCAAAGTGTACACGGCAATCCTAATTGAAAGTACAACACTTGAAGTCTTGCATGTATACAAAACAAACCGCTGAGGCCTAGGACATGAATCAACTTAAGAGACAAAAAAATAAATGTAAGTAGATACAGATGTGTGCTCAGCAAACAGCTTGACCAAATTTGAGCCTCAAAAACTACACATGTGTTTGACATTAAATCGCCCATCAGAGGACAACACTCTGAAAGTAGGCTACAATTTCTAAATAATCCCATTCCATATTTTTATCTCAAATAATAAATCTTCTGAGGACAAAAAGTAAATTAGATACAGAATAGCTGTGTAGGGGGAATGGTTGAAGAAACTTTTTTAATTTTTAATTTTAACAGAAAAGGGCAATTGTACTCTCTGATTGAGAGAATGCCAAGGGCATGCTAAAGGCCTGGACACTTGAAGAAGGGGAAACTGCTATCACAGTGGAAGATGTCCTAAGAGAAGCACAGGTGGTGTATTCTGCCCCTTGTGATGACAGAGATAAGGTCACTTAACCAGAAAATCAAGGACAAGTGTAACTTCCAGACAGGAGAAAAGGAGAGAGAATTGACAACCATGTTAATTCTTTTTTGTGTTTGTTGCATGCAAAGCACACACTCTACCACTGAGTTATACCCGCTCTCCCAACCATGTTAATTCTTATTCGTTTGCAAAAGTACAAACTTTCTGACATGAATAATCTGGAATAGAACCTCTCCCTTCATAAAGTTATTAAATGACTTACATTTGAAATACTAAATTAAAAGGTCTAATGTTGATAAAGTTCTTAGGAAACTGTTTACTATATAACTGACAAGAGGTCAAAGAACTGAGTAGAGTCATCCTCAAACTTTGGTACACATTAGAATCACCGATGGAGCTTTCAGAATCTAGATCATCTGGCCATACAGCCCAGACCAATTAAATCAAAATGTTTAACAGTGAGACTCAGGCATTGGTATGTTTTAGGACTTCCCAGGGGATCCACGGTGTGGCTGAGTTTGAAAATCAGTGCTTTAGTGCAGCAAATAGGGTATTTTTTTTAGTGATTTTTCTGGTACAGGTTAAAGAACGAGATTGAGTTTTAGAAACAGATCAAAATGAGTTAGGCATCTTAAGTATTTTCCCCAATTCCTACAAATTTCTTCATCTTTTAAGTAAGGATGATGATACATACTCCATTAGTATCTGTAACGCTTAAGTTAAGCCTAAGGAATTTAAAATAGAAAAGTTATTAAGAAATGTAGTTATTTTTCTCCTCTCTATACATTTATACTGCCACTCACGACAATGGATCCATTAAATGTGTACCTAATTTGTTTTCTTTTCTTTTTCTCTTGTTCTGCCTTTACCTCACCTACAGTCCTCCCACTTAAATTTTCCTTATTTTTTTTTTTATCTTCTTCCTCATTTTACCTTTCTTTTCGCCTATTTCTCTTTGGTAAAGTTCTGCCTCACTAATGGAACTTAAGAATATAGACTTTGAGAATTTCCTTTCAGGCACTTGGTGACAATTTTGCCCCAAATTAAAACTTGTTAGATTTCATCAGCTCACTTTCTAGTTTGTCCAGGCTTCACAAAGGCCAATCCCAAAAGAACACAAACATTTCTGATGTATATTCGCCACTAGATGGTGCTCAGAGTACATATTATATATTCCATGTTTAAGAAACGTCATCCTACTTAAGATCAAAATTTATATAGAAATCATAGACTTTTTACAACTTTTCAGAAGGGACTGGGGTGTGTGATGCGGAGAGTGTGGGTTGTTAATATGAGAAAAATGATACTTGAGTGTAATATTAGCTATGATGTTTGAGGTTTGGTACCACTTATTATGTTGAAGAGTTAAGGGTCCCAGTCCCACATACACACACAAAAAAAAAAAAAAAAACTGGATAGGTGGTAACAGAAATACAACTAAGGGTTGTGAGATATATATATATATACAAAGATTTCTTTATATATATATATAAAGAAAACACTTTGGAGTGTTAGTTTTACTGGGATAGCCTACATGGATTTGGGAGTAAAATGGTTAAATTACAAACTCCCTAAACTAAACTACTACTACCAGTTAGCCTATTTAATAGGGCTACAGAAAAAAATTTATTTCAGCTCTAAAGGAAGTGGAATGCATTCTCAGTTCAGATTCAAAAATGGAATTTGTGTGGTCAAAATAAGAGGTTTACAAGATCCTTACCAGGATTTCAGGAAAGAAAAATTGATGATGAAGAAAGAGACACAACAGAGTAATATTAATCAGAGCAGGCCAAGAAAGCTAAAGTGAACTGAAGAGGTCGGTGGAGAAATACAACTTTGGCAGTATTTCTACATTCAATGTCTAAATTTTAACCAATTAAAAAAGCAATAAAAAAGATTGATGATTTTCTGTTATTAACTTCCTTAAGCAAGGGAGATGCAATGCCAGCATTGACAATGTGGGAGCAAGATCGCTATGTAATACATGAAAGAAAATCAAAAGCAGTAGGACATATGCTGGATTATAAAAGTAATATCATAACTATACCTGGCTAAGACTTCGCTGAAGTATTTCACAAACTTCTAGTGGGAGGACATGAAATTTAATATCTTAATTCAGTATAAAATTCCTCCTTTCCTTAATTCATTTATATCTATTGATCCATTAAAATAAAACAAGCATAAATTAGACATTGAAGATATAGCTACAAATAAGACAGTTACATGAATGTAGAGTAGAGATTTCCACTCCAAAATATGCTTCTGTGGCATAGTTATTATCTTGAATTGGATATTTAAAAAAAAAAACAGCAGATACAGGAAAAGATCTGAAAATGTGGAGAAGTTTCCCTTTTGTAAAGGACATTTACACTTATATGGGAAATCTCCAATTATAAGGGTGTCTCTTCTTTGGTATCAGGAAGAGAAGGATGACTCTAAATATCTAGAAACTCATATCAATGAAGAAGACAAGGACTTAAATCTACAGAACAACCACACTCTTGTTTACTGTGCTTTTCCTGGCAATCACCCATAACTGTCCCTTCCCCACCCCCAACACACACACACACACACACACACACACACACACACACACCCCTTTTGTCTTAAGCTGAAGATGGAGCATAAGGTGGTGGACTGGGCCATTTCAGGGAGTTACTCAGTTTTCCTGTGACAACCCAAAGCAAATAGATACCAGATATTTCTCCAACAAAAATGTGTTTGTTTGGGATTGTTACCAAACTCAAGTTTGTGTGCTCAACACACAATGAAGCCAAACAAACTGAAAGGTCAGGGTTTGGAGCACAGAAAAGGGTTATTGCAGGGCCAAGCAAGGAGGATGGGTGGCCTGCATTCAAACACCCTGAACTTCCCATTGGTTTTCAGGGAGTTTTTATAAGCAAAATATGGTGTGAGAGCTGCAGGGTGTGTGACTTTCTTCTGATTGGTTGGTGGGGAGGTAACAGGGCAGTGCTCCAGGAATCTTGTGCTCAGTCTGATATTACTATCCTCCACCTGTGTGGGGCCTTAGTTCCTATAGAAGAACTCAAAGATATTGTCATCTATATCCCTTGAGGAGGAACCAAAACGCTGTTTTAATAGCTGCACTATTGTTTCTTGACTGCTCCTCCTTTGTTTCTGCATTCCCTCACTTTCCTGATTAGCAACTGTTTGACTCTGCCCCCTTAGAACTCTGGGAAGGTCTTGGGAGGCTGAAAGAAGTCTATACTTCCCACAAACAAGATACCCAGGACATGGTAAGGATTTGTACCTGGGAGGATCCCACAGAGTCCTGCTTGGTTTCAGGATCAGCAGAGAATTGCAATGCAGGGTCTGCAACCATGGTGAGCCACTACTAGTCCCCACAGGGCAAAGGAAGGAAAACACTTTTACTGGGAGGAAAAAAAAGTTGGGAGGGCTCTAGTAAACAGAGTCCATGGCTTTTCATTGCTTGAGTCCTTGCCAGAAAGAAGAGGAGTCTTCTTTTTCCTGTTAAGCTCTGCTATAACTGCAGAGCATAAGATCTCCCCCTTCTGTCTAGCAACTCTATTCAATTGAGGTTTCTGTTTATTAATTTTTTTATACCTGGGTATCTCCCATGTATACAGAAAGTATACATGTTATTAAAATTCTTTTTTATATCTGATTTTATCAGGGGTCTTAGTCAAGAACCTAGAAGGGTAGAGGGAAAATTTTTTCTCCCCTACAAATATTACACTTCTCTTTCTCAATACACTTATACTAGCTACAGATGCAGAGGTCCTCTAATAAACTATACCAAAGGAGACCTTAAATTCATTATTTTCAAATATACTGAGGTCTTACTCTGTGCCACTAGACATTTAAAAATGCTTAGTAGAAGAAACTTCTATTCTGAATCCATACTGGATCTCTGTACAGTTCTTTATTGTATAAGGGAGGAAAAAATTTTCCTTTACTCTTCTAGGTACTTCTGGGTGACCTAAGAATTAAACTGACATAAGACAGGTTAACTGGAAGAAATCAAACAACATTTTAATAACATGTATACATGGGAGAAACGCAGGAAAAGTGAATCACTTGCCAATGGCAAAAATCCTCACCTTACATATCATCTTTAGCTAAAGACAAAAAAGGATGTTGGGGGTAATGGTATGAGACTTCAAAGGGGAGGAATGTAATTCTCGTGGAGATGGAATAGCAAATGTTTGGTAAACACTTGTTTGCTGGCCCATGCGGAGACAATGGGATCCAGAATGGACCCTGATCTCTAGGGCCTACCAAGGTTCCCCCCACTACAACTTACCCATGTTCTTTTTTTTCTTTAATTGAAGTATAGTTGACTTAAAATATTAGATTAGTTTCAGGTATACAGCCTAGTGATTTGGTATTTTTATAGATTATATACCATACAAAGTTATTACAATATTACTAACTATATTTTCTATGCTGTACATTGCATCCCTGTGACTCATTTATTTTATAACTGGCAATATGTACCTTTTAATCCTTTTACCTATTTTGCCCTTTCCCCCATACCCCTCCCCTTTGGCAACCATTAGTTTGTTCTCTGTATCTGTGAGTCTGTTTCTGTTTTCTTATATTTGTTCATTTGTTTTTGTTTTGTTTTTGTTTTTGTGTTTTTTTTAGATTCTACATAATCTTTGCAGATATCTCTGGTGATAGCTCTATTTCAGGAATAGGCCCTCTAACTTCTTTTAGGCAGTTAGAGGGAAGGTCAAAGGTTCCTGAGTCTTTGGGGCCTTGATTGTTTTCAATTAAAAATAATCCTCATGCCAAAAATACACACTTTGGAACAGCAAGTTTTTCTCCCTTACAATTGTAAATTTTTATTCCAAAATGTAGATTCGGTCATTTTTGTGATAAACAACCTTCTTAGACATCATTACTATCCATTTATTTCTAAATGTATCTTTATGTTGTCTTTAAGTTTCATATTGGTACCACAGAAACAGCTATGGTAAGTGAGGATAAGGCCCAGCATTTGGGGTTTCCAAGACTAATTTCAACTCTACATTTGCAAGTTTTGTATAGTGAGATTCTATACAAGTTTTCATCAAGGAAAAAAGAAGTTTTGATAATAACACTTACAGATAGATACTGCAGTGGGTTGAATAGTATTCCCCCCAAAATTCATGTCCACCCAGAAACTCAAAATGTAACCTTATTTGGAAATAGGGTGTTTGTAGATGTAATTAAATTAGTTAAAGATCTGGAGATGAAATCATCCTGGATTTAGGGTGGGTACTAAGTTCAATGACTGATGTCTTTATTAGATAAAAATAAAGGTAGATTTGGACACAGACATAGAGAAGACAGAGACAGAAAAGAAGGCCACATGAATACATAGGGTGAGATTCACAAAACTTTGCTGCCATACACCAAGGGATACCAAAGCTTTCAGACAACACCAGAAGCTAAGAGAGTGTCAAGAGATGGTTTCTCAGAGCTTCCGTAAGAAACCAACTCTGCCAACAACTTGATTTTGAACTTGGGGCCTTCTGATTTGTGAGACAAAGTTACTATCGTTTCAAGCCTCCAAATTGTGATATTTTGTTACAGCAGTCCTTGGAAATTAATACAGATACCAGGAACAATTTGACTTCAAATTCATCTCATAAACTCAGTAGCAAAACTAGTAAGTGGATCCCACATATTTTACAAAATCCTCAAACACCTGTAAACAAGCACAGCAATAAATATCACCCTTAATAAAGAGTATTCCAGAATGAATATACCATTCATTCTTTTAGCATTCCTTTATTACTGATGCTTTGAGATTGCCACAATCAAGGTGACTTGTGCCTGGTACTACTTAACAACAGCTAATAAATGATCCTCCTATTCATACCTGCCAGAAACCTTTTAGGACTATAATGAGAGCCAAGAATTATAAGAAGGGCTGGCAGTGACTGTAGTCTCTACACCCAAGCACTTTCTAAAAGATGTAATAGGCCAAGCTCTGCAGAAAAAAGCAGACACAAGAGGGAGAATTCCTAGTCAGAGGAAGATTGCAGAGGAGGGATAAAAGTACCTATGAAAGACTTTTACTGCTTAAGATATAGATATTGACTAAGTCAAGAAGGTAGGACAAAATGGTACATTTGGGGCTTATTTAGCAGTCTTTTCTTGAAAGGAGGTCTTCTCCTAAACAATCCCTGCCCATGCAAAACTGATAAAAGGATGTTGATAGGATTGTACAATATCATCAACACTGTGATACTGAAAGAAATGTAAGAGGGTGTTAGAAATATGATGGCACTATTCTTACAAATATTTATTAATATTTGAAAGGGATAGATACTTTAAAAGTGTGTAAGATAGAATTGCTACTTCCTGAAATTTTAAGATGGAAAGGACATATTCTACCTAGGTCACAGTTTTCTCTACTCCTCCCCAACCCCAAACTTGGCTCCTCTCCATTGACTATAATCATGGTCTCTAATTTCAATGTACATGTTAGTGAATCATTTCTCACCTTAACCCTCAAAAAATTTCTTAGTGATATTCCTGTTCTATCTTCATTTCTCCTATTTCTAATATGTTCTTCATTCAAAATAAAATAGTACCTTAAATATTTGCTAGTCAAAGCTTTTAATGGATTACAGTTATAGATAAGATAAAATAAAATAAGATAGCTTGGGAGATATATGTATATATTCCAAATTTCATTCATAGATTCAGGCCTCTTGATACAAATTAATCTACCTTTTCAGCTTTATCTTGTACTATTCCATTAAATAATCCATATGGTCTAAAGAAGTAGAGGAGGTATTGCCAAACTTACTTTGTATTTACTTTTATTATTCCATATCTTTCTCATTCTGTACCCCTTACCTGCTATACTCCTCTTTTTCTATATATTCAAATCACATTTATGTTTTAAAGTTCATATACTTCCCTGATCATTCAAGACAGACTTAGTCTTTTCTTTAATAAATTCCAATAGCATGTGCTTATAATTCATTTGATACTCATTGAATTGTAGTTATTTCCAAAATAATAAAATCACAGATTATTCTACATAGAATAAACTTAGAAAGTGTATGTCTCTATATATCCATAGCTTGCATGATAAAAAAAAAAATCACCAAGGAGGATGCTCATTGAAAATAAAGGTTCCTGGATGCTGCCTCAAATCTACTTAATCAGAATTTTCAGTGCCTGGACATCTGTACTTTTAACAATGATCCAGATGAGCTCATAACAACTCAAAATTGTATAAATGGGATGACTGGAATCCTCTGCCTGAAGATAAGCACCGTGCTCAGAGAGCATAATGGTAGTTAGAAGCAAAGTCAAAGCCATAACTAAGGTAATGTGCTCTTTCCATGGCATACCTCTTTCCATGGCATCCAGGATTCAGAGCCTTACAGAGAGAAACTGGGACTCTGAATTCCCACCCTCTCGTGGTATTTTGCTTAATAAACTGCATGTAGCCATGTAAGAAATGCATGGTGAATTAATTTTAGGGATGTACACCACAGACTATGTCAATAGCTTCCAAATAGGTTAATAAAAATCATACTATTTAAAACTAGTAATTTTATAACTGAAAAATCTATATTTGAAAAGATATAGAAGGAAATGAGTTGGGGGAGGGTATAGCTCAGTGGTAGAGCTTAGCATGAATGAGGTCCTGGGTTCAATCCCCAGCACCTCCATTAATAAATAAATAAGTAAACAAACAAACCTAATTACCCCCTAAAAATGAGTGAATGCACATTTTGTTTTAAATAAATACCAGAGTTTTACCTCGGAAAATTCCTTTCCCACTTTTCTCCTGCCACTTGTCAGTGACTATAAATATTTTAATTTCAACTTGATTACTGGTAATTCCTACAATAAAGTTCCCTCTGGTGTAGTCTGTGGACCTGATGAGGAGTTACAACACAGGCTGATGAGAAAACGCTAGTACCTCTATAAACACAGGAGGGAGCTATAAGATTTGAAAAGATTTGAAACACAACTAGAAAGAAAAAAGAAAAAAAAAAAGCATTGTGGCTGTCAAGGCATATTGTTTTAGGAAATAATGAGCATTATGACATAGTTTCATTTCATTCACGATTGAATCTGTAGATCTGTGTACTGCTGTTCTTTAAAGAAAAAAAAGAAAAGAAAAAAACAGCCCAATTGTACCTTCTTGGCATCAGCATTTTTTTCATCTTTGCTATGTCGCTGCACTTGTTTTGATCTGACAAGCTTAATGTCATTTGATAGGATGAAAGTAGACCATTTTCTGAGAGCTGAGTGCTTCAAGGGCATTCATCTATTTTGAGAGGAATTTCTATCCTTTCTAACACGTCTATCTTCTTTGCTTTAGATAACAGAATAAAAATGAATATATTATAAATACTGAAATCCTATCAGAGGAAAAAAAACTAACTCTTCATACTACCTAGCAGCCTAAGATGTATACAGAAATCTATATTAAATATAAGAAGACATTTTACCTAAAAATAAAAGTAACTACCATTTAAAGAGAGCTTACCACATACTCATCACAATAAGAATATACACATATATTATAAGTATTTCATTTAGTGCTAATAATATTTAATAGTATTTTATTTAGTAGCCACAAAATTGCCATTAGAGAAGTATTTTTATTTCAGTTTTACAGATTAGGAAACTAAAACTTAAAAACTTACATTTGTCAAAATGAAATGTCTATAAATAAATAAGCCTTGACTCAAATCCTGACCTGCTTGACTCCAAACCCAAAGAAATAACCTTTTATTACTCAAAGTATGTTTGTAGGTATAGCCTTATCAATCTCACTTTGGGGCATGTTAGAAATATAAGGTATCTAGCCGCACTCAAAGCCTACTGAATCAGAATCTGTATTTTTAAAAGTCCTCTGACACAACTCAATGGCAAAAAACCAAACAGTTCAATTTAAAAATGGGAAGAGGAACTGAACAGACATTTTTCCAAAGAACACATACGGATAGCCAACAGGCACATGAATAGATACTCAACATCACTAATCATCAGGGAAATGCAAGTCAAAACCACAAAGAGAAATCATCTCACACCTGTTACAATGGCCATCATCAAAAAGACAAGAGATAACAAGTGTAGATGAGAATGTGGAGAAAAGGGAAAATCTGTGCAGGAAATGTTGGTGGAACATAAACTGGTACAGCCACTATGAAAAACAATATGGAAATTCCTCAAAAAATTAATAGAACTATCATATGATCCAGCAATTTCACTTCTGGGTATTTATCTGAAGAACACAAACACTACGTTGCAAAGATAAATGTACCCCTACATACACTGAAACATTATTTACAATAGCCAAGATATGGAAACAACTTAAGTGTCCTTCAATGGATGAATGGATAAAGAAATAGTGGCATATATTGTTGAGGAGGAAGAAATTTTCCTCTTCCCCTCTTGGTTCTTTCTGGGTGGCCTAAAAATTAAATTGACATGAGACAGATTAACAAGAGAAATTCAAACAAAAGTTTACTAATGTATATACTTGGGAGAGACCCAAGAAAACTGAGTAAACCAGCTAAAATGGCCAATGCCCTCACCTTAAATATCATCTTCAGCTAAAAACAGAAGAAGATGTTGAAGGTAATGGTTTGGGACTTCAAATGAGAGGAAGGCAATTCACAGGGAGATGGAACATTTGCTGGGCCAGGCAGAGACAATAGGACACAGAATAGACTCTGATCTCTAGGCTCTGCTGACTCTTCTCCCAGCACACCTAGCATTATGTTCTTCACAAATATCTCTAGTAACAGTTATATTCTGGGGAAAAGCTCTTTATCTAAATTCGTTAGGCAGCAAGGGGGAAGTTAAAAAGACTTCCTAGATCTTCTCTTTCTTAAAAATAATCAGCCTAAATTAATCCTCATACCAAAGAGACACATTTTGGGGTGGCAAATTTTGCTTCCCTATAACATATACAATGGAATATTATTCAGCCATAAAAAGAATGAAATCCTACCATTTGTGACAACATGGATGGGCCTTGAGGGCATTATCCTAGGTGAAATAAGTCAAAGACAAATATTATATAATCTCACTAACACATGGGATCTTAACAAAAAAAAAAAAAAGGCACAGGGGTGGGGGTGGCTGAAATGTGTGAAGGGGTCAAAAGGTACAAACTTCCAGTTAAAAAATAAATAAGTCATGGGTATATAATATACAGAATAGTGACTATTCTTATTATACTTATTGTATATTTGAAAGTTGCTAAGAGAGTAAATCTTTAAGTTCTCATCACAAACAAAAAAAAAAGATTTCCTAATAAGTAGAAGAAGAAGTCTGCTGGGTGATTTTTAAGCACATTAAAGTTTGAGAAATACTGTTATAAAGGTCTAGAGTGCCTGTCCTCTTCTAGAGCTCAATGATATGTATGTTATTAAATTTCATAATCCAAGAGATATAAAGTAACTGGTAGCTCAAACATCATATTAGGCCCAAAATATAATTTTTTAAAATTAGAAAAATATATTTATATCACTCATATTTGTTTTAAAATTTAGTTAGAATATAAAACTTCCGGGAAAATGTGAATAGCATGCCTCCATCATTTATTATTATAAAAATATTCAGGGAGTTCTTATTCACATTACCTTCTTTGAATTATTATTTATAGAGACTGTGATTAAGAGGTGCCCTTGCCTTCCAGGGACTTAGACTTGCAGTTGATTATCTTTTTTATAATATAAAATAAATTATTCAATTAAAAAAAGAATGGATTAATTAAGATTCCCTCAATTCTTCTTTTCTCCTCTTCCCCATTCCTTAACAATCTCTCTCCCTCCTTTGTCTTACTTTCTCTGAATACTGAAATTGTTCTATTGCTTCCCTGGGAAAGTAGATTCCCAGATCCTCCAATATTGCTTAATCCCTTATTCATCCCTCTAGGGAGTGACTGGGAAAAGGAAAGTCCATGTAGTTTGCGAATTATCAACCACACATACTAAGGGCTACTGTTCTTAGTCCTTTCATTATAGATAATGTGCTGTTCTCCATCCCGATAGGAGAGCTTGTTTCTAATAATAAACTCTCTAAGAATATAAAAAAAAAATTGAAATTTTTGGAAAGAATAAATAGATTCTAGGGAAACATGCCCCATAGCCCTTAGGAAGTTTCTTAATGGAAATGAGGAGCTGAAGAAAACGAATTGAATTTACAGTCATCTTCCAGACTAAATTCTCTAACAGTGTATTAGGGTCAGTTTCAAATGACCATGTCTGGCTGTGATTTATGTTTGTTTTTGAAATGCATAAAACACTTAATGAACAAATAAGATAATTTCAATGAGAGATGTTTGAAAAGGACATTTTTAAAAATTTTTTAATGCAAACTTAAATCATTGTAAGTAATCAGGAAAATGGAAAAAGATAGTCAAATATAATGGGCTTGGGTTTTTTCCATTCACATCAAATTATTTTAAAAAAGGAAGAATCCAAATGCTTTTATAGGGTGCCTCAACTCTCATTCTACATTCTCTTCCCTTTCTTGTTGCCATTTTTTCCTGACTGCACCACTTTATCTGCCTTCAAGATCTTTTGAGGCCAAGTGGCACAAAGTGTTTTTTTTCATCATTTCTGAACTCTTGGTGGATATTTACACTACCATTTACAATGAGGGCATCAGTCAAACTTAAGATGTTGTGATCATCACAGTCACTAACAATGAAGTGTTAGTACTTAGCTGAAAGAGGTAATAAATTGATTTGGTTCTGCTGACCTAAGAGCACAAAGAACTTCTAAGAAACTACTTTTCAGTCCAGGAAAAGGAAATATCACAAGTTCCATATTTTCTATTGCTCAGTAGGTTTTATTTATTTATTTTTTCAAATCAGGTATGAGAACAGTGTTTGAATAGAATGAGTCAATAACTTTTTATCTGGAAATAAAAATCAATTTTGTAATGCAAAGCCACCTTCTTTCTTTTTTCATTGTTCACATTATAGGGTATTGACTGGAAGAAAAAGCCTTGGGTAACCTTCAATTCACTTCTGGATTAAAAATGTTAGGAGCTAAACGCAATATTAAATATAAAGCACTTCAGTTCTCATATTTTATTGATATGACACAAGAGATATAGAGGAGTAAAATATCACTCCCATAATTACAGATAGTTGAAGCAGGCCTATGAATGCAGGTGTCAGCTCCATGCAGTTTTGATCACACTATGAACTAAATTATGACTTAAGTCTTTGTTTTTTATCTAGTTTCTCATGAAAAGAGAATTGGGACAACATTAGGAACAACAAATAATTTAACCAATTCATTTCAATCCTTTCATGTGTAGATAACCAAACTGAGAAACTTATAGCATCTAGAACAGGTCTGTACACAGAGTAATAAGTCTACAAATATTTGTGGATGATAAGGAAATAGGAATATTGAGCAAGGAAGTTAAACTCCATGGGGAGGAGTTTCCATTAGACTTCAAAGTATTTCAGTTGCAAGGACGAAGTTGATGCTAAACTTAGAAATTCTCAAATCACCTCACGAAATACGTGATCCTGTTTATTACAACAGGTATTAAAACGTGTTAAGAATTATTGCTCCAAATCAGTGTGAAAGGAGACAGTAAAACAGGCATATGTGTTTCCTGACTCTCAAATCAGGTATAAGTCCCTTAGATAACAAATCTCTAAAGTTTCTGAAATTATTCTTTACTTGATCCAAATCATATAGTGATGATCATTTTAAATGCGTAAATTGTTGCCAGAGAATTGAATCCAACACAGCCTGTGAATTATCATTTTGAAAAGGACTTTCAGTATTTTAAACGTAGTATGTTTCAACAAATTTGTTTAAATTTTTGTCAAAATTTTAAAAATGAACATTTGAACAACTTTAGGTAATTCATATTTTACAGTTGAGATAAAACACAAAAATCAACTGGTTTAACTCCCTCATTTAAGTGCGATTAAAATCTGAGACCAGGAGTTGGCTGTGTCAAGTACTGCAGCTTATTTATAGTGGAGCCAGGCCAGGAATCTAAGTCCCCAAAACAGATTCAGTACTCTCTCTCTCTGACATAAATAAAATCCAATTTTCATGAAAAATATGTCTTGTTCTGATGGAACTAATTCATGTAAAAACAAAGTCTTTTAAAAGGATGAAAGTACATACAACTTTTAACACTTCCAACATGTATACTGTTATTTTTGTTAATTAGGACAAAATATTCATCAATTCACCTTTACCTGGGAATGGTTTCTCTTAACAGAACTCATGTAATTAAGAGATAAAATCCTTTTTATTGAGAAAGTGATAAAGGAAATTGAACAATTAAAAAAAATGGATATTATGTGTCCTTTAATAAGCCATGACATAAATTCTTTTAAATTTGAAAGAATGCAAAGAAAGTCAAGGAGTACGTAGAGAACTGGACACCTAAGTTATCTATTTCAAAATAATTAGCAAAACTATCTCCTGGAGTGTTTTGGAAAACAGCAAGTATACCTAGTAAACCCATAAATTTGGCTAAAGAGATGTCTAGAAAGACTGAAAAAATTAATCAACTTCTTTAAATGCCTCTGATAATATATGAGAAAAGAGATAAACTAAAAAAGAAATTATTCAGTTGTAGAAAAGAATGTAGACAAAGCATAGAGTGCCCAGGATAGACTTCCCAGCTAAGAAAAAATTCAAAGGTAAACAATGGCCTCAGAGCAAAGAACAAAACATGGACAGTAAAATGCATTCTCAGGGTAAAGAAGTAAAAACTGTAGCTATAGATCCTTTTTTAAGATCTCAGAAAGATGTCAGAGCACTCCTCATCAACTGTCTTTTGCTAGGCAACCCACATCAGCCTCATAGGTGGCCCAAGGTAGATAAGGACTTGTCTTGGAATGAAATGTGGGTGTGGATTTTGCTTAATGGAGTGAACACCCAATAAAATCATAAGCAACTTAACAGAGAGAGAGAGAGAATGAATCTGTGCTATTAGAAGCACAATGAGCTTAGACTAAAAGGGACAGACACAATTCAGAATGAGAATTCTTGATACCCTCAACCTGTGCACACCAGAAACACGTTAAGAAAGCTACTCACCGACAAACACGGACCATTTACTTTAAGGAAGATAGGGTGACTCAGAAGGCTGAAATAATATACCAGAGGTCCAATTGGTGACCCAGACAATGGGAATGGGCTCTAACCAAGGAACTGGAAGCATGTGCCCAACTGAATTTTAGAATTACTGAAGACTGTTCCTTTTCTTGAATAGAATTGTCAATTAAGGCCATCCTATACCTATCTCAATATTGTATGTAAGATGCAAGAAAGGCAGATAGCCAGTCTTTTTATTTCACAGGTCTTCTGATTAAGAGGAATAAAACTCAAGGAAATGCACCTGAAGAGTCTCTTCTATACCTAGACCTAATTAAGATGACAAAGTCCTAGATGTTCATACATTACTATAAAGAAATAAGAGTTTAATGGTCTTGGAAGGAGATAAATGTACTTGTTCATGTGAGACGAATGTAAATATCATCTGTCCAGAGGACTATGGTAGATTAAAGACAGCTACAAATCCTTCACACTTCTTTCATTGAGAGATTCTTTTTTCCTTCTCTGTGAACCTGGTCTGGCCTATGGTTGCTCTGACCAATGGAATATCACAGAAGTGATGCAGAACTGATACTATACCCTGGCATGGGCCTAGACTTTAAGAGGACTGGTGCTTCTACTACTGTCTCTTATAAACGTGAGCCACAATGTAAGAAATTAACTACTAGACTAGAAATCTGCCAGGCTAGCTATGTGGAACAGTTCTGAAAAAGGTGACGGGGGATGGCGAGAATAGGGAATGGGAACCAGCCAACAGCCAGTAGTTCCAAACAAGCCACCTCAGTTGCCCTGGCCAATTCAGCTGATATAATGAAGAAATAAGCCCTATTGTCCCCTGTCTAGATCTTAGTGCCTTAGAATTGTGAGATAAAATGATGATAAATGATTAAATGTTTTCAGCCACTAAATTTTCATGTAGGCTGTTATGCAACAGTGGATAACCAGAGCACATATATATGAATTAATAATGTGCAGATGTTGTCATTTTTGCTGGAACCCAGGACAGGCCACCCCAAAATGTGCCTCCATGGCATATTATTTTGAATTTAAGTTACTTAAGAAATGGCTGATATACGAGAGACACTTTGACACTCCACCCCCCAACCCCGTCTCCCTGAAAGGAAGAGAAAAATCTCTCATATGAAAGGTGCCCTCCCTGCATCTGGAGGTAGAAGGATACTTTCATCACCACAGATTGGGAATTCTGACCAAGAAGTCTTATAAACAAACCTTATTACTTTAATTGACTACCCAAAGTCCAAACTCTAAGGGTCTTCACCAATTGAACACCCAAAGCCTAAGTTTCTTCGTCTAGTCAATTTCTCATGAATTTATTATATAAAAAGTATAAAAGCTGCCTGCTTTGGCTACTTCTTAGGTGCCATTTCTATGAGACCTCTGTGCACAAGAATTAAAATGTGTTTCTTTTTCTCGTTAAATCTGGTTTGTGTCAATTTTATTAGTCTAGCCATAAGAACTCAAAGAGGGGTAGGGGGGAAAGTTTCCCTCTCCCAGACCCTTGCAAAGAGCACACAATTATCACTGAAGGTGAGAAATACTTAATAAAGGACTATTTTCTACTCCCTATCACTGTCAAGCTTATTTATTAGAGTCCAATAAAAACGATTCATGAGAAAAGATGCCTTGTTAACCACGTACTTCATCACATAATTATATCTGTGTATAAACTTTTGTCCATAATTAAAACTGGGTGTTTAGATATACAGTGGAAAAGTCACAAAATGATGTTATAGTCACGAACTTTCACTTTGAAAACAAAAGAAAGAAAAACTGATACATAGTTGTTCCTCAGGCAGTTTCAGCTCTGAAAATAGTCCGGGCGAATTGAACTTTCTGGTGTCTCTAAGCAGTCACACGCGGAGGACAACTGACAAAGCGGAGGAGCTTCGGCCAGAACAAACCCGAAGCAACCGTTATAGCGCGTGGATCACTCTCACAGCCTTCCCAGACTGCAGCTTTCCCAGAATTCAGTTTGCAGGGCACAGGCTGAGCTCTCAAACGCCATGAGTTACAGTCGCCCTCCTCCCAACGTGGATGCCATGATCTCCCTCAAGGTGGACAACCTGACCGATCGCATCTCGCCCAACATCCTGAGGCGCATCTTCGAGAAGTATGGGCCCATCGGTGATGTGTACATCCCGCGGGATCGCTTCACTAAAGAGTCCCGTGGCTTTGCCTTCGTCCGCTTTTTCAACAAGCGCCACGCCGAAGAGGCCATGGATGCCCTAGATGGGATGGTGCTGGATGGCCGTAAGCTGCGAGTGCAGATGGCACACTACCGTCGCCCCCCAGATCTCCACCACGGCCTTAGCCGGGTAACTCCTCCCTACAGGCTCGAACACCAGAGCTGCAGCCCAAGGCTTCGTCACCGCTCTCGTTCCGATACCAGGAGCCAATCTCGATCTCATGGCCAATCTCGCCTCAGCCACTCAAAGTCTCCGTTTCGCTCTCATGACCGATCTCCATCAACCTCTACATCCAGATCTACTAGAAGTTCCAAGTCCAAGTCCTCATCGGGGTCCGGATCTTCCTCAGTGACCACCCCCAGGTCTAAGTCCAGAAGCCCACCACTAGAAAGACAGTCCAACTCCTGATCGCAAGAGAAGAATCCATACAAGTTTCCTGAAGAGGAAGGAGCCATGCCCTATTAGGATAAGTCATTAGCAAGCAACTTGAGGACTGGGGGGGCGGGGGGAGAGCAACATTCTTGGTTGACCAGAGTCCTTGAAATAAGCCACTACCTGTTGAAAAGGTTATTCTTTAACATGTTGTGTAACTTTTTGCTTGTTTTAAGTTTTGCCTTCAGGGGTTAACATTTTAAATGGTATTTTGTTGCTGTTACTCAATTATCTTTTAAGTTAGTGAGGTGAACAACTTCAAGTTATTGGTTTGAATATTTGAGGTAAAATTTCACTTCTCTTTGTATACTGCTTTTTATTTGAAAGTAAACAGACTGTTAATCTAATTTGTGGCCTCCTGACTTTAAAAAAAAAAAAAAATGTGCAGCCTTTTCCTGTTGAGTAGTCAGAAACTGCCGTGATTGACGCAACATTGCCATCATTCTTTTAAAAATAAAGAGCCACTTAAAGTTACTGTTAATTTACTTTTGGATTTAAATGGTAATCTGGACCTGCATTGGTATAAAAACATTTACAATGAAAAAAAATTATTGTTTTGAAGGATTATTTATCAAACATAGTTATAATCTCTTATGTATTTTTGTGCACTAGACACAGGTGTTTAGCAGTTGAGTAATGCTGGTTAGCGGTTAAGGTGGTGTTTTGTAGTGCAGAATGCTTGGCTATTTCATATTTTCTCCTGATTGCTCCTATATAAAGACACTGTGCTGTGCAGAAATAAATGGTTACCCAGTTTATTAAAAAGCCTGACAATTTCACGTTCAGTCACCCAGGCCTTGTGTGTGTGTGTATGTATATATATATATAAAAAACAGAGCATACAGTGAAAACATCTAGCAGGTATATTTAAAAGTAAATACACCTTTATTTTTTCCTTTCTCTCCTAAAGTGGTAAATCTGATTGTCTTCATTTATGAATTTAAATGTGAAAAATGTTAAGAAGGAAATGATTTGTAACTTTCTAAGTGTTAATAACATTTTGTATCTTTTTGTTTATTCATATACTGTACTATAACTACCTCCTGAAATTTAAATATTTTTCCTGTTTTAAAAATTAAAATTTGTTGTGATTATATTCTCATTTATAAAATTGTGAAACAAAAAGATATTGGAAGTCATCCATCTTAAATGTCTTATACACAAAAATTTTAAAACAACTGAGTACCAACCTTCAGAGATCCAAGGTATAAATATTTTAATGTAGTAAGCTAAAATCAAAGTCACACACATCTGCAATTATATTATGGCTTTGATCCCCAAGCTGGGTATGACTTTACCTGGGCTCTGCTCTGAATCTTCCTGAATTGTCTTCTATGGCCCAATACTCCATTTTAACTTACTGGCTTTGAATTAATCTTGTGGAAGACAGTTATTCCTAGCTTGGCTTTGGAATTTGGATCTGCTCTGATTCCCTTGCTTCTCTTTTAGCTCAGCATTGCTGGTACTAACTCTAGCCCCACTCAACATTTCCCCTTTACTTCATGGTTGCCAATACAACACTCTGGTTCAGACATTATTTTCTTCTTTTTTTCCAGTTTTTTATTCAAAACAATTGACACATCGCTGTGTAAGCTTAAGGCATGCAGAATGATGGTTTGATGTACATATATTGTGAAATGATCACTACAGTAGTTTCAGCTAACATTCATCTTATATAGATACAACAAAAAGAAGAAAAGAAAGGAAAAAATTTCTCCTTGTGATGAGAATACTTAGGATTTACTCTTAACAACTTCCCTATATATAATACAGCAGCGGTAGTTATAGTCATGTTGTACGTTATAGCCCTAGTACTTATTATCTTATAACTGGAAGTTTGTACCTTTGACCACTTTTCTCTAATTCCCCCTCCCCCACTCCCCACTCCCCTGCTTCTGCCTTTGGTAACCACAAGTCTATTCTCTTTTTCAATGAGCTTGCTTTTTCAGTTTTTTAGGTTTGTTTTTTTTTAATATTCCACATATAAGAGAGATAATACAGTATTTGCCTTTCTCTTTCTGACTTACTTTTATTTCCTATTGCCCAATTCTCTTTACCTGAGAAACTGACAAAATCAAACTTTGAAAAATAGATTAAACTTTCACATATGAGAGTTTAAGAAAGTGGAGTCTAGAGAGATTAAATGATTAGGCAAATAATGTATTAATGATTGGACTTCAACCTAGGTCTCTAAATTCTCATCCCAATCCTCTTTCCTGGATATTGAATTGCCTTTAAGTACACTGAATTGAAATGATGTTTGGCAACATCAACTGTGATATTTAGGAACAAATATTAAGAACAAGACTTTAAAGTATACAATAACTATGATGTTGTAGGAATTCAAAGTTTGAGAAGTACATTCAAACTGCAGAGGAACTTTCAAACCTTAAGTGAAACAGACCTATTACTAGTATCCAGAAACTACACTTAAGCAAATGGTTATTAACCTAACCAAACATCTGTTTAAACTTCTAAAACACATCACACATATATATGTGCACACACATATAAGCACACAACTACTCACACTGATTAAAACTTTGCTAAACATAGGTATCCTAAAAATCCCACCAGGGAACTAATTGGTCACATAATATTATGTTATTCTTTATTAAGGTATCAGTGAAAGACATTTTAGTTCCCACCAGTACCATTCTGTTTCTTAATATAAACCAAATGTTCAGTGGTACTTGATTTCAGGACACTTTCCATTCACTTGAGAATATTCATTTAAGAATATTATTGGGCGAAGGTATCAGAATACATTGTATAATATATGAAACACACACAAAAATAGGGACATTTTGAAAGGACCTCATGGTACAAAAGAGTAGGAAATTTATCCACAATATTAATTATATGCCATAACCTCATTTTATTCATATCAAATGAAAATGACTGCTCATTTCTTTCAACTAAACTACACATAATTTCAACATCAAATAAATACTTATTAAACAAATACATGACAGAAGAAGTCTGCTTTCTTATTTTTTCATAAAAACTAAACTCAATCAAACACAAACTGTATAAACACGTTACCTTCAAAGAATGGACAAAAGCAGGTAAGTTTTACATTGGAACTTTGTTATAAATTATTTGTTTTTTCTTCCAGTTTTATGGAGATACAATTGACATGTAGCACTGTCAAAGTTTAAGGTATACAGAATAATGATTTAACTTATGTTGGGCAGCAGAAATTTTCCTCTACCCTTCTAGGTCTTTCTGGCTGGTCTAAGAATTAAATTCACATGAGACATATTAATAGGAGAAAATCAAACAAAATTTAATAACATGTACATATGGGAGCAATCCAGGAAAACTGAGTAACTGAAATGGCTGAAAAGCTCACCTCAAATACCATCTTTAGCTAATGACCAAAGAGGATGTTGGGGGTAGTGGTTTGAGACTTCAAAGGGGAACAAGGCAATTTATATGAAGATGGAAAAACAAATGTTTGGTAAATGGGCAATGTAAAGACAATAAGACACAGAGTGGTCTCTGATCTCTAGGCCCTGCTGAGTTTCCCCTGCCACAACTAGTCCACATTCTTTGCAGGTATCTCTGGTGATAGCTCTACTGGGGAATAGGCCCTCTATCTAAAATGTTTTTAGGCACTTAGGAGCAAGGTCAAAGTTTCTTCCTGAGACATTTGGGCCTAGATTTTCTTCAGCTCAAAATAATCTGCATGTCAAAGAAACATTTTGGGTTGGCAGGTTTTGCTTGCCTACACTTACATGCATAATGAAATGATTACCACAGTAAGTTTGGTGAACATCTATCATCTCAAATAGATATAAAATAAAAGGAAAAAACTATCTTTTCCTTGTGATGAGAACTCTTAGAATTTACTCTCTTAATAACTTTCATATACAACATACAGCAGTCTTAATTATATTAATCATGTTGTACTTTACTAAATCCCTATACTTATTTATCTTGTAACTAGAAGTTTGTACCTTTTGACTACCTTCATCCAATTCCCTCTACCCACTTCTGATAACCACAAATCTGATTTCTTTTTCTATGAGTTTGTTTGTTTGTTGAAGTATACTTGACCTATAAGACTATGTTAGTTTCTGGTGCACAACACAGTGATTAGATATTTCTATACCCTACAAGATGATCACCAAAAAAAAAAAAAATGATCATAATACATCTGTCATCATACAAAGATAATACATTATTACTGACTATATTCCCCATATTGTACATTTCATCCCCTTGACTCATTTATTTTGTAACTAGAAGTTTGTACCACTTTATCTCCCTCACCTATGTCACTCATCCCCTGACCTTTTCCCCTGTGTCAAATTAGTTTTTGACATCTGATTAGATCACCAATCATATCACTCTCCTGTTAACAGCTATTAGAATCTTTCCAAACATAAGTGGCAGAAATCTTTCACAAACTTATATATAAAAATGAAATACATAGGTTTACAGATCTAAAAATCCTAAGGCACATCTAGTTTCAGGTATTTCTCAAAATTTTTCTTGTTATCTTGCTCTTTCTCTCTCTGTCTTTGTTTTCTTCTCTTTATGTCAGTTTTCCTCATTCTCAGGTACATAACATAGCCACACGCATCTTTAGGTTTATATCCTACCAGCTTAGCAACCAAAGTGGAAAGTGATTTCTCATTTTCAGTAGTTCTAGCTAACATCTCAGACGTAACTTTTAAATGTACTTTTGGTTACATGCCCATGCTTAAGCCAATTACCATAACCAATATGAGATATGCCAATTGGACGTGGCTGCATCATGTGTCCATTCCTTTAGGCATGGCAGTGAATTCAGCTAAACTTAAACCAACTGGACTAAGATTGGAGAATGGGTTTTCCCCCATGAAAATCAGGATGCCATTAGCATAAGTTGTTAAGTGGACACTAAGCAGGCAAAAACAAAATCTACTGCTTGTTCTCAAAAAATAGCAAAACATCTTAATCAGTGCCCTATTTCTCACATTAAAAAAAAAAACACCTCAATTTATAGTTTGTGCCAATTATTCTTACTGGGATTAATTTCACAACATTTCCAAGCCAACCCCCAAACTGTGGCCACAGTTGCCCAAACAAGCCAAGGTCTTTCAAGTCTATTTATTCCGTCTGACAGCCTCTCTTTAACAACACATATCTGCCACTTCCTATCTATTGAAACTCGTAATTATATTTAAAGATTCAGATTTAAATACAGTATCTCTGTGAAACATTTCCCAACACCCATCAAATAATCGTCACACAGTTCTGTGTACTTATGTAATACTACATATATAAACCTATTATAACATATAATATACTGTATTTTGAAAGTTTCTATGTGGTGTTTCCCTCACCCAGAGTGTGAATTACTTGGGAGTACAAACTATTTCAATAACTGACATATCTGTAGTTGCTAGGATAATAACTGACAGTTTATGTTGGGTGGATTAATTACTAAATAAGTCAAATTGAATAAAGTCTCAAATTCAGTAGCCAAATGTTGTCTTTACATGAATAATTTGAATGTAGACCTCCCAAACAAGTGTTAAGTAGGGCTGGTAATATGAGTCCAGAAACTAGAGGTCTCCTTCAGATAGAATTGCAAATGAGTGTTATTTTATTTTCAGCAAACATCCTGGCTGTACTCATTACAGTAGGCAAAATAACTATTATGAATCTGTTTAAAAAGTGCCTATGATGTCCTGGCTAGTTTTGTTTAAGTAATATTTATAACATTTATGAGAAAAGAGGACAAGAATGAAACCAGGTGCTATCGTGGAGAAGGAATTCCCTGGATAAGCAGAAAAACTTGCCAAAGTTTTGGTGTTTTCTATTTGTTTGCTTGTTTGTTTGTTTGTTTGTTTTAAACAGAAGATTGAGGGATCATATAATGTAGATGAAGCCATTAAAAGTTAAAAGGGAGAAGACACACTAAAGAGATTCAACTAGGGCCCTGGTAAATTATCAAAAATTGTGGATTTTCTTAGTGAGAGTTTATGATTTGAGGAATTCATGAGGAGAAAAGACAGAGGTCCCTAGCCTGAATAAGCCTCCTGAAAGCCTGAGAATGGGCTCATGTCGCGGAAGCGAGTTTAAGGATGGTGTTCTGTACATTATAAACCCTCACAAATATCGGCTGGCTTTGAATGACGTGACACCTAACCTGAATCCAGCCTCTACTTAGTAACAAAGGGAAAGATAATGGATGCCTAGGAAATGCCTAGAAAGCACAGGATTGAGGCAGGTTCCAACCACTGTCTCACCAGAAGCTGTGGTACTGAGGTAAGGGAAAGAGAAGCGGGAGGAACATATGCGGCTGGGGATACGACTCAGTCGGATGCATATGCGGACACTCCAACGGAAGTAAAAAGTGAAGAAACGGAAATACGGTTCAACAGTGTGTCGTGAAATTCAGATAATTTTCCACTTTTCATCAAGATGCAGAACTATGATTCCAACGATGAAGGAGACGGAGCTTCAGCCCAGTTCAGAAGTCAGATGGACCAATTAGTTCGGGAAGAAGATTTCTACCGATTCGTAAATAATCTGAGTGAAGAAGATTACAAACTTATGAGGGATAACAATTTGCTAGGCATCCCAGGTGAAAGTACAGAAGAAGAGTTGCTGAGAAGACTTCAACTAATTAAAGAAAATCCACCACAAAAGTCAGATGAAAACACAGGTATATTTTGTTTCAGGGGGAATACAATGGGTTGAATAAGGAATTTTGTAATAGAAAGGACGGGCCAAAGATTATACACAAGCGGCATAAATTAATTTTGTAAGTAACGTCTGATTGAAAAAAAAAAAAAAAAAAGAACTGGCATTTACTTGATTTTTGGTGAGAATGTCAAGGTTTGTTTTTTCCCTGATTCACACTTGGGTCTTTAATTGGGAAACAGTGCAAAATAGTCTATTGGTATTTTTCTTGGTTTTTCCACTTCAATTAAAAGTCCCTCCTTCTTCCTGAATTATCTTCCAAATAGATGTGTAAAAAAGCAAAAAGAAATATTTCATATTCTAATCAAGTGGTTCTCAACTGGGGGAAATTTTGCCCTCCCCCACCCCAGGGGACATTTAACAGTATCTAGAAATAAGTTTGGTCACAGGTGAGGCATGGCTGTTACTAGCATCTAGTGGGCAGAGGCCAAGGATGTTGCCAAATATCCTACAATGCAAGGATAGCTCCCCAAAACAAAGAATTGTCCAGCACCAAAATGTCACCAGTGCTAAGTCTGAGAAACCCTGCTCTAACCTCAGGTCTGATACCTTCTCTCCCAGTGTGAAGTAGAGAATTTTACTATCTAATGAAGAGAATACTATAATACTTTGGTTCTTGAATATGGTCTTCTGTGTACCATGCTAGGTTCATTCTATTCATTTAATCTGACCTTCAATTCAATGTCAATTCAGAATCTTGGTAACATTAAGTAGTATTCAAAGTTCAAATACTTTTAAACCTATAAAACTTGTTTAAGAATGTGAAAACAAATATATGTATGTATATGCATGACTGGGACATTGTGCTGTATGCCAGAAACTGACACATTGTAACTGATTGTACCAAAATAAAAAAAAATTTTTTAACTTGTTTATATTTGGGCAATAATCTTACATTAAAAAAGTATGCATATTTATATTTATTTTTTGATTACATAATAATCAAAAGCACTTAAGTCAAAGGCCTAGAAGTAGTAATGTTGGAGACTAATGAGAATTAGACAATAACGTAAATTGAACTAAAATACTAGCACTGTACCTTAACTAGTGTTTACTTTGTTTAATTGTATTAGTGTTTTGATGGTGGACTGAAAAAGTATTGTCCCTTGACATTCCTGCCATGTGGTACACAGGGCTGTGTATATGATGAAATATTAAATTCCTCCAGATTCTCTTTTAAAATTTGTTCTAAGTTTATCTAGGATTAGCTCATTCTTTTCAGATGGAATTGAAACTTTCCTGCCTTTATTTATAAATCTAAACAGTGTAGTTTATAAAATACTAACACTATAAATGTCAAATTGATTTAAAACATCTGAGTATTTAAGTTCTCATTTTTTGTTTGCTTCTGAAACAAAGTTTCAGAGTGCTATTTTATGATGGTTCTAATTTTGATAGTTTCTTTATGCCCCCCTTGTTTTGTTGTTATTGTTGTTAACAGGTATAGAAGACTCTTCAGATGATATGTCTAGTGATGACTCCCTAATATACTTGCTTAACTGTTATGACGAAACTGAAGATGTGACAAGCGAACAAAGAGAAAATCAATCTTGGAGAGAAATGGGCCAGATTAATCCAAATAGTGATGATTTCAGATTCAATCTAGAAGTAAATTTTAACCTTAACAATGGGAGCCAAAATCCAGAGAATGAATATGTAGCATCTAGAGGAGAAAATATGGAAAACAGCCAAAGGCAAGGAGAAAACCCACAATCTGAATCATTATTTACAAGACCATCTAGATCAGAACAAAGTACAAGTGAAGCATTAATGGAAGTCCCACCTACCAGAAGTCAGAGAAGAGCAAGAAGTTGGACCCCAGACCATCGGAGAACTAGAGCAAGAATTGAAAGTAGGACACCTCCAAATTCACCGAGGGAAATTTTACAAAGATTTCATCATGATATTTCATCTCTGACTTCTGAGCAGCCTCTGGTAAATGAGACTGAGAGATTTTCTAGAGCTGAGTACCATGAAACATTGCGACAGCAAATAACTGGACTTGAATTGCAAAATAGGGATCTTATTGATACTTCTAAAACAAGGAATGCCATTCATGGAGAATGTTCTCCAGACACAAGCAGCAATAGTGAGTCTTGGGGATTTAGAGAAATAAATCCAACCATACCCTTCAACCTTGAAGTAGGGCAAGTTTATCCTGGAGTATATTCTCAGAGAGGCAGCATAGCTAGTAGAACATCTGAGACACCAAACAACACCGTCACTTTAGAAAGTGAACAAGGAGGACTGAGGCATATGTTTTCACATTCCGAGCAGGCACATGTGAGAGCTTATGTTAATACCATCAGTAATCCCATTCATAGAATTTTAAATACTACTTTAAATGATACAACATTTGTTCCAATTCAGAGCACGTCAAGACAGCCAATGACAGAATTTAGTGACTCAAGTAACCTCATGGAGAGTGACAGTAATTTAGAGCCTAACATCTCACCTCCAAGTGAAAACACGGAAAGGGCAGAGTCACCAAATGGAAGAGATGGTTCTAATGGTAGTAATAGTAGATCTGATTCCAATTCAAATCCTAGCTATGATTCCCATTCAAGTTCAACACTGATTTCTAGTTCAAGCTCCAATTATATGTCTAGTTCTGGTTCTAGTCCTATTTCTGATCCCAGCTCAAATGATGCAAATCCAGAAATTAACTCACTGATATTTGAAGGCAACGAAGAAAGAAGCTTATCATCTGGCTTATCAACAGTGGCCAGGCGAGAGAGTAGACAAATGACCCCAGTAATATTTGATGAAAGTGACTCTTGGCCCTCCCTTAATCTGGACCAGATTTTCTTCTTAAATGATGATGATCTATACCAACCTACAGGACTCAGCAACGCACAGATCGACAACTTGGCTGTAACATCTTTCAGTGAAAATGATGCATTAAAAGCCTGTAGCATTTGCATTATGGAGTACACAGAAGGCAACAAGCTTCGCATCCTACCTTGCTCCCATGAATATCATGTTCACTGCATTGATCGCTGGCTGTCTCAGAACTCTACCTGTCCTATTTGTCGTGGGCAAGTAGTGGATTCCAGTGAGAGAGAAAATTCTAACTAAGATCTGGATTCTCAGCTACGTACAGTGTTATAGTGATGGACAAACAATAGTCCTCATTCCATTTTTGGAGTTATGCTTAAATACAACAACCTGAGTCTAATCTAAATCTGAATCTGTATGTAACAATCTGAACTGAATAATTGATTCCTGAAGGAATTATTGGACTTTACCCAATTTCTGTTCTAGAATAAAAGGAAATATTAAAAAGCCAAACAATATTATCCCATTTGACAGTAATAGTGAATTTCACACCATAGCAGTTCACTGTATTTCAGTAGAAACTTAGCATGTACACTGGGATGGAATGTTCCTGTTTCTATGAGAGAAATGTCTTAATGTTGGTCTCTTAATAAACAGACTAACTAAAGTGTGTAAAGGATGAAGGGAAACCAAGAAATGATGAAGTATCTCGAGGCTAGCAACTATGAGAAGCCAGTGTTATAGCCACTAGGCTTGTAGGGGCATAGAGAGATAGTAGTTTCTGCAAGCCAGAATGTCTTATAGTGGTAGTAGAAGGCCATCCAACAAGAGCTGTAACCTTAGACAATGGCAGCCACTGCCAACTTAAAAGTTTGTAAGGGGTGAGGGGTGGTCATGGAAATAAATACCATTAACTTTTTTTCCTCCTGAGTTGTCATTTCTTGTGAATAGTTCACATTAGCCAAACCCAACTTGAAGACACAGAGGGACTGGTTGATAAAGCTGATAAAGGTCAGCCTCCTGGAATCAGGGTAGAGAAGGATGGGGAATAGATCAGAAAAGCAAACAGAGACCATCTACCACAACCAGCATTTCTAACTCTCTTCAAGCCCAGTCTGTGTATGCTTTCTTGCCTCTTCCCCTTGCTCTACATTCCACTCTATGACTCAGCTCTTTACAACTCTATTTTCCTTTCTACTCAGATCTTGTATCATAGAACAAGTACACTTCATCTTCACAAGTGATAAGATGACAAACCCTTAGAACTTAATTACTTTTCTCTTAAACATGTCACATTTTGGTTTGCTGTGGTTGTAAACAATTAAGGAAAAAGGGCAATTATAAGTATTTCTTTAATTCTTGCTTCTTAAGTATACTCAAGTTCCAATTTCTTTTTACATATTAGTTTATTCATATAATTTTTTTAAGATTATTTCTTAATATGTATGACTTTGAATCTTTGTGTGAATGATCCAAAGTAACAAAATGCTGCTTAAAGCCTCCCAAGTTGCAATATGAGAGCCTTAAAGGTAAAACCTGAGTTCAAAAACATGCCTACATAGTTCAGTTCTGTCTTCAGTAAAACTACTACCCAAAACCATGATTATTTAAAATCAAAATTTAGGTCATTCTTCCTTCGAGTCTAAACATATTAAAGAATTTTTCTCCTAATTCAATCTGAAAACTATTTTTTTTTTGGGTATATTGGCCAGTCTAGCAAATTTGGCTTAAAAATTTCAATCCTGGTTTAGGTGAGAGTACACCTAAAGCAATAATCATAAATTTTGTACAGTGTGAAACCTATACAAATGTAGACCATGTTAAGTATAAATCTGCTCTAAAAATTTAAAGTCAGAAACATCACTGACCTTTTTTTTCAATGTGAACTGCTGGCAGCCACAGTATTTGCACATAACTATAAAATATAGACGGGAGTGGGAGTGAAGTTTTTTAATACATCTTTAAGCTAGCATATTTTTCACACAGAAGTTATTTGCATGGCCAGAAATGAAGCCTTAGATCAAAACTCAGAAATTTACATTAAATTCTGAAATTTTTTGAATATTCTGATTTTTATGAAATATTTCTGAAACCAGATATACTTCATTTAGAGTAAAATAATTATAATAGTACTTGGCTTTCATACTATCCTAAGAGGTTCCAGCCTTCCAAAGAAAGATTATTGCTTAATTAATGCTTCAGTACATTCACATACAAGTTCTGTGGTAGACAGAATTCTAAGATGATGCCCAATGATCCTTGTATTAGACCCTCCCCTTGAGTATGAGACCTCTGACTGTGATAGAATATCATTTCCATTATTAGATTATGATATATGGCACAGTTGACTGGGAGATTATCCAGAATAGGCCTGACCTAATCAGGTGAGCAATTAAAAGGCACAGAGAGGACTCCTAATACAGATAAGATGGTTCGTCCTCCTCTCTTCCTGCTCTCCCTTTATAAGTACAACATTATATACCAGAAATAAGAAGAGAAAACCAAAGGAAATCTCTGAAAGATCTAAAGAAGAAGGTAAATTGGCTAGGGACCCTTAAAATGGATGAACAACTTCATGGCAGGGCACTTTATGATCCTCTACCAAAAGAAAGGTGACCCAGACCCAGCATTTCCTAACTCCCAACTTAGTAACAGGAAGTGACACAAATAGGCTCTTCCCCTATCACATGGGAATCCCACAAACACCAGATAAAGCCCTACAGAAGCTGAAAGGAGAGACAAATGGAAGCCCTGTTGACAATAAATGAGCAGGGAAAGTGCTTTTCTTTCCTGCTGGGCCTGAGATCCCTTTTCACCACCCAAACATATTGGTGGCCAAGGGTACCAGCAAAAGTAACCCCACTACAAGAAGCTCCCACCTGGAAAATGCTCTCCTCCTCAAATGGGCCTGAGACTCCTCTCTCCTGCCCAGAGACATCAGGCAATTTGCTGGTACTAGCAACAGGGATCCCTCCACAGAAAGCTCTCAACCTGGTAAGCACCCTCCATCCTTTACAGTCAAAGTAGACCCTTTCACAAGTGTCTAGCCCAGGAAGCACTCCTCACCAACTGGTCCAGAGATCCCCTTCCACCACCAGAAGCACCAAGAACCCTATTCTGGGGAAGTTGCTTACAATCCCTTAAATAGCATTAGCAGGGACCAGAGGTAACCTCACCTGCACAAGATAAATTGAACTGACCAAAAGAATACCATAAAGGTTCTGAAGTTAGATTGTTATGGAACCACAGTCCACAAAAGTAGAGGAGGCATGCTAAAGCTAGACAGAGCAAATGCCTGCTAAAATAAAAATAAAAAATAAAAAATAAATTAAAAAAAACACTAAATAGAAACAAAGTATCCTAACATAATAGCCAAAATGTCTAACAGATAATAAAATATCACTCACCACACCAAGAACCAGATACACGATAACTTGAATAAGAAGTGATAAATGAATGACAACCCCAAAATGAATTAGATGTTAGAATTATTTGACAAGGGTTTTAATACTAATTTCAGTCCTTTAAGACCTTGAAAACAGAACCTAGTCATCCCATGCCGGTATTCCAACCTACAAAAATGTGAGCTAATAAAGGGACTTTTTTTTTCTTAGATAAACTTTTATTTAAAAGTAAAATTTCAGTAACCATTTTTGCTTATAGTGTGAGGGGCATGAGTTTGCTTTCAGGTAGAACTCAACTTCTCTTTGTAAACCTCTTCAGGTGCTTGAGATACTTAATGTTCTTAAGTCCAGACAAATTTACCTTAATGTTGAAAGAGGAAGAATTAAAAGAAAGAATAAAGGAACCTGTTTATTTATGGCATAAAGTTTAATGTTTAAATATGAATTGAAAAGATGAATAGGAGAAAATTGATAGCAGAATAGCAGTAGCAAAGAGAGACAGTATGCATATCAGTAAAGAACTAATACCAATAGACTTGGTCTTGAATTCAATCTTTAACACTTAGTAGGTATGTCTGTAGATAAGATAACTCCTTTAAGTTACAGTGCATAAAATGAGGTTCATTAATTTAATAATGTACTTCTTGATATGGTGGTTTAAGTTGTCATGGTTAGTATATTCTTTTTTTTTTAATTAATAGACTTTGTTTTTTTAGAGCAGTTTCAGGTTCACAGCAGAATTGAGCAGAAAATACAGAGAGTTCACATATAGCCCTCCCCACCCACACAAATACTCTCCCCTACCCTCAATACCCCTCATCAGTGTAGTATATTTGGTACAATTGATGAACCAATATGGATACATTATTATCAACCAAAGTCCATAGTTTACATTAGGGTTCACTCTTGATGTTGTACATTCTATGGGTTTTGACAAATGCATAATGACATGTAGCCACCACTATAGTATCATACAGAATAATTTCATTGCCCTAAAAATCCCTTGTGCTCCATCTATTCATTCCTCCCTCCGTCCCTCTCCCCAAACCCCTGAAAACCACAATCTTTTTATTGTTTCTGTAGTTGTGCCTTTTCCAGAATGTCATTTCGTTCGAATTGTACAGTTTGCAGCCTTTTCAGACTGGCTTCTTTCATTTAGTAATATGTCTTTCAAGTTTCTTCCATGTCTTTCATGGCTTGATAGCTCATTTCTTTTTTTTTTTTTTTTTTACTGCACATATATTTTTAATTTACATATATGCATTGTTTCTAAGAACATTTAGAGCTTTAGCTTTTTAAACTTACATAGTTATCAAAGAAATAAAGCCAACCACAAAATAAAAATTAATGCAAAAATATACATACACCCTGCTATTAACAGCAACATTATTTATAATTGCCAAGATATGGAAGCATCCTAAGTGTACATCAATAGTTGAATAATGAAGATGCAGCATATAGATACATGTAAAGGAATAGAACTCACCCTTGAAAAAGGATATTTTGCCATTTGCAGCCCTTCATTCATTTTTTTCACTTGATTAACATATGTATAGCATTTCTTGCCTATTAAACTATAGTATCTGCCAACCCTTTACTAAATCATTATTTCATGCATTCAACACATATATACTCACCCAGAATGTTCCACATCCAATGCTGGGTGCTAACGTTATAGTTAAGAAGTGTAGTACTTATCATTAAGAAATGTATTGAATTTTAAAGAAGGCAGATGAATAAACAAACACATGGTGATACTCTTTGTGGTGGATGCCCTGAGAGCAATTCAGAAACAGGGTATAATGGAATGATCTAGGAGGAGCAATCTACACTAATAAGTCAAAACTCCTTAAAGTTAGATGATATGTGAGTTTTTATCTTACAGGACTAGTAGCATTTAGCCAATGAAATGAAGTCATTAATTTTATTCTAAGGAAAATAAACACTGCATGCAACAGTAAAGATGCATTGAAAATTTAAGGATGAGTAAGCAGTAAAGTATGAATTATCATACTCTGGGGTGGAAGAGGAATAGATCTGAGTATATTAGTAAAACATGAAGAGATGAGGACAAGGAAGTAACAAGTGTATTGTGTATTAAGCTGAAGAGTTGAACTAAGGTTTCTAAGTAATGCACAGTTACCATGATTTTTGTAATAGGAATAAAATTATTCAATTATTACAGTGGTCATACTAGCAGGGATATATAGAACAGACTGTAGAAAAGTTAGATTGTCCCATTTATGGAGTTAAGCATAAACTGGAGAAAAAAGTATAAAGTCCTGAAATAATAGTGTGACAGTTGAGATGTAGCTGCACACAGATTCAAGTAGTATTAAAGAAGCACAACCACATGTGGTGGTCACTTGAATAATTTAAAGATGACCTAAAATTTCTGGTTCAGGTAACTGAGTAGACAGTGGGAGGTTCCACTGATATAAGAAATGCATTATAACCTGTTTGTCATAGTAGAAGAATAGATGACAATTCAGCTGGGATCTGAGTTTTGAGATGCCAGAGTCATATTTTAGTGGCAATGTTCATCTAGTTATCAAGGAATATCAAGTAAGTTTCTAAAATTAGAATAAAGATGCTAAATTGAAGTCAAAGAAGTACAAGATATTGCCTATAAAAGTATGTTCAATGGTAGTAAAGGAGGTAGATAGGCAAAATTCCTTGGAACAGGAGCAATTATAAAGTAGACAGACATAAAGAAGATAGCAAAGATAATGAAGTCAGAAAAATTAGAGATAAAAAATAATCATAAATGTGTGATGTGACACGAGCTAAAACAACAATATGTTTCCAGAAGAAGAAAATACCAAGAGTTTACTTGAAGAAATTTCTCTAGCTCAAAAATGAAACACATTTTTTAAATGAAAATATGTAAGTCTACTGCCCCTGCCTCTGGTGCCAGGCCTCAAGTCAGCAGGGCTGGAAGTCAGGAATGGGAGATTATTTGAAGTGAGCAGATCAAGAACAAGCTGAAGCCTGCAAAGATGGGCTATAATCCAAACAGCGGAATGAACTGAATATAATATTAAAAGGATTATACACAATGACCAAGTAGGATTTATTTGTAAAATGCAGGGATGGTTCAACATATGAAAATCAATCAGTATAATACACCATATTAACAGAATGAAGGACAGAAAAACCACATGATTATCTCAGCTGATGCAGAAAAAGGCATAAGAATGTACTCACTGGAGTTCAAAACTCCACAGAAAGTTTAAATAACATATGTGATAAAACTGAATTTGAATTTTATGAACTGGAAATAACCCAGAGAAAACTATAAGGTTAAATGAAAATGTGAATGATAAAAGAATAAAGGACAAAATGGAAGATCTACATTCATTGAATAGTATTTTTAGAAGGTGAGATTAGAGTGAATGAAGTAAGTATTTGAAGAAAGTGTGTATTTTTCAGAGTTTAAGTTAGAAATAAAAACTCATATAAGAGAAGTACATGGAGTTACCAGTAAAATAAATGAAAACATACATGACTATACATCTGTATCAGATACCTCAGCTCAGCCTTACTTCCTTCATTCCCATTAAAAGGATGTGCAACACTGGCAGACTACTTTTATATACAACCTGATAGTATCTCACTGTTCATGATTCCAACAAATCCATCCTCCACCTGTCCTTACTCCAGCAGGTGAGAATACTCCTAAAGCAACACTTTCTGTTCCCCCACATGCTAAACCCATAGATAAATTATTTCTCCTTTCTTCACACTCCTTTCCTATCATTTTGAGATTCACTTTATAGGACTTCCAGGGGTCACATCCCAGCTTGATCACGCATTCTCATATTAGATCACCCTCCTTCCCTGCTTCAGTGCTTTTGCCCTGAAATCCTGTCCACTTGGATTGTACTCTCTGATTAATAGCACATAAACTTTTAGCCTAAGGCTCTCCTTTCTGAGGAACCAAGGCTAAAAAAAACAGCTGGTAAACTTCAGTACATTAATGACAAGAAGGAAAATCTAAAAAAACAATATGGAAAAAAGACAGAATACCAAATAAGAAGAGCAATTAGACTGGTAGCAATCTTCTCATCAGTATCAATAGATGTCCGAAGATAACTGAAAGATACTATCCTTAAAGTGCTAATGGAAAAATCACTCTTAACCTAGAACATAATACTTAACCAATCATATTAAAAAATGGAAAACATGACATTTTCAGACAAAGATAGAAACTCCTTCCTATAGACCCTCACTAGTAAAACTTCTAAGGAGTAGGTTTCTTACTGAAGGGAATTTAACCCACTGTGAAGAAGTACGATTAAAGAACAACACTGAGCAAAGAAACTGATACACATGTAGATAAATCCAAGGATTAACTGTTAAACATTGTGTAATTGTGTGACTAATCTGGGGCCAAGTCAAAATAAAATGAAGTTAAAATCTAGACAGTAATTACATGGAGATAATATAAAATACAGTCAGAACCAATGATTTGAAATTTTTCAGTTTTATTTTCTGTAAGGGATGGGGCTATTAAAAATAAGACTGTGATCATTCAAGAAGAATGTTAGTACTTTAATTACTAAAAATCTAGAATTAGAATAGATAACTTCCAAATCTGCTGAGGGGAAAGACATAACACTGAATGAAAAATGCAAGTTACAAAAAAAAATATTTATGCAAATTCAAAATATACAAAATTAGACAATCAAATATGGAAAAGTCATATCTTGAATCTGAGTTTTGGATATACTGTGATTCTATGTAGTTTTGTGAGTTTAAAATAGTTATAACGAGTAAAAGTTAAAAAAAATTGTAATGGATTCTATGTTCTTTATTAACTCCTTGAGTCTTAGATAATGCTTTCTCATCCTCCTTGGACCAGGCCTTCTCCTCTCTTCCTCCTTTTCCTTCTATCTCTAGTACATAACCTTGTATAGTGAATGTAGTAAGTATACATTAAACATTTGTTAACATGAATAATTCACATGAATGTACTTTGCAAATGAAAATCCATTATTATAAATATAAACTCCTCACAAAAATAGCATATTTTCCTTCCAAGAAGTGATGTTAATGTCCTACAGACTACCTCAAAATTAAAAGATGTGGAAATAATATATACATATTCAGAAATGTATCTTAAAGAATATTAAAAACAGAGAAAATAATTAACTAGCATCACTATATTAGATAAAATTTATCTTGTTAGATGTCCTTCTAGCAAATTTCTAGACTACAGAAAATAAGAGACTGGGGAGTTTTCTTTTCTTATGATTCTGACATGAACCTTGTAGACCTATTTCTGCAAATAAAAGTTTCTGTAGAGAAACTGTCATCCTATAACACTGATGGAACCAAAGCATTTATGAACAAAGTAACTATTGGTACACAATTATATATAACTTATGTGGGAGACTATTAAATATCTAGCATGCAAAGGTAATCTATTAATCTAAGAGTATAATTTATAAGAGAGGTGAGAGTAGATGCACAATTATTATGATAGCATAAATGCTATCAGAATTGTACTTGAGATACAATAGTAATTATAATTAATACTAATTATAAAGTAGGACACTCACTGAGACAGAAAAATTGATTTCTTAAGACTAGAAGGTGAAAGAAAGAATAATGGAAATTTCAGCTTTTTTTTCTAACATAAAAGTTGGAAATACACGCTTTAGTAATGAAAATGAAATCACAAAATAATGGTTTCTGTTGAAAATATTTTCTGTCTGGTTACTAGGCCTTGCTAGAATACTTTTAACCTGATCATTTAATTCTCATATCAATCCATTCTATATATCTGACTTGATAAGATTTCTAAAAATAATGCATTTCCCCCCAAAACCACAATATTTCACATAATATAAAAATAGAATATTAAGCCTAGTGTTACTGTGACATTGAGTAAAACCTATCATTATCCAATGTCCTCATAATGAGATTTAACAGTATAAAAAGAACAAAACAGAATTGAAATAATGTATGAACATCCATATGTTATAGTTAGTTCATTTTTCGGTGACACATTATACAATAATTCTTTAACATTAGAGATAAATGGTCTCAAGACTTCAAAAAAAAATCCAAATTCATAGACATTAATCTACTATAGCATTAATTTTACTACAGTCCTTTAAAAATACTGTGAATCTTTCTTGAAAGTCTATTCTAAGTCAAATTCTCTTTTATAGTTAACCATGATTTCTGTACATATATTTTATGGTCTCAAGGGGAGGACTGAGTGCTGATATCAGAATATCCCTTGAATTGAGAGAGAGACTCACTGAGAATAGTCTCTATACATAACAAAAACACATGAGCTGATGGTCACTACACACAACACTTTTGGTATTCACACATACAGTGTTTACTTCAAATTGATATTCCATGGATCTTTGGCATATGATTATTTATGGAAAAAAGATGAAATATTTAAAATCTAAAATGCTTCATAAATACACACAGTTGACAATGTCCATGAAGAGTTAAACCAAAATTTCAATTTGTGCTTTAATTTTTGCATTTTAAGGGGGAAAAGTTTCAAACCCAAAGAAAAGTTGAAAGCCCATTATAATGAATAAATATATCAATTATTAACGTACCACCATGACAGTTCTGTCTCTCTCCCTCTCTCTCTCTCCACATACACACACACACACACCATCTCTCTTTTATCAAACAATCAGATATTAGCCTGAGGATATCATATTTTACCTCTAAACACTTCATTATGCCTCTCCCTGTAATGAGGATACAAACTTACATTGCCATTACCACACTTGAGAAAATAACATTAATTCAATTTTATTATGTTATATTAAAGGGGAGCAGAATTTGCTGCTCCAAAATATGCCTCTTTGGCATAAGGATTATTTTAGACTGGTTATTTTTAAGAAATAGCAGACACAGGAGGAACTAGGAAAACCAAGTAGAAGTTACACTTTCCTAAGGGACATTTACATTTATAAGGGGAAATCTCCATTGCTAAGGATGTTGCCCCCTCTGTATCAGAAAAAGAAGGATGACTAAATCTCTAGAAACTCTTATCTATAGAGATGACTTAAATCTGTAAAACAAATATACCCTTGTTTACTGTGCTTTGCATGGTAACCTCCCATAACTGCTCCCGCCACACCCAACCTCTTTATCTTTAGCTGGAGATGGAATTCAAAGTAGTGGCTTGGGCCTTTTAGAGGAGATACTCAGTTTTCCTGGGTATTTCTGATGTATACAGGAGGTATACCTGTTATTAAAATTCTGTTGTTATTCCTGTTACTCTGTATTTTATCACAAGGGGATTAAAGGGAAGCACATTTTTCAACCCCAAAATATGTCTCTTTGGCATAATGATTTTTTTGAGCTAAAGACAATCAAAACCCACCAGCTTCAGGAAAAGCCCTTTACCAAGTCCTCTTCCTCAACACCCTAAATTTACAATTTGAAAGGGTGCCTGTAACAAGAAGAGAGCTATTACCAGAGATAATTTGTTACCTAAGAAACTTATTTGCTTAACAGGACAAGCATTGTTTTCTAAACATCTCTCCCTTCCTGTGACTGGCCTTCCTTCCCTTTGTATCCCAAGACCCCTACCCGGTTCCTTAGCTCAGGATGTTATATAAGCCTAAATTACTTGGCTGCCTTTTGGGTCTCATATTTTTATAGGACTCCTGTACATACAAAATTAAATTTGTTTTTCTCCTATTAATATCTTATGTCAATTTGATTATTAGACCAGCCAAAGAATGTTGAAGGATAGAAGGAAAGTTTTTTACCCTTACAGAGTCTAAGCCAAGAGCCTAGAAGGTAAAGGGAAAATTATTTTTCCTCCCATACAATACTAAAACTTTCCTTATTTTCCCCCAAATGTACTTTTTACTGCTGGTTTTCCCCATGATTCAATCCAATTCAACTGTCAACCACTGTATTTTGTTATGATGGCTCTTTAAGTCTTCCATGATCTGGAAGAGTTGATCTACTGTTCTATACTTTAAATGACATTGAATCCATTGCAGAGTCAAAGCCAGTTGTGTTCCCATGTTTAAATTCAGATAAAATATTTTTAGCAAGGACACCACATAGGTAATATTGTGTAACTTCCTTTGCATCTCATCAATAGGCGCATAATGTCAGGTCATAACATTAGTGATCTATGAGGGGGCCACTGATTTCTCTGTTGTAAAGACATATTTTCTGTTTGTAATTAATAAGTAATTTGAGGAATTGTAAATATCCTGTTCTCCACACTTTTTTACCATATGGTTTCAGCCACTGATCCTTAACTGAAAATATTATTACATCAGGAGTTACAAAAAAGTGATTCTGAAATTCTTTTTACAGCAATTTGCTGAGATTGTCTGGTATGATTAATTCCTATACTTAAGAAATCATTTCCTATTTTTTCTATTCCTCTCCTCTCTTTTCAAAATAATTATGAATATTTCTTTACTCTATTCACAGATATTTGTTGGGCCAACTAACATCCTTCAAAGTCCAACGACCCCCATTCCTGGGGTTTCAGATGTTTGACATTCTTTACTGGGCACGTTTCCCCTAACAAACTAATAGCCCCAGGTAATGCCTACCTTTTCAGAGTCAAACCCCACAACCCTTCATGGACCCTAAACCTCTTACCTCACGTACAACCAATCTGACACTTGTGCACAAACCAAACAGGCACCCTGTGACCCTACCTTACAAAACACCCCAACAACTGGCCCTCGGTGTTCACACAGGCACCTCTCAACTGTGTGGCCCACTGTTGCCTATAGCAGCGTAAATACTAAGTCTTCCCTTGTTCTTTGCCACAGGGCTCACACAGGCACCTCTTGTCTGTGTAGTCTGCTGTTGTCTATGACATCATACCCCTAATAAACTCCTTTCTATTCCCATACTTTATCTCTGGTAAATTCTTTTACCAACCCATGTGTCACTGGCTCACCGACTGGCCGCCCTGTTGTGTCCCATGACAATATTTATTATTGTTAAATGTATTATAACTCACTACTGTCATTATTCTCTTTAATGCTCACACTGTACCAAATGTATCCTTTGGGCCCATATTCAAGTCAACTACTGAATACTTTTGATATGACCTCTCTTGTGTCTGAGCACTTCCTTGCTTTCTGGTTTACCTTATACTTTCTCTTACCTTTTGGGCAATCAGCCATATCTCCAAGGAGCCCTGGTTTCTTTTAACAAGAAATGGTTTTTAGAAACCAAGATCTCAGTATTATTTATGCTCATTGCTACTGTCAGGTCACCATGTCAAAACCCTACAACCATGTCTAACTTTCTGTATTTTCTTCCTAAGTATTTTCTAGAGTTAGAATATACTTGCTATAGTGGAATGCAGTTTCTTCAATGATTGACACAATTAAAAGAGGATTATATATTCTGATTATGCATTGTTTCTATAGGACCTCTAATCTCTTCCATACACTTTATTCTTTCTCTTCACTTTCAAAAGTCAAGGAGATTCTCATCCCTTCAAAGCTACTCCTTTTCTCCCAGAAGCAGTGCCTTTCTGTAACTGTTACCTCTAGCCCCAAACTTTTAGGTCCCTTCTTTTGGATTCTCAGTACCCAGTGTTTTCTGACTCTTCTCATCTCATACCTTTTCTTGGTATTTTTCCAGAGTAACACCTCATTTTTCTAAGAGAAATTTATCTGCATTCTAGTACCCGTATTATCCTGCTGCATGCTCAAGATTTTCAAGCAAGCTTGAAACCATGCAGGACCCTATGGGGCCCTCCCAGGCACAGAATCCTTTCTGTTTCCACCATTTCTTACTTGCAGGAAATAGACTTCATTCAGCCTCCAAGACTTTCCCTGAGTTCCAAAGGGCAGATTCAAACAGTTACTAATCAGGGAAGTGAGGGAATGCAGAAACAAAGGAGAAGCAGTCAAGAAACGGTAGTGCAGCTATTAAAGCTGGGTCCTAGTTCTTCCTCAAGGAATCTACCTTTGAGTTCTTCTGCAGGAACGAAGACTCCCACCCAGGTGGAGGATGGTAACTTCAGGCTGAGCACAGGATTCCTGGAACACCATCCTGTTACCTCCCCACCAACCAATCAGAAGAAAGTGACACACCCTGCTGTCCTCATCCCAAATTTTGCCTATAAAAACTTCTCCCTGAAAACCACTGGAGAGTTCACGTTTTCTGAGCATGAGCCATGTATTCTTCTTGCTTGGCCCTGCGATGAAGCTTTCTCTACTCCAAACTCCAATGTTTTGGTTTGGTTGGCCTCTGTGCATCAGGAACAAGAACTTGCATTCAGTTACAGTCTCATTTGAATGTCCCCTTCAGCCTGGGCTCCAAAGCCAATTCTGTTGGTTTCAAATGTTTTCCTATTAGACATAAACCCAAGTTTTGGTATTTTCTGATTTCTATTATTCTCTGGCATACGTTTTTCATGGTTTTGTTATCTTTCCTTGTTGATCTCTAAGGGTTTTAGAGCATGTGTGGAAAGATTAGGATTTAAGAAGCTACTGTTAGCCTGTAGAAACTCAGAGGTCAGAAACAATCATTGTATGCTTGAAATTATTTTTATGTTTTATTTAAATAAACCTGGCTTTGCCTTCTGAGTTATTCCTTATTCATAGAGGGGAAGCATTTTAAAAACACATATAATACAATTTTATTATAAGATTCACAGTAACTTTAGGCTTAATTACAGCAGGGCTTATGCCTCTGAACCAAATTACCTGTCACTTTTGAGGTTCACTCTCACTTCTCTGAAAGATTTAAAAATAGAAACAAATAAAAAATTAAAGAGCTTTTTCTTAATTTTTTTGGTCTAGCACTCCTGAATTAACTAAGAAACTAATCATTTTCTTATATGCCTACTGACTAATGATGTGTTAGACATCAAAAATTAATTTCAATTTGTTTCTCGTTTCTTTTCCTGTTTGGTCTGGTGTTCAGCTGGTTAGGCTACCTGTTATCAGATGTTTGCATTCTTTCTAACTAAGAAACAGAGTACATCATCTTTCATGGGCAGGGGTTGGGGGACAGGCGCTCTAAATAGATAATACAAAAGGAACAATGGGAACTTAAAGTTATAATAAGACTCAATCAACTTGAATCTCTGGTCTTATTTCCCAATATAGTGAGCTCTGGTAAACTAAAACAGACTGCATTAAAAATGCTTCATTTTTTTCTAAAGTAGTTAGGCTTAAATAGCTTCATGTCAAAGTAAACCATAATCTGTTTTAATCTTTCTCTAATTTACTCAGCACAATTTTTATTCAAAGTTTAAAATGTGACTGATTCTATGCTATAATTTAAGTATACATTCTTAAATAAAATATACTCTGTATCTAACTTTCCAAAGCTTGGTCTTATGGGACAGCAACATTGAAACAACAATAACAAAAACATGCAATCATAAATATTGACAGTTGTTTGACATAAAAAACGGGCTATTTTGAGACACATAAGCATAACACTGGTCATGATTCAGATATGGGGATGGAGATCTCTTTAATGAGGGACAATTTCAGCAGTTCATATCAATAGGAATTAGGCAGAGGAAGCTACCAGGGGAGAGTAGCTAAGCAGGAATGTAGCTGACGTGGCATGCATCCCAACTCAAGCCTCCTTATTTTCCGTCTTCTAATAAAGTGAAAAGAAGAGGCAGACAGAAGAAAAAAAGAGGCCTGTCTAACAGAGGAGGTCACTGGTTTGCTTAACATTCTAGCCATTTTGGTAAAAGAGAAAAAACTACTCTGATAAACTAAAATTTTAACACAACGTCCACTTCCAAAAGTAAAACTAATCAATGCAAAAACTATCCTCCTCCCTTTGAAGATGTTATATGACAGATTAGGAAAGGGTCAGAAAGTGGCCTTGAATTACTTCTCATGGAAGCAACTAACCTGATTTCAAGCAGATGATTTTTCAGCAAGAAACACTGCCTTTTCAGCAAGGCATTGCTCACCTCTCTGATCTCTCTGTAAGGTATATACATCACACCCACTTTTCCTACCTGTCCTACTGAAGGAAATATTCTTCCTCATGACTGTGACAATCCTTCTATCTGTGTTCTGGATTCCATGTGTTTGCATTTCTTCAAGCACTGTGAATCATCTGATTTATATATCATTAGCTTCTCCCCTTCTACCAGTTCTTTCCCCTTCAGAATTTAAGAAAATATTCATTTAAGCTATTCAAATCTTCAAAAGCACCTTTCCATCTATTCTGCATCTCTCTCACACTGCTACCATTGCCACCAGAACTCTTACTATTCCTCTCATGACTCATACTTTAGCTTCTTTTGAAATGTCATCTAAATTCTCTACCTCTACTTCATAATCCCCATGCACTTCTTAACCCACTGGAATTTTTAGCTTCTTCCCTAGTCACTCCACTAGAATCAATTACTAAAATCACCATAAACTTCCAATTTGTCAAATCCAATTGAAAATGTCTGGAGATCATCTGACATTACCTCTGAAACCTATTTTACTGATGGCCTCCCTCCATTTCTCTGAAATTCCTTTCTCCCTTGATTTCTATGATTCCTCTACAGATGTCCCTTGCTTGTTCTTCCTGACGCAATGTCTACTTTTGGTGTTTTCCAGAGATTCCTTCGCAAAGCTTTTTAAATATACATATAAAAGAAATACTGCTCTGTGAGCACTCCTAATATTTTCCTATAAAAGGCGTTCTGATTCTTCTTTATTAGTGTTTTTGCTGATCCATTCTCTGAAAGGGTTTGAACATTGACAGCCTAGTTCTTTGAGTTTTATGGGACATAAAATTAGGGAAGAGTAAGAGTAAACAACTAAGAGAAATATATTGTTGCTTAAGGAATAGATATTTTGTCAGAGTTTTTAGAAAGGACTATAGAGAAAGTTAGGGTTCTATTGAAGAGTCTGGAATAGACTGCTGAGAAATTTTATGAGTGAAAAGGAAGAAAATAGCATTTTAATAAGGGCTTCCCCAAAACTCCATATATCTTTGCTAATGTTTTACAAACACAAGTAAAGAACTCCAATTATTTTGAAATCCATTTAGTTTATGGTCTGTTTCTTACACTAAAACACCATGCTCAGACTAGAATATATGTTTCATGTGTTCAACTGAGTTATCTTTAGATTAGAATATAATGATAAGATGGATGTTTCATTTTGTAAAAGTTCTTTGAGCTATACACTTATGATTCATACATTTTTTGTAACTATACTTCAAGAAAAGCTTACCAAATTTTTTTCCTCATGATGACTTTTTTCCAAAATCTAAATGTCCTAATTAGATTTAGCTCCTGAGCTCCAGACATACATTTTTAACCACTTACCAGGTTTCTCCATTAATATGTACCACAGGCAACTAAAGACAAGGAGTTCAAATGAAAAATCTGTTACTACTTTTTTTTTTCCTATTTCTGTAAGCAGAATCACAAACAGGCTGTTTTTGAGAACAGATTTTCCTTCTCCATATAATGAAATTCCTGAGTCAGGCCAAAACTACACCCAAGTCCTCTTCCCCATATGCACAGCTACCATCTTAGTTGGTTCGTGCAATGTTTCTAACCCACATATTGATCTCACTGAGGACAGTTATTCATCCCACTATCCATTCTTATCAGTTATTCCACAGGGATCCTGTTAAAATAAAAATCTAAACATATCCCTCTCCCTTTAGTCTTTTCAGCAGAACATAATAGCAGCCAATACTCATATAGCATTTGTTACATGACAGAGGCTACTGTAAAATCTTTGCACCTGTTAACTGATTTAACCCTTAAATAACTTCATAAGGAAAGTAGTATTATAATCTCAGTTATACAGATATAAATATGAGGCACAAAAAGTTTAAATAACAGGTAATGATGGGCAGAACTTGGATTTGAACCAAGGCTGCACAACTTCAGAAACACATTTTACCTAACTTTACTGTGATAACCACTTCATAATATATATGTATATCAAATTATCACATTATACACCTTAAATTGACACAATGTTTTTTATCAAATTATACCTCAATAAAACTGGAGGGATAAAAAAAGAAACTTTGCTTTAGCCAGCTCTCAAGATCTGGTACTTTCTGTTCTTTCCAGCTTTCCTTTCATTGACTTTCTTTGAATTTCCTGAAAATATCCTATATTTTATGTCTCTGAGACCTTCCACATTCTTTTCCATTCACCTGGGATACTTTCTCCATGGCCATATTCATACCAACCTTGGTTATCTGATTAACCCCTCTTTCAGGAAGGAAGGTATATTAACTTTTCCAAAACATTCCCCTGACATCCCTATCTTTATCATATTAGATGTCAAAGATATCTCTACCACTGTACTTACTTGCTATTGTAGTTGTTTTCTTTGCTTATTCGTTGTCCTTATTAAGAAAAAGATTATGAGGCTAATCATGATTTAACAACAGTAACCTATATGTTGCATGGTACAAAATGAACACAAAAACTATTTACTTATTAAGTTGATTAATAAATATAGATCCAGAGAAATAGTATTTATATGACTGATTGATTATAGAATAAGAACTCTGTTTTGATACTTTTTTCTTATAGAATATGAAATAATATATTTAGAATATTTTTAAAGTGTCTTGCAGATAGCATGAGCTCAAAAAACTATAGTAAAAATAATAGTAATATAAGAATTATAATAACTTTGAGATAAACTAGGAATCCCAAATCTACTTTGCTTTCTGAGAAAAACCTTTGCAGAATGGATTTACAGAAAGAAAATGAGAGAGAAGAAAATTAAGAGAAGGTTGGTTAGAGGTTGGAAGGAAAACTCAAGGAAATTTACAATAGGGATAAATCAAAGTATAAGCAATACAATAAGCATAAAGTTTTGAAAAATGAATGCAAGTTATAAGAAAAAGAAAGCTTAAATATGGAAATTTAATATTCAACCCAGAAGCTGTACGTAAAACCCCTTGCATTTAGTGAGCAAAATAGGTATTTGACTGACTGGTTGATTAAATGCTACTGAATACTAATCTCTTTAGCAGATAATCTGAAGCCTGATTCTTTGGACAGAGTAGGGTTGAGAAAAATATGGCCTTCTTATAGTCTAAATAAGGCTAAAGAGGCAAGAAAACAGATGCTTCTCTCCCTCCCTCCCTCCCCTCTCCTCCCTTGCCCTTCCCTCTTTCTCTGTGTGTGTGTGTGTGTGTACCCATCCAGAGATTTTTGTCAAAGTCAAACGTTGCTAAGCAAAAGATCAAGAAAGGGATTGTTGAAAGTCATCTTTAAATGCTTAATACCCATATTCTCACCCCTGAATGTGCACATTTACCTCTTTTCTTAATAAGCAGGCAACTGAGTGCAGGTCAATGTGCTCTAGACCACAATACCATTTTCAGCACTGAGGAAGGAGGGAAGCTTGCTGTGGAAGATAAGGAAAGATGCTAGTTACTTGGAAACTTCTCTTCCGGCACCCCTTTAGCTAGATGGATATTCCATGACCACTGTGACATAGTCTAGCCAATTTTGGACTTCATCATACTCTCTCCTTCCAGCATCCAAAGCATCCACAGTAGTCTCCCAGGCTGTGTGGGACATCAGCCACTTTGAAAAGCAGCTCCAGGGACACAAAAAGTATTTAAAAAAGAAAAGTTACCTAGTGATAGAGGCTACTTAGGTCCAGGTTTTTCTTTCTTTTTTTAATACTTAAAAAAAAATTCTATTGAGGTATAATTGATACATTGTATTAATTTCAGGTATATAACATAATGTTTCAATATTTGTATACACTGTAAAATTATCACCCCGATAAGTCTTGTTAACATCCATCACTATACATAGCTACAAATGTTTTTTTTTTTTTCTTGTGATTGAGGACTTTTAAGATGATCAATTTATTTTAATTGAATTAAAGACTATTTGGTGGGCAGGGTATGGCTCAGTGGTAAAGTGCATGCTTAGAATGTACAAGGTCCTGGGTTCAATCCCCAGTACCTCCATTAAAAAATAAATTAATTAATAATAAACCTAATTACCTACCCACCATAAAACCAAAAATAAAATTTTTTTTTTAAGACTATTTGAACTAGTACAAAATTTATCCTGTTAAAGATCATAGCTTCAAGAACAGAACTGGAGAACTGAAAAGGAAAAAGAACCACAGCATCTAGCCAGGAAGTTCGATCAAATAAATCTAGGAAATGAGGAGATGACAGAGGCAATAACTAAATTTCCCTCAGTATTAGAGGCTAAGGGTTCAAAGAGGAACCACTCCACCAATGTTGTATCATTTCCAGTTCTCTCTAAAAAATAAGTAAATACATACATACATACAAATACAAATATAAACAACAGAACTTATTAGTAGTGTGTCAATTACGCTAAAGTGATTTAGAAATTCTTTTAGAAAATAAACTATCAATTATTTAAATTGAAATCTGAGCCTTGCCCGAGCCCACACATCTTGTTATTGCCTTGTACCTATGGATTACATATGTAGCATGTGTTGTGAGAAATTTCACCTAATTGATTTATAAAGTCATTGTTTTAATCATTTTAAAAACTCAGTTATATGTCACTAATAAAAATTACCAATTTTAGAAAGGCAGTCGGGGAACAAAGTGCAAAATTTTTGTCATAAGATATTAAATGAGGGAAAAATATAAGATCTCATCTTAAAGAAATATTCTATCTTATTTGATGAATTTGTTCAAGCACAGATTTAGGTTGAAATAAGAAAAATGACATTAGAATGATATTAGAAAGACCCTAAGGATTTTCCCCACTTTATTTTCTCTTATTTGTATTTGTGTGTATGTATGTATTTAAATTTCCTGTCATAATTCTTTGTCAGCATATCCTAGTAGATGGAAAAAAAAAAAAACTAACCAAAGCAACCAATATGAAACATGAATGTTTAAATCCTGTCACAAAATATAACATAAATTTGAAATAAATCATGCCTTACTACAGAAGCAAAATGTACAGATCAGAAAACAAGTCTGTAAGACTACACAAATATGATACTCAAACTGTCCATTATCTTTTGTATTAAAGAAGAAAATGGATTTTATGCTGTCTCATGGCAAACCTAAGGGCTGTTTACCATCAGGTCCAAATCTCATCTGTTTTCAATTTTACATTTCCAAATAGCTCTGGCAAAAATCTCTAAATGACTATGAGTGTTCATAACATTTCTCAAGCCACTTCTCATACTCCTAAATTATCAAATCAATATTTATGAGTGCTTATTAACACTATCCACTTCTTGGAAGTTTTACTTTTTCATAAGTATTAATTTTAAACAAAATAAAGTAAACATGACCTGCTAAAGCTCTTAGGAGGAAAAGATTTTTTTTCCCATAAGTCAGTGAATCCACTGCAAAGAGAAGTAATACTGTAAAATAATATGACCAGTGAGCAGAGAATACACAGTGTTGACTAGTCCACAAGTCTCCATTTACTTAGCAGTAAATCAGTGTAATCTATACTGTAACCCATGGTGCTGCTGAAGTCATAGCAAAGACTAAAAGGCCAGCTTTGCTCATTTTGCTATATCCTTAATTAGAAGATGAAATATAGTGCTTTAATGGTCCAGTAGAAGAATTAAAAGGGACCAAATTTAAATTGCCCCATGATCAACTTTGAATGTTTTATATTTAGAATTCCTTAAGGGACAGAGAAGCTGCACAGTACTTTGAGACAGAACACGTATTCACCTGAATTCAGCAAAAATCTGAGATCCTATTATATGAAAGGAATCATGCTAAGTATTGTAGAAATGAACTAGTAGAAAGGTAAGAAATCTTGCCTACAAAGAGCACATGGAGTAGTATATTAGAAAAGTATACATAAGATGACTCTAAAGCAAAGTTGAATGGGATAAGGGTTATGGAAGATTTAAATTGCTAATGTAGGCAGACAATGGAAATACTTCTTTTGCCTCCCAAGATTGCAAAAAGATTCATGAAGAAGAAGATGGTATCTGAGGGATCCTTCAAAGACTGAAAACTCTTTGGCAGAGGTAGAGGAAAGAGCTATGTAAAAAAGGTATATTTACTAAAATGTGCAGTTATTTTCAGGACATAGTGAGTCATCCTCTATGCCTAGATTATAATAGGAAAAAATGGAAAACAATGCTTGGAAGGCAGATGGCACATCACCATATTTAGAAAATGACAATTAACTGTTTATATAGTAATGAGAAAACAATATAATTCAAGGAAGAAATGGATACCATCAGAATCAACCTCAAGATTATTCTCACACTAGCACTTACAGAATGATGTCATATGAAAAGTGGATCCATTCTCCAGCAAAACAATCATAACTGGTGAAAATTATTTTTTATAAAAACCATTTAAAGCCCTTACTCATAGGGCAAAGACCTGTAACAAAAGAAGTATAAAATTTATACTGTGAAAGCAGCATTACATTGCTAAAAGAAATTAAAAACCTAAATAAATGGAGAGACAACATGGAGCAGAAGACTTCATATTGCGAAGGTAGCAACACATCCCAAATTTATCTACACCGTAAACACAATCCCTATTGAAATTCCAGTTATTTTTTTCTGTAGAATTTGACACATTGACACTAAAATTCATATGGACATTCAAGGGACTCAGAATAGCCAAAACTATCTTGAAAAGGATCAAAGTGGGAGGACTCACACTTCCATACTTCAAAACTTAAAAGAAAGCTACAATAATCAGGAGAGTTTGATACTGGCATAAGGCTGGACATACAGATCACTGGAATATAATGGAGAGTCCAGAAATAAATCTTCACATTTATAGTTAATTGATTTTCAACAGTGCTGCTAAGACAATTCAATGAGGAAAGAATAGTCTTTTCAACAAATGGAACTGAGATGACTGAATATTTACATTCAAAAGAATGAAGTTTGACCCATTTCTCACATCACATATAAAGATTAACTCAAAATGGAAGTGTAAGAGCTAAAGCTATTAACTCTTAAAAGAAAACATAGGGGTAAATCTTTGTGACCTTAGATTAAGCAATAGCTTCTTAAATACAACACCAAAATCAGCACAGACAACAAAAGAAAAAAATAGGTAAATTAGACTTCATCAAAAAAATTTTTAAAAGACTTTTGCACTTCAAAGGACACTATCAAGAAAATAAAATCCACAGAATGAGAGAAAATATTTGCAAATCATATATATAACAAAGGGCCCGCAATATAGAATATATAAAGAACTCTTACAGATCAATAATAGACAACCCAATTTTAAAAGGGCAAATCTAAGTGAACATTTCTCCAAAAAAGATATACAGTGGCCTATAAGCTCATGAAAAAATGGTTCCTGTCATTAACTATCAGGGAAATGAAAATTGAAACCACAATGAGATAACACTTCACACACAGTAATGTGTGTGTGATGGCTATCATCAAAAAGACAAACTGATGTGCTGGTGAGGAAGTGAAGAAATTAGAACCCTCATACACAGCTATTGGAAATGTAAAATGGTGCATCTGCTTTGAAATAGCCTCACAGTTCCTCTAAAAGTTAAACACAGAGTTACCACATGACCCAGAAATTCCATGCCTAGGTATAGACCCAAAATAAATGAAAATGTATGACACAAAAGAAAGTATATGCAAATGTTTATAGGAGCCTTATTTACAGTAGAAAAATAAAGTATTGCATATCTATGCAATGGAATACTATTTGTCAATAAAAAGAAATGAAGTATTGATATATGCTATAACATGGATGAGCCTTGAAAACATCATGCTAAGTGAAAAAAACCAGGTATAAAAAAAGATGACATATTCTATGATTACATTTATATGAAATGTCCAGAATAAGCAAGTCTAAAGACAAAAAAGCAGATTTGTGGTTGCCAATGGCCAAGGGATTTGGGGGTAATAGGGAGTAGCTACTAATAGGTACAATGATTCTTTTGGGGATGATCACAATGTCCTAAAATTGATTGTGGTGATGGTTGCACAACTGTGTGAATACACTAAAAGCCATTAAATTATTCACTTTAAATGGGTTAATTGTATGGTATGTGAATTATATCAAAATAAAGCTATTATTTAAAAAAGAAGCATATATTCTACATCAATGTAGAGTGTAGAGGGGATAAGCTTGAACTAAGACAGGCCATGAGAATAACAGTATGTTTTTTTCTGATGAGACACACTGAAAATCTGATCTAGGAAAATGTAGGAAAAGTAACATGTATCAGACAGCATATTTCTGAAGAGAGAAAAGATGTTTCTCCTTTAAGAAATCAGAAATGAATTTGCATTTTGGTATTTTTCCGTATATAAAATATTGTATTATTACAGGAAAGAATCTATGACTCTCATGATAGATGAAAGCTGAACTTCATCTTTTAACACTTCAATTTCTAAAATTCACAAAGTTTTGGTCTGTGATTATTGTATTATGCTTGCAATGTTATAGTGGCTGATACTTTTCTCCTATATAGTTGAACTTTACACAACACAGCATCTTGGTTGTGTTTCCTATTATAAGTCCAGAAATTAATCTAAAATTTCACAATCATGTTCCTTTCATTTCATTATTCAAGTAATAAAATACAAACTTTCTTGATATTTCAGCAAGAACAAACTTTGCATGTTTCCATAGTGAAAATTAAGGGCAAAATTAGATGAAATTGAAGTTCAGAGAAGATGAACAAAATGATACATACCTGCAATGATTTATAAAGAAATATTAAACAAGGGACACTAAATTTGGAAAACTTGGAAAAGCAGATGACTAAGTGAAAGCATAATTATATACAAATACTTGATAAATGTCAAAGGAGAGAGAAGTGACACACAGAAGCCAAGAATACAGTGAAATAATTTACAATGTCATGTTGATAAAAAAGGAAAATCAAAATGAAAACTAAAAGAGGAAGCTAGTCAAATAATCTGATATTGAAAAAGTGTGCTGGATAACAAGGTATCAAAAATGTTTTTATTGTGTTTCGGTATAAAGGACCAAAGTTAATTAACATGCTCCATATTACTTTAAGAAGCAAAGAATGGGGCAATTGAGCTAAGAGATAGGGTTTTACACCTACTTTTCAGAAGATGTTAAACAACCTCAGAAGGCTCCTTTTCAATAGCCTTATCTCCTAATAATGACTTCCATGCCCAGGGTAAAATGAATTAATTGGAATATGCTGATTTTCATACAGTAATTTCATCTCTTTCATTTGAGTGAAGTGAGTTCTGGAAGCATAACTTAGAAAACATGATGCTGATTGCATTACATTTCACTTGATAATTGTAATAATGGATATGTGTAATTTCAGTTGTATATCTACCTCTCCTCATATGGAAAAAGTATATGCCATATAACAAAGTGAGGAGATAGTGAACTTTCAAAGGTATTTCAATATCAGATGTTTTGCTAACTGGCCATTAACTGTAGGCAGTTAGCTAATCGTCTTTTCTTCTTTAAATGAAAATGTTACTTTGTCCTTGACCTTAAGTGTAAATGTTCTGCCTGGGCATCACAGTGCAGGGAAAAATAATAAAGAACAGTTATAAGCAACGGTCACTAGAGTAGACCAAGTTCCAATTGAATGATGGTCACCTGAATTTCTATTCCTTTGCTTCATACTTTAGCTTCTGACCCACCAATATTAGATCATCCTACTTGCATTGACACACTTAATCATATTTCACTGATTTGCAATCTTAACCTGCCCCCACTTAACAGTTACTCAGAAAGGATGCATATCAAGTATGAAATCTGAACAAAATCTTTGAAATAATTCATATGAAAAAACTACTTCCATTTGGCAAAGAACTAATAGGAATTGTATTATAGGGAAAACATAATGTCTATATCTTTAATTGCCACAGTTTGGGGATCCAGTACACTTTCCAACACAAAATGGGAACTTAACAAATGTGTACTGAATAAATGATTGAATGAAAAAATCGATTTTAAGAAAAGAGACAAGTTGCAGCCATGGTTGAAGACTTACATCTAATATGTAATTTTTGTGCTGGAGTATTACTGGATATGGCAAAAGAAGAGCTATGCTGCATCAAAATTGTAAAACACCTAATGTTGTATGTTAAGGAGTTTGGTATTTATTTCATGGATTTTTGAGTGGATAAATACCATAAGTATTAGGGGGAAAAAATAGAATGGTGTGGTTGTTAATTGAGAACTTTGCTTCAATAATGTGGGTGTGATCTACAATTTCTAATGATAGAGATTAATAAGAATGTAATAAGTTACAATCTTCCTCAACCTATGATGGGGTTATATCTTGAAAAAGCCATTGTAAGTTGAAAATATTGTAAGTTGAAAATGCATTTAATAGACCCTACCAAATAGCACTGCTTAGTCTAGCCTACCTTAAATATGCTTGGAACACTTATATTAACCTACAGTTGGGCAAAATCATCTAACACAAAGCCTATTTTAACATAAAGTGCTGAATATCTCATGTAAGTTACTAAATACCATACTGAAAGGGAGAAAGAGAATGATTTATGGGTACAGAATGGCTTTAAGTATATCAGTTGTTCACCTTCATGATCACATGCCTGACTGGGAGCTGCCCCTCATTCTCACTGCCCAGCATCACAAAAGAGTATTACACTGCATACCATGAGCCTGGGAAAAGATCAAAATTCAAAATTTGAAGTATGGTTTCTATGAATTACATTACTTTCACACCAGCATAAAGTTGAACAATGGTTAAGTCAGGGACTGTCTATATTTGATGGTGTAGAAGTCTTTGGTGGCTTTTGAGAAGGTAGAGTCACTAACTGGTGGAAACAAAGCAAGAAAAAATATACTGTATTTTCTTTTCTGGCCAAAATAGAGTAACAGGGATCACTTTAAAAAATGGAAAGAAATAAGACAACAGTTTGCAAGATGGGACATCAGGGAAGAGATCAATCCCTGAGAGATAAGAAATAAATGAGGTGAGCCTTATGATTGCTTCACATTACTTGAGCTTCCAGGCCACAGCTCAAGGAGGGGAAACCCAGGCAGAGACCAGCAATCTCACTAAGCTGAGGAGAAGGGACTGAAAGATTCTAGAGAACAAGGTGGGTAGAGTTCTCAAGACAAAACACCAGAGAGGAGAATGATTCACAGAGGGGGAACTCCAGAATCTTGTAACTCTACACTAACTGTTCAACTGATTACTGATCAACTTATATGTGTGAATACATTACTAGAGGCCAGAAAAGGAACCACTTAATTGGATTATAGAAAACAGTAGCTAACACTCACATAAGGCCAGAAATACTGACTTTTCCTGTGAGCCAGACTGTAAAAATCTTAAGATTAACAGGGCAATGGATACTGTATATGGAAGGGTCTTACCTCAGTGGTGGGGAATACTTAACCATATAAAATAACAATAAAACAACATTATTTAGCCATATAATGTAACAGGGGACTGCTATTTTTCTTTCCACCAAATCTTAAAAAAGGACCTAAAAGAATCAAAACATTTCCAAGCAACTTAACAGTATCCCAGACAAAAGGTAAAAAATGTTTGTAAAAATACAAAGTTATCCAACACCAAAAAAGGTAAAATTTACAATAGCTAGTATCCAATAATAAATTATCAAGGAAGCAAAGAGGCAGTAACCTCCCTTATAATGAAGAAATGAAGCAATCAAAGCTAACTCATCATCAACACAGATGTTAGAATTAGTAGAAATGAACATAAAACAATTCTTATAACTATATTCAAAATGTTCAAAAATTTAATTAGAGACATGGAATACATTTTTAAAAAATCCTATGTCAAACTTCCAGAAATGAAAACGTTAAAGTGTAAGATGAAGAAAACATATTGGATGGCATCCATGATATATTAAACACTGCAGAAGATAGTGTACTTGAAGACTAAGCAAGAAATATTACCCAAAATAAAACACAAACAAGAAAGAAAAGCTTTTTTTTAAAATGAGCAGAGCATCAGCGAGCTATGGGAAAACGTCAAGAAAACGAATACTTATATGCAATTGGAATCTCCAAAGAAGAAAAGAGAGAAGGCAGGACAGAAAACATGTTTGAAGACATAATGGCAACCTCTTTCCAAATCTGATGGAAACTCTGAGTCCACAAATCCAAGAACGTCAACAAACTGCAAGTACAAGAAACATAAAAAATGACATCACATCATAATAAAACCACTCAAAAATAGTGATAAACAGAAAATATTTACAGCAGTCAGAGAAAAAAGATGCATTACATACAAAGAAACAAAAATCAGGATGAAATCAGACTTCGTATCTGAATAACACACTTGAGAAAACAGTGGGCAGTCTCCTTAAAGTACAGAAAAAAAAAAAACTGGTCATCTTAGAATTCTATACACAGCAAAAATATCTCTTTAAACCAAGGCAAAATAGGGACTTTTTCAGTCATACAAAAGATGAACAAATTCATTACCAGCAGATGTAAAGTACCCCCCCCAAAAGTTAAAGAATTTCCTCTAGGCAAAAAGAAAATTATACCAGATGGAAATAAGTATCTAAAGGAATAAAGAATAGTGAAATTGATAACTACATGGGTAAATACATAAGATTTTCTATAGATTAAAATCAATGGTGATGCAGTATTTAAGTAAAGGTAATTTTTTAAAGTAGTGTGGAATTTATTATATAATAGTAAAATGGATGTCAACAGTAGAACAAAGTAGGGAGGAGAACTCAATCAAACAGAAGACAGAAGGAAAAAAGAGATAAAACAATGAAAGTAAAAACTGATTCTTTAAAAAGATCAATAAAATATATTAACTTTAAGCCAGTCTTATCAGTTGAAAAAAAAAAAGACAATGACTACTAAAATCAGCAGTGAAAGAGGTGACCACTCTACACATTTCACAGATACTTAAAGGATAACAAGAAATACTACAAATATTTTGACTACAATTTCGACAACACAGATGAAATAGATAGATTCCTTGAAATATAAAAACTAATCAATTTCATTCAAGAATAAACAATCTGAATATACCTATATCTATTAAACTGTATATTCCTTCATGTTCATCAATATTTTATCAACTATGAGACCAATATTCACATATACTCTTCTCACATTTTTGTAACATTGTGAACATTACATTGTTACATGAATTTCTGGTGAAAATAAAGCCATGTATAAAAGCAGAATTACTCTTAAATAAAGAAATAATCTACTTAAAGTCAGTACAACATGGGAGGAATTTCAAAATAATGCTGAGTAAAAGGAGAATTATATAGCTTCACTTAATTAAAATTAAAATAAAATAATTACAATTATTTTGTTAACCAAAAATTAAAATCTATAGTCAAAATAATGTTAGCTCTCCTTAATAATGAAATTATCTCCCCTTTTTAGGATTCTATCAAGCCCACAAAACCAGATTGAAAACTTATTTACCTAAATTATAGGTAAAACTTGAGTTATACCATTTTATCATATCTCCCAACTGAGTATTTTAAATTGTACAATATTCATAAAAATTCACCACAAAGGAGTATTTCCCTATCATCTAACACAGGTACAGATAGCAGGGAGCTTCAAGTTCCTGGCAAATCTAATCTGCAAAATAGATCTGTATGAGCAAAACTACACAGCAACATCAAATAATTTCACATATCTATTCAAGTAAAATTAATCTTTTCATGAATAGCAATTTAAAGTTCACTCATTAATTTAAAATAATTAATCAAGCAACTTCTTTACATTTCTAAAATAAAACCTAAAAATGTCTTGGACAGGAAAATTTGTAGCTGTAAAGATTTATAGTACAGATCTAGGTTGTACTTCTGCTTCCATTAGTGAAGGAATTTACCTATAAATGGAAATATATGTATATATTTCATCCTTATAGGAGAGGATATATGTTTATATGCAAATTTTGTATTTCACATGAAGTTTGTCTAAGAGCATCGTGTGGCTGAAGAACCAGGTCTTTTCTATGTACTTTTGTAAGCCAAAGCCTAGAATTTCTCACCATACCCTTAAGTCCATATGACTACTGTATCTTATTTATGCAACAATTTCTAAACTAGTCTCTCTTTTTAAGTATATTTTTGTAAAATAGAAATCTCGTCAAATTCACGTGTTTGTTAATTCTCCAGGCTCATCTAAACTTACCTACATGCATAAACACACACCTCTCAAACACACACAGCCACACAAACATGCTCTTGAATTCCAGACTCCAGTCAACATGTCCTTTTATACCTCTATGCCTTTGTACATAATCTTCCTATTGTTAGGACTTCACTCAGGCCGCTGTGATCCTGTTTCAAAGCTCTCTCCTTCAAGGCCAGTTTTATGATTGGCTTTAATAAGGTCTTACGTTTTTTAAATAAAGAGTCTCATTTGCCTAGAGATATGAATAACTAATGCCTTCAAAATCTAGGAAATTGCCAAACTTATTTACTCAGACATTAAAGAGGCTAATATTATGCCTTCTGGCTCAGAATTATCTGGTTTCTGTGGCTCTCCATTCAAGTCTTGGGCCTCGTGCAGCAGCTGTCACACCTACACATTCACTGTTCCATTCCATAAAATCTGCTTTTCCATATTGTGGTCACATGACCTTGCATTTCACAGGACATATTTCTTCATCTATAAAATGTAAACCATACCATCAAATTCAAATTTGGGTGAGAATTAAATGATTACATAACAGCTTAATGTTACAAGCATCACAGGATGATACTCAGCATGTATTTGTAGAAGAGTAGGAGGGAGAGAGGAAGGAAGTAGAGTTCCAAAAAGGCACAAAGAAGCCAAGGGGGTAAAAAAAGGTTTAATAGTGTTTATCTTGTGTAATAGCCTTCAATTAAAGCTCAGTCCATCTTATCTGTTAAGATGAAAAAAAAAAAAGGATTTGCAAAATGAGAGTCACTAGAAAAGCTTCCTCTTGCTTATTGGTAATGGCTACTTTGAGTGAAATAACCTTTATTTGCAGAAATGTGGAATTTTCACTGCTGTAATTACCTGGGTTGGTATTGGTTGTCATATAGAAATAAACAGGAGCAGTGTTTGATCTATTTGGATTTTTTAGCATCAGTGAGACTTTAAAAAATAATATGACTTCAAATCTGTAGTTTTTAGGAGAGAGAAAGCAGTAGAGCCTTATGTATAGGTGTTAGTGTAGCCTCCTACAGTTTTCAAAGTCCATTCACAATCTTTGGATTTTTTTTCTTTTTTGAGGTTTACAACAAAGAGAAACCCCAAAGTATTATTGTCTTCATTTACATAACTGAGAAAACTCCAGGTAACTTGAATTATCTGAAGTGTGAAATCCAAGTCGAAGTCTTCTAATTGTGTGTATTATTTCCACACTGACATTCAGCAATATCATGAACAATGAAATATTCATTATGAAACCTTGGACTCCAACCATTAAAATTAGGATGTTAACATATGCACCAAGGCTTCTAATAAAGGAAACATAAAGATTACTTCCATTTTCTGGAATCAGCTGTACCCTACTTTTCCATCTTGCCTGTTGTAGCAATCACAGCTTTGTCAGTTGTGTGACAGGAGGGGGATAAATTCCTCTCTGGATATAAAAGCCACAAACTAGGTGAAATCGGAGTACCTGCCATGCTCTCCTGATCTTTTATCATCTAAACAAAGATTAAGGATATTGCCCTCTTTTCAATCTATCATTAGAATAAATAAGAAACTATTATTATGCATAATAAAAACTATGCCTTTAAATAAGAAAATATTTATCACATAATTTATTCAGTAGATACTTGCATCATGAGGAAGAAAGTGATAGGACATGGAAAAGTTGAAAGATAATGAAATAGTCACTCCTGTTATTTAATATTTTACAAAATGGGAACCTGTGATTTCTTTTTTTTTTAATTTCTTACTAAAATGTGGTTAATTTACAATGTTAGTTTCAGGTGTACAGCAAAACGACTCAGTTATACATATACGTACATATATATTTTCTTTTCAGATTCTTCTCCAATATGTTATTACAAGAAATTGAATATAGTTTCCTGTGCTATACAGTAGGTTCTTGTTGTTTATTTATTTTATATATACTAATGTGTGTCTGTTAATCCTCAACCCCTAATTTATCCCACCCCGCCTCTTCTCCATTGGTAACCACATTTTTTTTATGTCTCTGAGTCTGTTTTTGGTTTGTAAACAGAATTTGTATCACTTTTTTTCTTCTAGATTCCACATAAAAGTGGTATCATTTGATATTTGTCTTTCTCTGTCTGACTTATTTCACTTAATTAATATGATAATCTCTAGGTCCATCCATGTTGCTGCAAATGGCATTCATTCCTTTTCTATGGCTAAGTAATATTCCATTGTGTACGTGTGTGTGTGTGTGTGTGTGTGTGTGCGCCACAACATCTGTATCCAGTCATCTGTTGATGGACATTTAGGTTGTTTCCATGTCTTGGCTATTGTAAATAGTGCTGCTATGAACATTGGGGTGTATGTGTCTTTCAAATTATAGTTTTCTCCAGATATATGCCCAGGAGTGGGATGGTTGGATCATATGGTAAGTCTATTTTTAGTTTTTTAAGGAACCTCCATACTGTCCTCCATAGTGGCTGCACCAATTTACATTCCTACCAACAGTTTAGGAGGGTTCCTTTTTCTCCACACCCTCTCTAGCATTTATTATTTATAGCATTTTAATGATGGCCATTCTGACTGGTATGAGGTGATATCTCATTGTCATTTTGATTTGAATTTCTCTAATAATTAGCAATATTGAGCATCTTTTCATATGCCTATTGGCCACCTGGATGTTTTCTTTGGAGAAATGTCTATTTTGGTCTGCTGCCCATTTTTGAATTGGGTGTTTTGTCTGTTTGTTTGTTTGTTTTTTTGATATTAAGCTGTATAAGCTATTTGTATATTTTTGAAATTAGTCCGTTGTCAGTCATGTCATTTGCAAATATTTTCTCCTATTTTGTAGTTTGTCTTTTCATTTTGTTTATGGTTTCCTTTGCTGTGCAAAAACTTTTAAGTTTAATTAGGTCCCATTTGTTTATTTTTGCTTTTATTCCCATTACTGTAGGAACTGGTTTGAAAAAAAGATTGCTGCAATTTATGTCAAAGAGTGTTCTATGTTTTCTTGTAGCAGTTTTATAGTATTCGGTGTTACATTTAGGCCCTTAATCCATTTTGAGTTTATTTTTGTATATGGTGTTAGAAAATGTTCAAATTTCATTATTTTACATGTAGCTATTCAGTTTTCCCAGCACCACTTATTGAAGAAACTGTCTTTTATCCATTGTATGTTCTTGCCTCCTTTATCATAGATTAATTGACCATAAGTTCATAGGTTTATTTCTGGACTTTCTATCCTGTTCCATTGATCTATGTGTCTGTTTTTGTGCTAGTACCATACCGTTTTGATTACTGTAGCTTTGTAGTATAGTCTGAAGTCAGGGAGCATGATTCCCCCAGCTCCGTTCTTCTTTCTTAAGATTGTTTTAGTTATTCAGGGTCTTTTCTGTTTCCATACCAATTTTAAAATTTTTTGTCCTAGTTCTGTAAAAAAAAAAAATGTCATTGGTAATTTGATAGGGATTGCACTGAATCTGTATATTTCCTTAGGTAGTATGGCCATTTTAACAATATTGAGTCTTCCAATCCAAGAACTCAGTATATCATTCCACCTGTTTGTGTCATCTTCAATTTCTTTCATCAGTGTCTCATTGTTTTCAGAGTACAGGTCCTTTACCTCCTTAGGTAAATTTATTCCTAGGTATTTTATTCTTTTTGATGTGATGGTAAATGGGATTATTTCCTTAATTTCTTTTTCTGATATTTTGTTGTTAGTGTGTAGAAATGCAACTGATTTCTGTGTATCAATTTTGAATCCTGTTACATTATTGAATTCACTGATGAGATCTAGTAGTTTCTTGCTAGCCTCTTTAAGGTTTTCTATATATAGTATCATGTCATCTGCATATAGTGAGTTTTACTGCTTCATTTCCAATTTAGATTCCTTTTATTCTTTTTCTTCTCTGATTGCTGTGGCTAGGACTTCCAAAACTATGTTGAATAAAAGTGGTGAGAGTAGACATCTTTGTCTTGTTTCTGATCTTAGAGGAAATGCTTTCAGCTTTTCACAATTGAAAATAATGTTAGCTGTGGGTTTGTCATATATGGCCTTTATTATGTGGAGGTATGTTCCCTCTATGCCCACTTTCTGGATAGTTTTTATCATAGATGGATGTTAATTTTATCAAAAGTTTTTTCTGCATGTATTGAGATGATCATATAGTTTTTATTCTTCAGTTTGTTACTGTGATATATCACATTGATTTGTGGATATTGAAAACTCCTTGCATCCCTGGGATACATCCCACTTGATCATGGTGTATGATCCTTTTAATGTAGTGTTGGAGTTGACTTGCTAGTATTTTATTGAGGATGTTTGCATCTATATTCATAAGTGATATTGGCCTGGAATTTTCTTTTTCTGTGATATCTTTGTCTGGTTTTGGTATCAGGGTGATGGTGGCCTCACAGAATGAGTTCAAAACCGTTCCGTCCTCTGCAATTTTTTTTGAATAGTTTCAGAAGGATACGCATTAACTCATCTCTAAATGCTTGATAGAATTCACCTGTGAAGCCATCTGGTCCTAGACTTTTGTTTGTTGGGAGTTTTTAAATTTCTGATTCAATTTCAGTGTTGGTAATTGGTCTGCTCATAGTTTCTATTACTTCCTGATTCAGTCTTGGGAGATTGTACTTTTCTAAGAAGCTGTCCATTTCTTCTAGATTGTTAGTGTAGAGTCAGTAGTAGCCTGTTATGATCCTTTGTAATTCTGTAGTGTTGGTTGTAACTTCTCCTTTTTCACTTCTGATTTTATTAATTTGGGCCCTCTCCCTTTTTTTCTTGATGAGTCTGGCTAAAGGTTTATCGGTTTTGTTTATCTTTTCAAAGAATCAGCTTTTAGTTTCATTGATCCTATTTTTTTTTTTACTCTCTTATTTATTTCTGCTCTAATCTTTATGATTTCTTTCCTTCTACTGAGTTTTGTTGTTCTACTTTTTCTAGTTGTTTTAGGTATAAGGTTAAGTTGTTTATTTGAGGTATTTCTTGTTTCCTGGGGGTAAGCTTACATCACTATAAACTTCACTCTGAGAACTGCTTTTGCTGCATCCCACAGGTTTTGGATTGTCATGTTTTCATTTTCAACTGTCTCTAAGTATTTTTATTTCTACTTTGATTTCTACACTTGTCTCTCATGATTTGTTGATCCTTTTAAGCGTTACATTTGGATTCCTTTTTCTCTTTTGTGTGTATATTTATTATAGGTTTTTGGTTTAGTTACCATAAGGTTTTGGTATAACATTCTGCTTTATATATATATATAATATGATTGCTTTAAGTTGATGATCTATTATTTTCAAGTGCACTTTAAGTACCCTGCATCTATTCTCTCCTCTTATGATTACTATTTTTGATGTCACATTTTACATTTGTTTTGTGTATCTTTTAACTGCTTATTGTGGAAACTGATGATTTTACACTTATTTTACACTTCCTACTGGTTTGTGTGAGAATGATTTCCTACCCTTATCTAGGTTTGCCTTTACCAATGAGCCTTTACATTTTGTAATTTTCTTGTTTCTAGTTGTGGCCTTTTCTGCCTAGGGAAGTTCCTTTAGCATTTATTGTAATGCTGATTTGGTGGTGCTGAATTCTTTAAGCTTTTGCTTATAAAGCTTTTGATTTCTCCATTAAATCTAAATGAGAGCCTTGCTGGGTAGAGTATTCTTGGTTGTGGTTTTTCCCTTTCATGATTTCAAATATATCATGCCACTCTCTTCTAGCCTGCAGTTTCTGCTGAAAAATCAGCTGATAGTCTTATGGGAGTTCCTTTGTGTATGATTTGTTGTGTTTCCTTTGATGTTTTTAACATTCTCTCTTTATATGTAATTTTTGACATTTTAATTGTAATTAGTGTTCTCTTAGTGTTCTCTTCTTTGGGTTAATCCTCTATGGAACTCCTCTGTGCTTCCTGAACTTGGGTGACTGTTTCCTTCCCCAGGTTAGGGAAGTTTTCAGCAATTAGCTCTTCAATTATTTCCTCAGCCCCTTTCTCTCTTTCTGCTCCTTCTAGGACACCTATAATGCAAATGCTAGCGCACTTTATATTGTCCCAAAGATCTCTTCATTTCTTCTGTCTTCATTTCTTTTCATTCTTTTTTCCATTCTGCAGTAGTGATTTACACTACTCTGTTTTCTAGCTCACTGATCCATTCTTCTGCCTTATTTAGTCAATTCTTGGTTCCTTCTGGTGTACTGTTCACTTCAGTAATTGTATTCTTCAACTCTGGTTGTTCTTTATACTTTCTAACTCTTTGCTACAAACTTCACTCTTTGCATCTATATTCCTCTTGAGTTCTCTGATAATCTTCACAATCATTATTCTGAACTCTTTGTCAGGTATATTGCCTATCTCCTCATCACTTATTTCTTCTTCTAGGACTTTTATCTTGTGCCTTTGCCTGGAACATATTCCTCTGCTGCCTCATTTTGTCTAAATGTTTTTGTGTTTTTATGTAGGCTAGTTATGTTTCTCAGCTTTGGAGAAGTGTCCCTCTATAGGAGACATCCTATGCATCCCAGCAGTGTACTCCTCTCTCATCACCAGTGGCCTGTGGCCAGCTGATCCTAGGGTAGATTCTGGCCTATATTTGTGGACTTGTTTCACAGGTTGTAAGATCAAAGTTTTCTAGCTTCTGATGTCTGCCCCCTGGTGGGCGAGGCTGGTCTAGAGGCTGGTGTAGGCTTCCTGGTGGGAGGAGCTGGTGCCCGCCCACTGGTGGGTGGAGCTGTGTCTTGGCCTTCTGGTGGGTAGGTCTGTGTATAGGAGTGTGTCTAGAGGTAGCTGTGGGTTCAGCGTTACACAGTGTCTCCTGATGGGTGGGGATATGTTGCCACCCAGTTAGTTGTTTGACCTGAGGCTTCCCAGCCCTGGAGCCTAAAGGCTGTTGGGTGGGGCCAAGTCTTGTTGCTAATGTCCAAGCAAGATGTCAGCCTCCTAGAAGGAGAGTTTATTTAGATGAACACCCTCAAATGTCCACCACCATGTCCATGCCCCCAGCATACACCAGAGCTATCCTACACCTCCCTGAGAGACCCCAAGCCCAGCAGGTAAGTCTGACCCAGGTTCCTATGAAATTACTACTTTTCTCCTTGATCTCAGCAAGTGTGGGATTTTCTGTGTGACCCTTAAGCATACAGTCACTGATTCCTCCAGTCCTGCTGAGCTCCTGTAATTACGAGCCACTGGCCTTCAAATCCCAACACTCTGGGGACTCTTCTTCCCAGTGTCAGACCTCCAGGCTGGGGAGCCTTATATGGGACTCAGAACTCACTCCTACAGGAGAACCTCTGCAATATAATTACTCTCCAGTTTGTGGGTTGTCCACCCAGGAGGTATGGGACTTGATCATATTGTGAGTCTGCCCCTCCTACTGGTCTCATCATGTTTTCTTCTTTAAGATTTTAGCTACATAAGATCTTTTCTGGTAGTTTCCAGTCTTTTTTATTGCTAGTTGTTCTACAGTTAGTTGTGCTCTTGGTGTCTCTGTGAAAGGAGGTGAGCTCCAGCTCCTTCTATTCTGCCATCTTGAAAGAAGTCTGTGATTTCTTAATTATTCTCCTTTCATTTTTTCCCCCAAGTGTACAGCACTTAACTTTTTCTGTCAAATTGTATCCTGCTCAATAAGGGAAAATATTATACCTCATTCTATCTATTTTTTTGAAAAATACATTATTTGCAACAACCCTGAAAACAAGTACTTATTAAATATTGCTAACCAGGTTAATTATGTTCATATTAAAATTGTTTTAAATAAAGATTTGCTTAGGTTATGAAAAAGGTTACGGTAGACTGCAGCAAATTTTCTGTTAAAATTTCCTTTGGTGATGTGTATGTTCAAGTTAGCCTCCACTTTAAGCTAGCCATGCCCCTAAAGTTGATGATATATTACACAAATATTGTAATAATCAATTGCATTGCAGTGTCACATAAAGGGTAACAAACCCTTTGAAAAATTTCACTCTAGGAATATGTACTTTAATAAAGACAAAAGAAATTATTTTTCACTTCTGATAGTCTGCATGAAGGAATATTAAGAGCCCAGCCTCTTGAGCTAGGCAGAAATGAGTTCAAAGTCCAGCATTGCCACGCTTTAATACTGTGGCTTTAATCAAGTTGCTTTGCAGAGTATGTTATCTCATACCAATCATGGGATAACAACACTTATACCCAGTTTTTGAAGATTTAATGATGAAGTATAAATGCTTATAAAAGCCTTGGTTATCAATTAAATTTCCTTCTTTATCATTTGGTAACGAGGAATGTTGTGCTAAACATGAAATATTGGTTTGTTTTAAATTTCCCAAGTGTAAAGACGAAACTTAAAAAAAGTCAGACAAAGCTTGATTAATTTCTCCATTTCTAATGTTTAGACCCAATGTATATAACCAAGAAATGACTATTCTACCAATATAGCTTCCCCTGCCCATTCAGTCATATCTCAAATAAAATTAGGCTAGACTTCATAGAAACTATTGAGAAATGAAATTGCTCCCAAGCACCATAGAGAAGTATACTACTTTTCCAGGTAACATAAGTTTTGAGTTCAGTGAGAACTGACTGAAGTGTGCTTTATTGAACATCAGAAAATAAATATTAGAAATATGTCTCTTTCTAATATTCAAAAATACATACTTTCAGGCATTGGCCTGGGGATTAAGAAACTAAATCACAAACTAGGGCCACTGTAATTTAAAAGCTGACCACTTACTGTCTCATTTTCAAATTCTTCCTGATGCATGTGAGTAATGAGGAAAATAGGAACATGTCATGAATATCGTACATTATACAATGTACACCAATTATTGAGTGTCATAAAAATATAGGGCCAAAAATCACTCCTGTTAAGGGTAATTCTAATCTAAGTACAAGCAGAAACATGTCCATTCTATACCATCAAAGAAGCAGAGTTCAACCTGACTTCTTTCAACCCTAAAACAGCTGCTTAGCCAGACAAATAAAGGGTGAGATGAAATAATACAATGAAAATAGGGCATTTCTATTAGCCTGTAGGAGCAAGTCCTCATACATATATGGTAGTTGAAGAATTTCTTATGACGACACAATACCTACATCAAAAGCAGCAGTGATAGGTTTCATTTGCCAGTAAACACTTAGCAAAAGAAGCCTAATTTTCATATAATTAACAATTTTGGTATGAGAAGGTCAGAGTAAATACTACTGTAGGCATCTGGCAGGATGGGGTAAGGATATGAGGTAGCAGAGCAATTGCCTAAACACCAGAGGAAAAGAATTTAGTAGAATTATTTACTGGTCCATAAAATCATAATTTAGGTTTGGCCCTTTATGCGCTCTTGATTGCAAATTGTTTGTTTAAAAAAACCTATATATATATGTACAAATGAATCACTATGTTCTACACCAGAAATTAAAAAAAAAAAAACCTGAGTTCTTAATCTCCAATCTTTTGTCATGTGAGCAGTTGACAGTTACATGTGGCTATAATTACACTAATTAAACCTTATCTATCAGACTTTCTTTTTGTGTCCAGGGAGAAGTAACTAACATCTCAACATCACTCAGACAAGACATGGAAACAATCTAAGTGTCTACTGACGAATGAATGGATAAACAAAATGTGATCTATATATAAATATGTGTGTGTGTATACACACACAGAAAGGAGTATCATTCAGCCATAAAAAAGAACCTCCTGCCATTTGCCACAGGGACGGACCTTAAGCACATTATGCCAAGTGAAATAAATCAGACAGAGAAAGACAAATACTGTATGATCTCACTCTTATGTGGAATCTAAAAACACAAAACTCATAGAAATAGAGAGCAGAATGGTGGCTGTTAGTGGCTGGAGGGTTGGGAAATGGAGAGATGTTGGTCAAAGGGTACAAACTTCCAGTTTATAAGATGAGTAAGTTCTGGGAATCTAATGTATAATATGGTGACTATAGTTAAGAGTACCATATTTTATTCCTGAAAGTTGCTAGAGAGTAGATCTTAAATGTTCTCACCAAACACACAAAAACTTAATTATGTGAGGTGATAAACTAACCTTACTGTGGTTATCGTTTCATAATATATACATGTATCAAATCATCACATTATATACCTAAAACTTACCCAATGTTATCTCTCAATTATATCTCAATAAAGCTGAAAAAACATTTTAATCAAAAAAAATCCCAATCTACCATATGTTGCATATTCGCAATCTTTCATTTTTTTGAAAAAGCAAATTCAGTATTAAGAGCTATCAAAATTTTCACAATACAGTACAGTATATCAATACGAGTATTTAGTGGATTTGTATTCAGTAGACTAAAAACTCTGTAAGATCTACTACTTATTATACCTTATTACTGAACCTCCCGGAGAAAAAAAAAATTTGAAATGGAAACACAAACAAAACCTCTGGTTCCTTTTTGTTGTTGCTGTTGTTGTTAGAGACAATACAGATACTCTTAAAATTAAATAATAATTCAGGACAATAATATAAGAAATGTCTAAAGGCCATATAAATGCAAAATACCTCTTACAAGCTACTTTTTGAAGTTTAGTTCCTGTCTCAGACTTTTCGTCAGGATTTATTGATTCCAAAAGCCATTCAAAAAAAAATTTCTTTTAAAAACCTATCCATATGTTGGAAATGTACAACCTATCAACACTTCTACCAAAAAATATATAAATGATATTTCAGTGACTAGCTGGAAAAGGAAAAAAGAAAAGATAAAACAGAGAAAAAGTATTATATTATCCTTCAAAACTTATACCAGAGGAACCTAAAGTTTAAAAATTAACTTGAGTTTTTCAATAATGAATAAATTATTTTCTCAAGGTCAGCCTTTTTTGTTTCCTCGTTTTTGTTTATTGGGGTATAGTCAGTTTACAATGTTGTGTCAACTTCTGGTGCTCAGCACAATTCTTCAGTTACACATGAACACACATATATTCACTTTCATATTCTTTTTCACCAAGAGCTATTACAAGATATTGAATGTATTTCCCTGTGCTATATAGTATAAACTTGTTTATCTATTTTATATATACCAGTCAGTATCTGCAAATCTTGAACTCTCAGTTTATCCCTACCCACCCTACTCCCCACTGGCAACCACAAGTCTGTATTCTATATCTGTGAGTCTGTTTCTGTTTTATATATATAAGTTCATTTGTCTTTTATTTTTTTAGATTCCACATATGAGTGATATCATATGGTATTTTTCTTTCTCTTTCTGGCTTACTTCACTTAGAATGACAATCTCCAGGGACAACAATGTTGCTGCAAATGGCATTATTTTATCATTTTTATGGCTGAGTAGTATTCCATTGTATAAATATACCACAGCTTCTTTATCCAGTCATCTATTCATGGACATTTAGGTTGTTTCCATGTCTTGGATATTGTAAATAGTGCTGCTATGAACATTGGGGTGCAGGTGTCTTTCTGAATTAGGGTTCCCTCTAGATATATGCCCAGGAGCAGGATTACTGGATCATATAGTAAGTCTGATTTTAGTCTTTTGAGGAATCTCCATACTGTTTTCCACAATGGCTACACCAAACTGCATTCCCACCAACAGTATAGAAGGGTTCCCTTTTCTCCATACCCTATCCAGCATTTGTCATTTGTGGACTCTTGAATGATGGCCATTCTGACTGGTGTGAAGTGATACCTCATTGTAGCTTTGATTTGCATTTCTCTGACAATTAGTGATATTGAGCATTTTTTCATATGCCCATTGGTCATTCATATGTCTTCATTGGAGAATTGCTTCTTTAGGTTTTCTGCCCAATTTTGAATTGGGATGTTTGTTTTTTTCTTATTAAAATTGTATGAGCTGTTTATATACGCTGGAAGTCAAGCCCTTGTCAGTTTCATCTTTTACAAAGATCTTCTGCCATTCCACAGGTTTTTTTTTTTTTCCTTATGGTTTCCTTTGCTGTGCAAAAGCTTGTAAGTTTAATTAGGTCCCATTTGTTTATTTTTGCTTTTATTTCTATTGCTTGGGTAGACTGATCCAGGAGAACATTGCTGAGATGTGTGTGAGATAATGTTCTGCCTGTTTTCTTCTAGGTTTACTGTTTCTTGTCTTATGTTTAAGTCTTTGATCCATTTTGAGTTTATTTTTGTGTATAGTGTGAGGGAGTATTCTAACTTCATTGATTTACATGCTGCTGTCCAGTTTTCCCAACACCATTTGCTGAAGAGACTGTCTTTATTCCATTGTATGTTCTTGCCTCCTTTGTCGAAGATTAATTGACCAAAAGTTTATGGGTTCATCTCTGGGCTCTCTATTCTGTTCCATTGATCCATATGTCTGTTTTTGTACCAGTACCATGCTGTTTTGATTACTGTAGCTCTGTAGTATTGTCTGAAGTCTGAGAGGGTTATTCCTCCAGCCTCATTCTTTTACTTCAGTAATGCTTTGGCAATTATGGGTCTTTTGTGATTCCATATAAATTTTAATATGATTTGATCTAGTTCAAGGTCAACCTTTTAAAAATAATTGCTACCTCACATTGATATAGATTGAAACAAATGAGTTAATATTAGTGTCATTTTAAATGCATCGCCTAATTTAATACTTACACTATCTGATGTTATTAAGTTACATTTTTCTGATGAGTAGATCACCATTATGCAAGTTCACACAGCTTGGAACAGGTGGAGTCAGGCTTTTAACTGAGGACTATTTGACTCAGAAGCCCAAGTCTTTTATCACTCACAAAAGAAATAATGTTTTGTACCTATGTATCTTAAGTGAAGTAGCAGTACACTGAGAATATAGACCATGAATGATCTCAATTCTCAAGGCTGCCATTGTATCATAAAGCTATGATTATTAATTTTTGGCTAACTACCAGAATATTCACTAATATAACTAAAATTAATGTAAAAAGGGGACTTCAATTAACAGATACATGAAGTCACCTAATACACATGTGTGGTTATATCTTAAATTTGGGCACTGACTTTTACCTTTTCAGTATAATAGTTTATCAAATGACAGCATGGTGTTTGAAAGATTTTAGTTATAGGCTGTTTTCAAAAGGCAAGTGTCTTGGGAATATGTCTCATTTAACTGTTCTTTCACATAATGTATCCCCTATGGCTCATTTTCCTAGTTAATGATCAACATCAGCAATATGTCTTTTTAATGTGAATTTGAAATTTGTGTTCTGCAAGATGATAATGACAAAAGATAGCAACAAGTTTTTCACTTTTTTATTTTTGCTAGCCTTTTTTAAAGTAAACCCATCTTAACACTAATTTACAAAATTTATTATTCAGAGCAAGAATGTTATTTATTTACTCCTAGGTAAGAAAAGGAAAAAATTAATAAAGTTCATAAAACTGCATTACCTAATAAACTCCAGTTCAATAATGTACTGTAATGTGCCAAAGTTTTGCATACAAATGGCCTTGCAAACAGTTAACCATGAGTTAAATCAATTAAAATAAATACAGTTGCAACTCCCAAAATGACTACATTGAAAATATTTCTAACATTTCTGAGAATGTTTTCTCTATCCTGTTGGGTAAAAAAAAGTCACTGCTATAAACAAATGTGTTTTTTTTCTGACATTTGGCAACAAAACAGGCAATATCCAATACAAATCTCTTTATTACAAAGATATAGGCAGTCAATGTGTAAGTTGACTGGTTATACTTTAACAAAGCTATTTCTATGGCCTACTGTTGATCTTATTATAATAAACTTTATACAATAAATAATTTTACACAGTACTTTTTTTTTAGACCCTGTCAAAAGCTATTCTCCATAAGACAGATCTTGATTGAATACTGTTTTCCTAATAGCAATAAGGAGGAAAGCTGAAATAAACTTAGTCAAGCCTTTCTGTGGTCCTTTAATTCTCCTCATTTATATTGCAATCATCCAGAAAAAAGACAACCACACTTTAACTTGTCACCAAAATAAAGACGTGAAAAGTTAGTTTTGAAATCCTAGAGGAAATGAAATGGGGCAGGGAGGAATAAATGATATTCCCCTGCTCCTATATTCAGAAAGTACTTCTTAATGTATTTATTTAATACATAGATACTAGAAATTTCTAGAAATACACCACATTAAGTTTAACAAAATTCCACTGTTAAAATTGTATTTCCAGTGCCATTTATTCTAAAGTATCATTGTTACATTTCTCAAACTGCCCTGTGCCTTTATATGTTCTTTAATTTTGAAATATTTTTATTAAAATAAATCTGAAATTTTCTCTATAAAATCACTTATTAGAGTTTCCCACTGCCCATAAGTTCATTAAAAGCTATTTACAATAATGCATTCAAGAAACAAATTTAATATTTATTAAATGCACTGTTTCTTAAACTCATTTGACCTCATAATCCTTTTTTTTATCAAGTAATACCTACTAAACTTTCATAGATCAAGTGGAACATCCTCTGGCAAAAATTCAGATAAGCGAATTTCATCTGTATTTATAATTAAGTTTAAATGTTATATAAATTAATATTTTGAAATTAACAAAATATTACACATATTATAAATAAATAATTAAAATACTATTTCTGGGTATTTAAATCTTCAGTATATGAACTAAATAATGCAACAGATCAGGCAAAAGGGAAGTAAAGTCTAGGAAGTATTATAGAATGTTGAATAAAAGGTAAAATGAGTAAGTATATGAGGGATAACTAACAAATATAGTGAATAAGTCCAACACAAAACTAGCAGAAGTTCTAAAATCAGATAACAAGAAATAGAGAAGAAACTATCAATGAGACATTAGTAAAATAATTTCCTTGAGGGGAAGAAATATCTGAGTTTTCAGATTGAAATAGGTTCATGGAGTAAAGTATAGAGTTCAAAGTATTAAAAAAAAAAAAAGAATCCATACTGAAATACATGCTGATGAAATTACAGAATCTCAAGGATAAAGCTTTTAAAAAATATTTCAGAGGAGAAAATCAAGGGACCTACTAAGGAAGAGGAATCAGGTGTACATCCAAACCTTTACCAGAAATGCTGGATACTAGATGTCAATAGAATAATGCCTGATGAAAACTATCTTATACCAACAATTTATACCCAGTCAGATGATCAGTTCTCTGAAAGAAGAAATGCAAATGCTAAGAAAGTTTTCCCATCACATACTCATATTTTAAAAATTCTATAAAGTACTTTAACAAATGATTTTTTAAATGAAGGAATGATAAGAGAATTTCAAACAGTGGTGACACAACATCTACAAGAAGAAAATAAAGATCCAAAGAAATAAAAATAAATATATTAGACTTGGAAAATTAAAACACTTTCCTCTTAATCAGTAGACAATTAATTTTACAGATTTATACTTCTTACTCTATAGATCCAATTGCAATCCTTGATTTTTCCATGAATAGTATCAGTTACATTTTTATTTTGTTGGGTAAATAACAATACCTATGAAAAAGCTGTTTTATAAAGATTTGAAATATAATCAAATTCATCTTGGATCACTCTTTTATCACATCATTTTTCATGACAGAATAAATTGTTCTGAACATGTTTATTAACTTGTCAACAGAATGTTTACCATTTCCTTTGTAAGATGTAGTTGAATGATGTTTCCTACCATTACTAGCAAATATGCCTCAGTTCCTCCTTGTGAATGAGGCATGATAAATGCTTCTTTTGCCTCTGGCTCCTTCTTCGTAAATTGGACACAATATATATTCTTTCTAGATTTCTTATGAAATCAAAGAAATGGATTATTTGTAAATCAAGGTATAATCTGTATAACATGATTTTGCATGTTAACTGCCTCACAATAATCATCCAGTATAATATTTCCATTTTATATAGTATAATTACAATCAGAAAATAGAAGTAAGCTATATCTGATGCATAAAGGGTAAGCAAAAGTAATACAGATCTACTTATATCTCACAAATATTTTCATTTATTCATTATAAGAATATGCTTTAAAGTCTCAAGATATTTAGTAGATTTCATGATACTTAAGTAATAAGACATAATTTTCATATGGGTATAATTTTAGCTTCCTTATTTAGAAAAATTCTATGAAATTTGTATGAGTCAATGTTTCAACCATTCCCTTTAATAATACTATAACTAGCAAGCCTAAATGAGTATTCAGTTATCTAAAATATCCTAAAGTTCAACTGGTCATCTTCAAAATTTTTGAGTGACTGTTCATTAAAACTTTTATTTGTACCTTGTATTTACTTCATTTTTTTCACTTTCCAAAAGAATATACTGTATAAAGGACTTATATCTAGGATATATAAAGAACTCTTAAAACTCAGCAAGAGAACAAACAACCAAACTTATACACACATACACACAATCTATAAGAAAAGAAAATATATATATATATTTGTATTTTCACCAAAGATATATGGATGGCAAATAAGCATATGAAAAGGTGCTCAACATCATACGTCATCAAGGAGATACAAATAAAACCACAATGAGATATCACTACACACCTATTAGAATAACTAAAATCCAATAACTGACAATAGCAAATACTGATGAAGTACAATAGGAACATACATTCATTACTAGTGGGCATATAAAATGATACATGCTATTTGGGAAGACAGTTTGGCAGTTTCCCATAGAGCTAAGCAAAGGATCCAGCAGTCATACTGCCCAGTTAATTGAAAACTTATGTTCACACAAAAGCCTATACACAAATGTTTATAGCAGCTTTATTTATAATTGTTCCAAACCATATTGTCCTTCAACAGGTGAATGGATAAACAAACTTGGTATTCGAGACGATGGACACTATTCAGTAATAAAAGGAAAGAAACTATTGATTTACACAACATAAATGAATCTTTTTTTTAATAGTTTGACAATGTACCTTTTTTAAATTGAAGTATAGTTGATTTACAATGTTGTTAGTTTCCAGTGTACAGCATAGTGATTCAGTTTTACATATATATATATATATTCTTTTTCATATTTTTTATGGATGAATTTTTTAACATGGATGAATCTTAGATACATGTTGTTAAGTTAAAAATGCCAGATTCAAAAACCTACATATTGTATGATTCTGTTGATTTGACATACTAGAGAAGACAAATTATAGAGATGGAAAACAAATCAGCATTTGTCAGGGGCTAGGAGTGATTGACTAACAAGGGGACTCACAGAGAATATTTTAGGGTGATAAAACAGTACTGTATAGTACCAGGTGGAAGATACATGACTCTACACATTTGTCAAAATGCACAGAACAGGACATCACAGGGTGAACTCTAATGTATGCAACTTTTAAAAAAAAGGTCAGAGTATCCCAGTATGGAATGCAGACTGTGACAAATGAATTTAACTGTATTACCAATATACAATAAAACAGTATTGAAGGGGGTGGAGAAAAAGGAGCTGACATAAATGACTTTGTTTTGATTGGGATATGTAAGGCTAAGAACAAAAATAACTATAAACACAATTTTAGTTGATAAATTTGTTTCTCACAAAAGTACATTTAAAAAATATGAAACTGTGTACACTAGGATAGAACAAATAAGTAAATAAATGGCAAATAATATGAGTCAGGTTTCTCACTGTCAGTAAAAGAAGTTACAAATATGCAAGAGGTAAAGGCTAGAAAGAACCTTGTGATACGGGATTAGAATTTTAGACATTAGTGTAAACTCACATTTAGCTTAATATGTATAGAGATAGACACCTATAAAAATGATTATAGATATATGTATATACTGGTTAGTATACATGCATGTATTTCATAACTCTGACGACAGACTAGAAACAATGACACCAAGTAGCAACAAACACATCCAGCATCCAGATCTTGGTTTCTGTATATCATTCTCCAAAATAACAAAAAACAAAACAAAAACCAGACATACTTGGAGAAATGACTAATTCAACAACTGGGGCAATGAAAATCCAAGATGAGCCGGGAGCATTATGTAGTGCCAGAAAATAAGAAAGTGCTCAAAAAACAAAAGGATAGAAGCAGATCAAAGGGACACAGGAACCAAACTGAAGGAGCACATGATGGCCTAAGCTGGAACAATCTGAGTAACAAAATTAATTAAACTTTAAAATTGTAGAGCAATATGACATAAATATTCATCAGTCCACACCGATATAAATAATTGAATACAAAAGTAAATGAGGAAGAAGATACGAAACTTTCCTACAAAGAATTTCAAATAATATATGTAAATATTCTTCCCTCCAAGAGGTAGGGCTTTAACTCCCTCCTAGGAGTGTGGGTAGCATTCCAAAAGATAGAGTATGGAAAGGAAACGAGAGTAACTTCACAGTGAAGAAATCTGGAGGACTTCACTTCAACTAAATGATCAGGTTAACATTACCAGTGATAAGTCATACACCCCTCTGACACAGTATGATGAGAAAGACATTTCACGTCTATGGTAATCGTCCCTAAAACCCAGAACTCTTGTCTAATCATGAGAAAAACACCTAACAAAGGGTCATTCTACAAAAATCTAGCCAGTACTTCTCAAAACTATAAAGGTCATGAGAAACAAGGAAAGGCTGGGAACCTGTCAAAGACCAAAGAAGACTAAAGAGAGATTACAAGTAATTCAATGTGATATACTGGATCCTAGAAGAGAGAAAGGACTTTACTGTTAAAAAAAAAAAATCATAAATCTGAATAAAGTCTGGAGTTTAGCTAAATGTAATGTACTAATTTTTTTTTTTAGTTTTAACATATATACTATGTAAAATACTAACATTAGAGGAAGTTGGGTGAAGAGTACACAAGAACTCTCTGTACTATACTTGCAACTATTTTATAAATCTAATACTGCAAAAAAGGTTTAGTTTTTTAAAAGCGTATACTGCATTATGATGAATCGACATAGAATAGTTATTAAACATAGTAGAGAGAAACTGTAGCTCCTGTAAAATGCAAATTTGTGGACCCTTTCTCTCCTTATAAATTGTATCAGAATTTCAATTGTTTATCTGAAACTAAATGGAGAAGGTACAAATCTTTCTTGAATTTTGTCTTTCAGAATTTCTAGAAATGGAGCCAAGAATCTGCATTTCACAAAGCCTTCAGATGATTCTTATGCACACCAAAGTTTGAGGATTACTTTTCTAGAGTGCTGTGCCTTTCATAGGCCCAAAAGACTCTCAAAGGCTTTAAAAACCTTGGTATTGTCCAAGGTAACCAAATTTGGAGGAAGTTAAAATTCAGCACATGCAAGATAGGAAAGGAAACATCAGATAAAGGAGCCTGTGGAGAAAATAATTCACTTAGATAATATGTATATAACTGGTAGGCACACAAGATAATGGAATCAGGAGAGTTTGGCAAGTATCCAAGTAGTAACACTAGAAGTCGAAGCCACTTGCTTATGCAAACAACTTTCCTGGGTTGAAGAAAACTGACATCACTATGTAATACAGAGAAATTACAACTGGTCTGTTCAATCAATAGGCATCAACTACCTTAGTATGAAGTGATACTCCAAAAATGAAAACTGTAGTATTGACAACTAAAAGCAACACCACCAAGCTAATAAACAAACGCTCAAGCAATTTGAAAGGCTCTGACTGGAGCAGCATATAATGAACAGATGAACAAGGGAATGAGAATGAACTATGAAAATCAATGTGATGGAGCTCACTGGTTAAATGAGGCCTAACTGGTCCTAATTCTGACATCCTGTGTGCCTCTGCCTACCTTCAGTTGCCTACCACATTTACTGTAGACTTAACACTGGCTCAGGTCACAATTTTTGAGCCCTGACAGACTCAGGTAGTCTGCAACCTTACTGACTCCCCAGCCCACACACCCAGATACCCAGTCACATTCACTCTGACTGAACCCACTTCAGCATTCTTTTGCCTACATCAGCCAGCCTTCACTCATGTTTACCATCTGTGATGGCTAATTTTATGTGTACACTTAGGCTATGGTGCCGGGTTGTTTGGTCCAGAAGTTGCTGTGAAGGTATATTTTAGATGTAATGAACATTTAAATCAACAGACTTCAAGTAAAGCCGATTATCCCTCCATAACGTGCCTGGACATCATCCAATCAGTTAAGACCTTAAGAACAAAGACTGAAGTCCTCCCATGAATAAAGAACTAGGCCTCTAGACTGCAATACAGAAATTTTGTCTTGAGTTTCTAGCTTTGGACTTAAAACTGCAACATGAACATTTGCCTTAATTTCCAATCTGCTGACCTGCCCCACAGATTTCTGACCTGCCAGGCCCCACAATCACATAAACCAAAGTCAATTCCTAATTTCCTAAATCAACCCCTACACACACACACACACTTGACCCTTCGACAATATGGGGGTTAGGGGAACCAACATCCTTGGTGCAGTTGAAAATTACATAATACAGTTCTGCACCCCCCGATTCAACCAACCATGGATCATGTGGTATTCTAGTATTTACTGAAAAAAATCCATGTGTAAGTGGACCCATGTAGTTCAAACCTATGTTCAAGGGTCAATAGCAAGAGGCTATTTTACTTTATTATATATAATATATCCCATTAAATATCCAATATTATATAATATAAATATCCTATTAGGTCTATTTCTCTGGAGATCCTAACTAATACACTGTCCATTCTGGTAATTTTTCTATCAATAACAATGAAACCATCTTTTCCTGTAATGTGATACATTGCAGCTATTTTACCACTGTTACACCCAATGACTTTTTTTTCTTAGCAAAGTATGAAATTAGGTGAGTTATAATCAATATATAGACTTAGAGAGTCCCAATTTGCTATTTGCACCAAACAGTATAGAATCACTATTCCATATCCTGGCTGAGTATCAGAATCACTTGTGGCACTTCTTGAAAGTACAGTTGACCCTTGAAAAACATAGGTTTGAACTTTGTGGGTTCACTTACACTGCAGTACTACTAGACCTGGGATTGGGTGAATCAAAGGATGCAGAACCATGGATAAAGAGGGCCAAATACAAAGTCATACTTGAATTTTTGACCTTGCAGGGTCCACATCCCTAACACCAACATTGTTCAAGGGTCAACCATACATAAGCCAGAGTTCTACCCCGAACCTGATGAATCAGAATTTCCTCAATTGATTTTGAGTCACAGCCAAGGGTTGAAATCCCTGAGCATAAAATCATTTGACCACAGTATCTACAACAGGATACAGTGAAAGATCATTTTTTTTTAAATAAAGAACTTAAGGTTAAGGGAGAATAAATGACTTATTCAAATTCCCAAAAAGGTAAGAATGAACAGTATCAGGCTAATATTTTTTCCATACTTCTAGAAAGTTTTTTTTATATTCTTATATAATTTCCAGGAAAAAAAAATATGAGTGGTGTTCCTATCATTCAGTGCACACAATGTATGTATATTTTATCACCTGATCCACAACTCCAAATCACTAATATAGATAGATTACAATATTTAGGAAATAATCAGGCAGAGGCAGCTCTATTTTATGAGTTAGTTCATACCACGTACACATGAAATTAGCTGGTATATAGTCAGAAGAGCTCACAAATAACTAAAATCTTGGCCATTTATTGTGTTATAATAAAACCTTGAGGACATGTAAAAATTACTAAGTTATTATGTCTGGTGATTTAATCGAAAGAAGGCTGACTCCACTTTCCTATTGATGGAACTTTAGTAGATGCACTCAAAGAGCTATCATAAATCTTAGCTTGTTTTCTAGCAAAAAACTTCTAAAATCACTTCATATTATGGATATAAAAATACAAAATAATCAATAACCTCAGTTTTCTACCAATGCTGACTTCTAATACTCCATGGCTTCTAATGCAACATTTGTATCTTTTAAAGAATTAAAAATTTATAGAATATATACATACACAATCAGCTAAGATGCATGTTCCAACCAATGTCTGCTTTACTTAGTTAATGTCCAATATTTGAAGGGCAGGCAAAAATATTTAATATTACTATTATCTTTAAATTGTACTGCTGTAACTCTAATTATGAAATATAAGATATTATTCTATGTTAATAATAATAATATGACAGTCAAAGGGAAGAGTGTTATCCCTTAAAATTCTTTGAGTTCTTATATACACAATACACATACATATATATTGATGGAGACATATATATATCGATGTATAAATCAATATTTCTGCCAATGGTTTCAAAGAATCGGGACTTTTCTGACAGGAGAAAATCAAGGGATGACATTACTAATGGAGAATTGAGTCATACAGCTGACACCACGTAGCAGATTATTAATGAGCCTTTCCTCATGGGTTGTTTGTCATGTAAGGAATCAGAACTGAAGAGTACCATCTGCATAAGCAAAAGCGAAATGTTAATAATCTTTCTACTTAAAGAATATATCCCAATCCACTGACTTGCATTGAAATAAATGAGCCTTAAAATAATTTTGGCAGAAAGCTAACTAAATATCAGATTTTTTTTAGAAATTTGAAATTCCTTAAACAAGTTTAATTGACCTTAAATACTCAGCTATGTTTTGGAAAATGGCAAAAACTTTCAAGAAAATAAGTCAAAAGGACATTGTTCATTTCTCACGTATGATGGAGAATTGAAGAATTAAAAGTTCAGAAAGAAGGTAATAAATGTGAGTAAAACACATGAAACACTTTACCAAATGTTCACTTTTATAAGTTTTTTTTCCATTGAATTTTAACATTGGCTGGTTGAGATAATTATCATATTTTTGTGAAAGAGAAAATCAGCAAATTAGCCATTGAGAGTGTGGAAGAAAAGGTGAGAAAAATCTAACAATGAGAGAAAATTAATTGTTCATGTCATATTATGAAAAATAATGATCATATTAAATTATTAATTATTCTATTAACCTTCCAGGTTAATAATATAGTAAGGTATGGAATCATAGGAAAATTTTATAAGGATTATACTTTTTTAAAACTTGTTTGGAGAAACTTACACCTGATTTTAGCAAAACAAAATATCTACACCTTAAACCAAGATACTCTGGATCTTTAAATTACTAACATCATTCCACCAAATACATTTTCCCTAAACATAACTGCTATGTAGGAAAAGGTATGAGAAATTCTGCAGCAATGTCTGTATCTGCAACAACAGAAGTAAACATTTCAAACAAATATTATTGAATACATGTGAATATTTCAAAGTAAATCTATTTATACATATACTATTATTAACACATTAGTGACTAATTTTCCAGTGGTCATACATACATTCTGTCGGTGAACAAAGTGAATTGAAACAGACTCTATGGCCCAAAAGAACAGTCACTGCCTACTGCAATCATTCAGCCTTTAACACAAAGCTGGACAAGTGCTAGGTCCTAAATAGTTACTGGCTAGCTATATGGTGTGTTCATACCATTCTAACTCAGCGTCTTCTCTCCTTATTTGTGAATTCCATGTATCTGTTCTTGTGTTTACATCTAAATGGAAAATTACTGGAAGCATTTTCAGGATTATCTTGATCTCTCTATAGCTCAGTGCAGCCACAGAGACTCCGTGTCCACGCTTGCGTGTGCGTTTTGAACCATGAGGCACGTGATTGCTGCTAGGTTGGCATGTCCTAATGCAAAAAAGACAACTAACCCACGTCCACTCTTACAGTCACACTGACTTATTTTACCAGCTGCAAAGACTAAAATTTCCTTTTAAAGTGATGACTGGGAAACGAAAAGTAGTTTGACAGAATGAAACTGCAGCACTTCAGTTACTGAGACTTTCAGTGGTACTTGATGAAATCAACAAACTGCATCAGCATTACTTCACTTTTCACAAGCTAATTAAAAAAACATTGGACAGACAGTATTTGAATGATAGCTTCTACTACCTGAAAGCAAAATTACATTATGAGTCATCATATGAACTGAACTGTGCCAGCCGTTTCAGTAAAGAAGGGTGACAGAGAACTGAGATGCTTCATGGATATCGGGGCACAGGCATGGCACTCTCCAAAGAAGACTTGCATCTCGTCAACTAGATCTGTTCTCAGTGACAATTGATTGTGTGTAAGACAAAAAGTGTAATCTGAAGCACAGTTGGAATTTCTTAATTTTAATCTTATTATGTTCATAGTTTTATTTGCATATATTTATAAATGATTAGGTTTACAGTTATAAAAGCATACTTCTAAGCTACAGATTTTTATATGAGTTTTATGTTTGTGCATATTAAAGTAAAATTATAAGAACAATTTGTCACCATCAGGTGTCTTAAGATTTTTTTCCTTCTAAAGGAAACACAGTTTAAATACATATTCAACATCCATTCCCACTTATTGTTTTATTTTGGAGAAATGATGAAACTAAAGCTTTTAATAGGCCACTCAATATTTTAATTCATATCTTTGAGCCCCTACTATGTGAAATTCAGCATCACAAGTTAAACAGTGTTTGTTCTAAAGGAGCTCATGGTCCAGTCAAACTTTCTAAACTACATAGAGAGGAATCCAGTTGAGAGTGTCACTTTCTGCTATTTATAAGATGTGTGTTTGAAGGAGAAATAGTAAAATGGCCGCACTTAGGCTAACTAACTCTTGGCTTTATGCTTGTTGCTTGCTTTTGGAACAGTCAGCAAACCTAACCAACTGGTCACTGCTCCCAGCCCTGGGCCCATTGTTAAAGCTGAAGTTATTGATTTTGTTATTTTTCACTTTATTGTAGCAATTAAAAAGTATAATCATGTTTGGCTTCTGAGCAGTTCTACAGGAAGAAGGTCACAGAACTGTAGTCCTGCAAAATAGGCTGATTTGTCAAAAAGAGAAACATGCCACAGGTGTTTAAGAGATGAAAAGACTGGAAAAGTTACAACTACCAGTCTCTATAGTACTGTTGCCCGAGGATATCCTGACAGCAAAAAATCTTGTGACAAGATAAATGATTCTGTTGATTGTTGTTTTTGCTTAAGCTATGACTACATAATCACCCTATCCCATTCCCAAGGTGGGTTCACAGTTTTAAAGGCACTAGCCTGCTGTGAGTTCCCTTTGCCAGGCAAAGCAATAAAGCTGACTCTTTTCTTCTAAACTCTAAGACCTTATATCTGGGTTATTCGGCTTGTCAGGGATGGGGGCTGATCTTTCAACAACATGCTTGAGCATGTTACATACTCTCTAATTCACAATTTCTTTATTTGGAAAATGCAGGTAATGATAATAAAAATTAACTCAGAGTAAATGTAATAATGAGGTAATACAGAGTGAACAGCCCAGACATATATAATATTGATATATCACTTTTCACTATCCCTCATTAAATGATTTGTTTATATATACATATGTATACATGCACGTACACACACACAACACAGAGAGTGAGATAAGTCACCAATTGCTTTTATTTATGGTCCACTTCCTTCAGAGTATATCATTGATCCTACTTCATGTATTAATTTTTAAAGAAGGAACTATATGAAATACTGACTAGAACTTAGCCACAAAAAATGCAAATATGAGGAGTTTATAGAACAAGTTTTTATGTTAGTACCTATGAAAATACCTGGCATATAATAGGTGCTCAATAGAAATATACTGAATGAATGAATGAGAGCTAATCATTGACACTGAGTCAAAATTTATTGTCTAACACTAGTTGTGTAACCATTAGTTCTGAAACATTTTTAAAATAATGAAGGGAACTGAAAATCAAAACAGAGTTTTCACAGATTATAGCATGAGAATTTTTATTTGTTGACTCTACTTTTATTATGAATAATATTATGATAGTTAATTTTATATATCAACTTGAATGGGCCATGGGATACCCAGATATTTAGTCAAATACTATTGTTTGTGCCTTCGAGGGTGTTTTCCCATGAGATTAACATTTGAAATGGTAGACTAAGTAAAGCATATTGCTCTCCCTAATGTAGATAAACCTCATGCAATCATTTGAAGGCCTGAATGGAATAAAAATGCTGACCTTCCCCTAAGTAAGAGGGAACTCCTCCTGCCTGACTGCCTTAAAGCTAGGACATTTTTTTTATTCCCTGCCTTCAACTTGAACTTCCTGAGTTTTGAGCCTCCTGGCCTTTGGACTTGCCCTACACCATCAACTCTCCCAGGTCTCAAGTTTGCCAACTGCAGATCTGGGGACTTGTCAGCCTCCATTAATCACGTGAACCAATTCCTCATTTTATATAATATATAAATATATCTTCTATTGGCTCTTTTCTCTGAAGAACCCTAATACTAACACGACATCAACACTGACCACAAACATCCTAAGAAACCTTTACCTTATAGTCCTACATTCACATTTTTAAAAATATGATCTTAGCAAAGACCAAGCTATCAACTATAGAATCTGATTATCAAAAAATGTTTAATTAATAAAAAAACATGATCTGCTGTGAAGTTTCCTCCTTGTGTGTCTGAATTTAGTTTTTTACTCCTCATTAAAGAAAAACTGAATGGAATGCTTTTGTTTATACATATGTATATTTCCTCCATGGAAATTTGAGATTCCAGTCCATGCTTGCTTATTGATTTCCCTTAGAAAGGTTAGTTTTTAAACCTTAGGTTTCTCTTAGTTATAATTTGTATTTTACCATTACCTTCTTCTCTAAAAGGGATAAATAAATAAATAAGGGATAAAACATCTGAGAAACACCATTGTCACTCCTAAGTACACATATTCAATTGTATTATTTTAACATTTGAAAAGGAAAGTTGTAGGGATAAATTATTAAATAATCTTGGGACATGAGAAAATGTTCCACAAAATCAAGATTTTTTCTATTTAAATAGATTCTTACAGTGAAGTCTACAATGGAATCTTCCAAGAAAATTTTGAAAGTCTACAATTATATTAAGACTAAATACTGGGGTTAAGCAAACATAGAATACAATTTTATCTCACTGAGAAATTGATTATGTAGTTCTTTTCATCTCTAATGTACGATTCTATCATTAAAATTAACTTATCAAATAGAAATTATTATTCTATTTCTTCACAGACTTAACAATTAAATGCCTCTAAAATTGCTTAGATAAGTTTACATTGTGACATTTGATATTTGATCCTTTGCTTCCTTCATAAACACTTATTATAGAATAACATGAGCTTCCAAAAAGAAATAAACAGACCTCAAAAAAGGTACATTAATCAAAGCCATGGTAATAAAACTTTAAGTGAAAATAGCCATTTTATCCAAAAATTTTAAAACCACCTGAGAGCACTTAGAACATTCCATCACTCTATCTTGAACAGAGATCATGTTTGATTCTTCTGTATATCTCCAGAATCAGTGACACACATTTAGAGTACGTAAATGGTTGTTGTATTAATGCACAAATTAATTAATTATAAATACCTAAGTTGGTCTTATATATTCTATGATATCTTTAAGTAAGATAAAAAAAACCTGACTTTTTAATTTCTATATATATGTGTGTAATATCTTATTTATTTTTACTTGAGATAATAAAGGGAGAAAAACAGCAGTTTTTTGTTTTATTTTAGTCTGTTTCTCCACTAGAATACAAACCCCATGGAAACAAACTTCATCTCTTTCTCTGTTACTAATATATGTCCAAATCCTAGACCAGGCCATAGTAGGTAATCAATAAATATTTGTTGAATTAATTAAGTAATTAAAAACTATTTCCTACCCCTGTGGCTCATTCCACAGAACATAATTCAGGGCTTAAATTCAGGGTTTGCTGAGTGGCAGTCAGAGTACAAAAGAGGTTGGAGGGATGATACATGCAGACGGGGAAGTGCTTTCTCTCAGACTGCACCTAAGCCTTTTGTTTTCTGACGGAGAAAAGAGAAGTGTGCACTCACCCGGGAGGAAGGGCACTGGTAAGCCAGATGGGGCACTGTGTTTCTAGGGCTGTGCTGAGACATTAAGAGATGAGAGAGAACAGAGGGAGTGAAGAACGACTTCAAAAAGGGTAAACCTGGAGAGGTGGAAAGATTCGCTGAGACTTTGGAGGTGGTGCTAGGCTATCAAAGAAATATGAACTTGACCAGGAACAGAAAGAGAAAGGTGGAGATCACTGGAGTTACTGAGGTCCAGTGAAGAGGCTATCACCAGTGCCATCGGCTGAAGTCACTGAAGCTAGCTGCCCTCCAAATAGGGCTCTCGGATAGCAAACATAACCGAGGATACCACAAAAACACTACGTTTGACGAAACAATCACATTAGGACCCTATTTAAATAAGTTGCTCAGAGAAATAAAGAAATCCAGCAAGTGATTAACTCAAAACAGTTGCACTTATATTCATGAATAACATTTTAAAATATTATATAGGTCAGACGCTCGGCGCAGTCTCCCTGTCTCACCCAGGCTTGGCTGGAACCTGGAACATGGTACTTGCGCCCTTTCCCACCCTACTCCTCTGACCCCGCCCCCCCCCCCCGCGCCGCGCCGCCCCGCGCCGCGCCGCACCCCCCAGCCCCGCACCCCTCCTGCCCGGCCAAAGGATCTTCACCCAGTTCTAAACCCTGAGGTAACGGACCCGCCCTCTGGTCCCATCTGAGAGCCCACCATGGGTGCGCCTCGAGGCCCCCGTCCTCACCGCCACTGCCCCCGTAGGTCACCGCCTCCAGTCCAGATGCAGAGCGCGCCGCCCACCTCCGGCCACCCTCATCGCCTACCCTGGGAACGCTTTGAGGCCGTCGTTGCTGCCGCCATCTTGGCTCCCGCCGCTGCCGGCCCGGCAGCCCCCGCTTCGGCACCGCCTTCGCCTTGGGCTTCAAGCCTGCCACGCCCACGCCGCCAGCCGTGATGCCCGCCGGGCCCTCGCAGGGGCGCCAGAACTACCACCCCGACTGCCAGGGCGCCAGCAACAGCCCCGTCACCCTGGAGCTCCACGCTTCCTACGTGTGCCTGGCCATGGCCTTCTACTTCGACCGCGACGACGTGGCCTTGAAGCACTTGGCCCGCTTCTTCCTGCGGCGCTCGCGGCACCTGGGGGAACGGGCCGAGAGCCTGATGCCCCTGCAGAACCAGCACAGGGGCCGCCTCTGCTTCCACGACATCAGGAAGCCAGACCGCGACGCCTGGGAGAGCGGCCTCCGGTCCATGCAGTGCACCTTGCGCCTAGAGAAGCGCGTCAGCCAGAGCCTGCTTGACCTGCACCAGCTGGCCAGCGACAAGAGCGACGCCCACCTGTGCCACTTCCTGCAGAGCCACTGCCTGAACCAGCAGGTCGAGTTCATCAAAGAGCTGGGGGACCACATCACCACCCTGTGCAAGATGGGGACCCTGAAAGTCGGCATGGCAGAGTACCTCTTCAACAAGCTCACTCTGGGTTAAAGTGACAAGAAAAACTGAGCCTGGACTGCACTTCCCCATAGCCACATGGTGACTTCCCCTAGTCACCATGCCTGACGTGCATACTGCCGTATTGCCCCTGCAAAAGAAAAAGTTTAAGTTTTTTTCTTCCAGTTTTAAAACTTCTTCCAATAAAGTTATTGGTTCATTAATAAATAAAGGTCTTTGGTTGATCTGGTTGGTCTGTGTGTGCAAATCTTTCACTTTATAAGTTTAAAACAGGTATCCAGGAGTCTCTCCACCCACCCATGCCCCGTCCACATGCAGCTCGGCATCTCTACGGATGGAGGGAGAAGGTACTGCATAGGACCCTGGAAAACACAAAATCAATCTTCCCCTCATAAATAACGGGGGTGCATGGGGGTAGACTAGAGTAGGGTCAGGTGGGGTGAGGTAGGACCCTGGTGAATGTGGGTGCATGTGCATAGTAAAAGTATAGAAACATAGTCTGAAAATCATGATTGTAGTTGTCTCTGGAGAAGTGAATAGAATGGGATTGGACAGGGATTTTTTTTTAAAGGGGGTGGTCTTCAGTGTCATCTGAAATGTTTATGGTCATTAAATTATGCAGATACTAGTGGTTAACCACTAGTCTGGGTAGCAAAGGGGGACAGGTGGCTTGAAAATCTGAATGGCAGAGTATTTCTTTGACAGGTTCACCCTGGGCAACAGTGATAATGGAAAATGAGTGTTAGGCTGGCTTGCCCATAAACTGTTGTGGTGGTCACCAACGCCTGGCAGGCATTTTGTTGTTTTAAAACGCCCACTTATGTATGTTTTCTTTCTTTTGTATCATATGTACATATGTATACGTGTGTATGTATGTATGTATTTCAACTTTAAGCAGAGTTCAGTTTGAATCTCTAGATCAGATTCTGAATATTTGCTTAGGAAGACAACCTTTGTTGAAAAGCACTTCAATGATTGCATTACCAAAAATGATACAGCTGCTTCCTAGACCTTTCCTGAGCCTGATTGTATTTCTGCCCTTGAACTGCACGTATTCAACTTTGATTTGGTTTTTGTTGTTTGCTACCAAGAGAACCTAAGCTAATATGTCCTATTATCACCACACCTTTACCAGTGTGAACAAAAATACTGCAATGTGAGTGAAAATACTGCAACCACATCAGTAAACAAAGAATGCTGAAACCAAGTCATCAGCGGCTGCCGCCACCCCCCAGTGGGGACAGGCCTGCAGCTCAGCCTCTGCGGCCACTCACAATGGTACACCCTGAGCGGACTCAGAATAAGAAAGGACAGGATACTGGCCCTAGAGAGCTAGGTGCTTGTCAAAGGAATGAATTCAATGAGCCCAAATGTTTGCTTCCTCCCATACACAGAAAAGCACTAAATTCTTTAACTTGAGATGCCTGATTCTCTTTAGATAACAAGTAATCTTTTATTGTTCCAACTACCTGGTCTTTGTTGTAAAGCTCCTATATATCCTAGCTCCTCCCCTGCGTCTTCAGAGCAGTCCCTCAGAGCCATCTGAGAGGCTGTCATCCCGGCTCGAGTCCTCCCCACAAATAAAACATAACTCTTAACTTCTAGGCTGCGCATTTATTTCAGTCGACACCAGCCTCCACTGTATTTACAGTAAATAGCTCTTCTAGGGTAGTAAATGACATTTTTCTCTTTATCCCTACTATAGTGTCCACTGAAAGGAAAAAGGATGAAAGTGTGGAAGGGATCAAATAAAAACAACTGAGAGAATGGAAATACAGAATAGTGAAGCCTGTTGCTACATGCATTCCCTTCTCACCTGAAAGTGTTTCCCTCATAATTTATAGAATTTTAATTTCTTAGACTAGTCTTTCCATGATTGTGTTCAGTATCAGCCAGTGCCACAAAAATATTAGTGAAAATTTTGTATTAATCAAATTAGCAGGATTTTTTGTTTTGTTTTTTTCTGTTTTTGTTTACTCTAGGAATTTTATGTCTGATATAAAAATACACATTGTGATTTTATAACACAAGGATAAAATATTTGGTGTTCCCCAAACATTCAGATCATAGGATCCTTTTTCTACCAAATCTAACAGAAAAGTATTCTTTAAAAAAAAAAAAAGTCTTTGTAAACAACATTAAAATGTTATATTGTGTGTTGATCCAGGAGCACATACCTTGTAGCTAAACCTCACTCACTTTCATTTAGAAGTCATTATAAGAAACTGGAACTTTTGCTGTGAAGATTCCAGCACACTAAGTTTTAGGATAAGTGTAATGCAGGGCCCTCACCATGAGAGTGGGTAGATACCACACACATCCATTTTGTTTCCTGATAGGTAACTCCCAACACTGTATTTTTCCATCATATTCTAATTTCCATTTCTAAATGAACTGCTTCTGGGAATGATAACATTGACATTTCTCCAGCACTTATATTAAAGTTAAGAGAAGGTTGAAGGCTGCTAAGTGGCTTATATTCTTCACCTCCCTCTACCTATGTATTCATCTTGCCAGCAGCAGAATTCATTTATTTTCCAGACTAGATTGCTGAATTTTGGTCAGTAATATGCCTTTTGGTCAAAAGCAGTCTGTGCCTGCATTTTTTGGAAATAAGATGACTGTTCCTCTCACCAAAGAATGCTGAAATTTCTCAAAATTCAGACATTTAACTATGAGGAAAAATAAGGCATATATGCTACAAAGAATTTTTTTAGTAAAGTATAGAAGTGTTAAAAATATAATGAGTGATGTGCTTAATGTAGTATCTTTCACTTTCATTTTTCCTCCAACAGAGATGATCAACATACCATTATTTGATTTTTGAATGAGTGCCTTATTGCAATGCATTCCTCTTTAAGTCCAGGAGAGGACCTGTCAAGTTTCTCTCCAACCCTAAAATACATGATGCAATTCTATAAATTGAAACTGCATTATTGCCAAACAATAGTGGACATGAGGCAATATCTAAACATGAATTCTTGCATATTTTTAAATTTAAATATGCTCCCATGACTACTCTTAGGTATCAATTCTCATGACATCTCCAATGAATTTGATAAAGTGTCTAATTTATTCCCAGGCCAATACCAACATAATAAAAAACTATTATTTTCTCAATATAGAAAATATTCTATCATATTAACAGATGATTATATTATGCTGGAAAATAACAAGGTGGTTAAAGTAACCTTTTCAACAAGAACAGTATTTCATTCCGGCCCATCTCATTAACCACAACTTTTTTTGTTTACTATTTGGCTGCTCAATTCAACTCAATAAGCTTTTATTCTTAATAAATAACTGTGTGCTGGGGAATCAAAGTTAAATAAGATACGTACTCCATCCAGTTAAACCAAATACATTAGCATTTTGCCAGTTTTTTAAGAGAAAAATGCAAGTCCAAGATGAGATTATGTTAATAACCATTTAAATCAAAAGTATAGCTAGGGAGTGTTTTCTTTATTACTCTCCATCTTATCTTTATAGAGAAGTATGCTACCCAGTCATTCAACAAACTCACCAATGGGAATGCAGCAATTTTTAACAAGATACAAGGAATATTGTAGGCCAGCTATTCTTCCTCTCAGAAGAATGGGCTCTCAATGAATCCAAAGCATTATCATAATGACAATCATCTGGGTAAATTATGTTAAGGAAATTCTTCCTGATAATGAAGAATGTTACCTGACAGGGAGAGAGAATTTGAGGAAGTGCAACAATACAGCATGATTAACAGATTAAATTTTAGCAAATAAGGTTACTCATTTGTTTACATATTTTACACTATTGTAGCCTAGAGACAGAGGAAGGACTTGAAGGTATGTTTACTAGTGTAAAACATGTAAGAGTGTTCTAAGGGACTAGTTTTAAAACATCTTTTCAAAAGCAGTAAAAAAAAAAAAAGTTATTTCCATGATAGGTTTGAATCTGTAAGTAATCTATAGGTTAAGGTAATCTAGAAAAATATTCAGGGCAGCCTTAATGGCAGTTCTTTATATAAGAAATAAAAATACTTGTTGAAAGCTTTTACAGCATCACAACTTGCATCCACTAATAAAAACAGCCTATATTTAGGCATCAGGTTAAGATACTTATGTGAATTACCTTATTTCTGTCTCACAACAACCTGAGGTAGTGCTATTGTTACCCACATTTTACAGGTAACCACAGTGAACCCAGGGACATACATTAACTTCCTAATGTCCCACAGCTTAATAAGTGGCTGAACTTTAACTTAAATACAAGCAGTCTAACTTGTCATAAGTCTATATGGCAGTGAGTAAATGTGAAGTTTACAAGCCCTATGAGTTATAATAAAGTCACAAAGTCTGCTGGGAGAAGTCACTAAGGGAGAGATCCTACAAGCCTGGTTCAAAAGAAATCTTAATACAGTAGGACACACCTATAACAGGATCAATCAGTTAAGGACCAATAATATAAACTGACATGGCCCATGGTCTGAAAAGTCAAAGAGTCATTCTAAGAAGGACAGTAAATACAAACACAGAGCATTCTACTTTGTATTAATATAACTGCACAAGTCTAAAAAGATGAACCATGGCTCTGATTGAGCAGGTCAGCTGCTGGGATCTTATGAAGAAATTCATTGGAGATATGAAATAAACATAGAAAGACAAAATGTAAATAGGAAGAGGTTATTTTAAATGGCTAGTCGAGTGAGCATATTTAATGAATCAATATAATGTTTAGTAATAAATAAAAATTACATAAATGAACATTGATTTTCCAACATTCTGTGATTAGTAACAAAGTATGGTTTCCCTGTTGCTACCAAAATGAATCTCATATTTTAAGAAAAGCTATTCAATCCCTTTCACTCTTTCAGAGGCCTCTGATAAAGTACTAGGAAACAACACCTCTTTTTGCTATATTCCCCCAGAGTTTGCTTTTTTGGTTCTAAACATAGAAACAGTCAGAATGGCAGGTCCCAGGAGTCATTGTTAGCCAATAAATTAGGAGACGATGAATTTACAATAGAATATATTCACATGTTTAAGTGCTTTCTCTAAGAATACATCTAAACCCTTTGTTTTCTGCCAGAGAAAACAGAGGTCTGTACTTACTTAAAGGAAGGAAATTGGCAAGCCAGGTGAAGAGGGCAAACAAATCTAGGATGTCAGTACTGAGATCATTGAAATTGTCCATTTTGGCATCCAGACAAGGCAGAAAGATTGTGTTTCTAAGATTGTGCTGAAAGACTAAGAGATTAGGACAATAAAGGGAGTGAAGAACAAAAAGAAAAAGAAGAAAAGATGGAGAGGTGGAAAGATTCAATGAGACTTTGGAGGTGGTGCTCTGTTGTCAAAGTGTAAACTTGATTATGAATAGAAGAAGAAAGTAGGTCACTGGAATAATGAGGTCTAGGAACTGAGTGATAAGGTTATCAGAAGTGTCATTAGCATCAACATGGGCTCTTCTCCATACACCTAGGTGATCTGCTTTGTGTTGTGGATTTCATGTGTGCAGGATGCCAAGACCTTAAAATAATATAAAATAAAATAATTTACATTTCCATAGCACTTTATAATGTGATATCATGGTGATCAGTTTTTCTTATTTTCACCTCACACAAAGCCCTTTCTTATTAAAACTGCAAAATTTATTCAGACATTTTTCCCTCCAATGCCAAAACATCTTTAGACTATGAAAGATGAACAAGTCAAAGTGTTAGGTTTTAAGGTGTTAAGATATTTTAGAATTGGAAAATTTGAGTATGATCATGTCTCTTAGGTTTAAGCAAAGCCAGTTTGAAGTGTTTTTTTTTTTAAAACATACATGATTTAGCCCATTTGGGGCCTGAGGGCAGTAAGAATAAAGGGAGCACATAAAATATATATGGGTTATTTAAAGAAAGTAAGGAATTCAGAGATTGGGCCTCACTTGCATTCAAATGTCTGCCATGAATTCATCTGAAGAACAAATATATATGTTTGTCTTGGGTGGTTAAGCTCATTAAGCTATAGAAGAGCAGGTATTAGCATGGGAGACAACTGAGTTTCCATGGGCAAGCAACAGCAATTCAGTGGCTCTGAGAGGCGAAGGAAAAGTGACATGTATGTCAACATGATCCCAGCACCACATCCTCAATGCTAGCTGTGTCAGCATTTCTTTCCCTAATTGTACAAAATCCCCTAGTACTACTGATTTATTTATTTTCCTTTTTTAAAGGGACATAAAATTCTGTATTGGTTGAAGTTAAAACAAAAATCCACCTATGCTTATCAAACTAAATGAGTTGGTTTGTGCATTAAAGTTACAAAATGTGCAAATTTATATTATTGCTCCTACTTTAAAATAATATACTTGCTTATCTCATTTTTGTTGGAAGAGACTTAATAAAAAATACAAATTAGAATCTAAAGTCCACAATGGGAACTAAAATTATTAGGGTTTGAAGAATGGGGTGATATTTGTGAAATTATAGCTATTTATCACTGGACTTCATGTTCAAAGGCATCTCTGTTGATGGTGATTATAATCTTTGTGTGTGGTGTAATTGAGAAGCAACTATGAGATCAAAATTTTAAGGTGATGATTCAACTTTTTTACTAACATACTATTTTCAAAGTTCTATAGAAAGTGTGTATTATTACAAAAATTTTCCTTAAATAGAGAATTAACTAGATAGTTCTAGAAGATCTTGTTTCATTTATTTATTGTTTAGGAAGGAATGACTCGAAGACCCAAACAGTTCTCATATCTAGATAGTGAATAAATCAAAAATAAAAGTAAAATCTCCAGTCCCCCAGCCCAGTTCTTGAATACAAGGTTGAGAAATGTTTTCCTTAAAGCAGCAAACTATCAGGCTAATCAAATCACTACTGCTTTTATAAGTCAGAGCATAATCTTTAAAGGTGTTTCAGTGTTACCTTTTGGATCTTCTTGTACTCTTCCTCTCTATAGTTCTACCAATTTGGTTTGTTGAGTTGTAGCTCTTTCTACCTATGTTTTACTTCTATAATTTATGTGTTGCTAATAGTGAAAATGATTACTTAAACTCAACTAAAACCAAAGTGAATTATATTCTTGTTGCCTTACATACCCATCCTAAAGTGAAAACTTACTCTAATCTCTTGGGTTTATTACGCCCAGAAGACTTTAAAAAAAAAACTCTGCCTATAGTGACTAATGCCAACATGTAGGCCTTGTCTCAGTTTTAGAAAGATTTCAAGCCTTTTTGAAGAGGGTAGTCGTGATTTCTATCTATACTTAAGTTGATCTGGCTGCTCCTGTAATTCTACTTTATGTTCCATTTCTAGTAACTTGATTTCTTCTTGGGATCAAGTCTCACCTTATGACTCGGTTTCCTATCTGGACTCTGATATTAGTCCTGATCTTGATAAGCAACCCAGCACATCAGTGACTTCACAAATGGAATTTTCATTTTCTCATGCCCCTGTCTTTGCCTCTTTAAGATGTGATTCTGAACTTAAAACTCCATGTTTTAGGTCTGGCTTCCTGTTTCCTCACACCTCTTGACATGTCTGCTCACCACACCTCAAATATATTCTTCCCTGTAGGTCCCTGTTTTTTGTGCCCTGTATGCTAGCTTTGTCACCCTTACTGAACCTCCTCAGGCTAACCAGTCACCTGTCAATTTATCTCAAGATAAATGAATGTTCTGTCTGGCTGACCTTCTTCACCTGACCAGCAACTTCTCCTCCAGTGAGTACCTCTAGTTTCAGGTCCAAACTCTCTAGAACTGGCTCCCTGTGTTGACACCAAACCTTCTGTGAAGAGCCATTTAACAGAGAAAACTGAAATCCTATCTGTCCAAGATCTCTTTAAAGATGGCTATCAAAACATATTATATACTAGGTATTTGTTCAGAACTTTCCACAAATCTTTTATTCTCTCAGAAAATTACAAGATTCCTATCTTCAAAATTCACTAGACATAAGAGCTATAAAGATTTAGATAAAATATGCATATTCTTTAAAGATATCTCTTCATTTTACCACATTTAAAATATATCGAATTGCCAAAGCATTACTGAAGAGAAAGAAAGAGGCTGGAGGAATAACTCTCCCAGACTTCAGACAATACTATAGAGCTACAGTCATCAAGACAGCATGGTATTGGTACCAAAACAGACATATAGACCAATGGAACAGAATAGAGAGCCCAGAAATGAACCCACAAACTTTTGGTCAACTCATCTTTGACAAAGGAGGCAAGAATATACATTGGAGTAAAGACAGTCTCTTCAGCAAATGGTGTTGGGAAAACTGGACAGCAGCATGTAAAACAATGAAGCTAGAACACTCCCTTACACCATATACAAAAATCAACTCAAAATGGATTAAAGACTTAAACATAAGACAAGATACAATAAACCTCCTAGAGGAAAACATAGGCAAAACATTATCTGACATACATCTCAAAAATTTTCTCCTAGAAGAAATAAAACCAAGAATAAACAAATGGGACCTAATGAAACTTACAAGCTTCTGCACAGCAAAGGAAACCAGAAATAAAACAAGAAGAAAACCTACGGAATGGGAGAAAATTTTTGCAAGTGAAACCGACAAAGGCTTGATCTCCAGAATATATAAGCAGCTCATACGACTCAATAAGAAAAAAATAAACAACCCAATCCAAAAATGGGCAGAAGACCTAAACAAGCAATTCTCCAAGGAAGACATACAAATGATCAAAAAGCACATGAAAAAATGCTCAATATCACTAATTATCAGAGAAATGCAAATCAAAACTACAATGAGGTATCACCTCACACCAGTCAGAATGGCCGTCATTCAAAAATCCACAAATGACAAATGCTGGAGAGGCTGTGGACAAAGGGGAACCCTCCTACACTGCTGGTGGGAATGCAGTTTGGTGCAGCCACTATGGAAAACAGTGTGGAGATTCCTCAAAAGACTAGGAATAGACTTACCATATGACCCAGGAATCCCACTCCTGGGCTTGTATCCAGAAGGAAATCTACTTCAGGATGACACCTGCACCCCAATGTTCATAGCAGCACTATTTACAATAGCCAAAACATCAACAGGTGACTGGATAAAGAAGTGGTGGTATATTTATACAATGGAATACTACTCAGCCATAAAAACCGACAACATAATGCCATTTGCAGCAACATGGATGCTCCTGGAGAATGTCATTCTAAGTGAAGTAAGCCAGAAAGAGAAAGAAAAATACCATATGAGATCGCTCATATGTGGAATCTAAAAAACAAAAACAAAAACAAACAAACAAACAAAAACAAAGCATAAATAAAGGACAGAAATAGACTCACAGACAGAGAATACAGACTTGTGGTTACCAGGGGGTGGAGGGTGGGAAGGGATAGACTGGGATTTCAAAATTGTAGAATAGACTACACTGTATAGCACAGGGAAATATACACAAAATGTTATGATAACTCACAGAGAAAAAAATGTGACAATGAGTGTGTATATGTCCATGAATAACTGAAAAATTGTGCTGAACACTGGAATTTGACACAACATTGTAAAATGATTATAAATCAATAAAAAATGTTTAAAAAATATATCTATCAGAAAAAGTATAGTAACATTTCTGTTTTACCTATTAAAACATGTTACCTATTTAAACGAGTCATTATACGCTTCTCATGTAGAAGATACCAATTTAAACACCACAAAAGTAAACCAGTGCCTCCATTAACATGACATTCAAATTACTAGATGAATGACAAAGAAAAACTGTCAGAATTACACAGAAAAAAAAGTGTGACCTTGTGCTTGCTTCTTTTAACATCAATATTTTTTTTTAATGTAGTTAAGCTGAACTTGATTCATGTATTCAACTGGTAGTTGAAAATACTTTACCTAGAAAAATGAAGCCTTTTTTTTACACTAATTCCTTTCATCTATGTCAGCTTCACTTTTAATCTAACCTGATAGACATGTTACTTCCTTAAATACACCTCATATTATCCTCTCAAAATTTATCCAATAACATCATTTGACATAAGACATTGGAGGTAAATGCAAAATAATGTGGTTCAAAAGCACATCTCCATTTCTGAAACAGTAATTTTTAGGATGACACCAGGAAAATAGTATCAAATAAAATATAAATCTTCAACAAAAGCCCTCCAATTTCTAAGAATATACTCAAAATCAAGAGTAACTTTTTTTGAGAGGCATTATAGCAAGGATTTTAAGAATTTGAGTCAGACAGAAATGGGTAAAAAAACTTAACTTTACATTATATTTGCTCTATGACCTTTGGCAAGTCTTTCCTCCATTTCATCATTTGTCTACCTAACCCTATTTTTAAAAAATAGTAAATAAATTAATTTATATAAACTGCCTAGCAGTCTGCCTAGCATGCAGAAAATGTTTAATAAACAGTAGCTAGTATTATCATCTTATTATAATCACTCTATTCTTACAGTTCGTGGCCTTCATTTTCATTTAAGTTGTATTATAATATCCTGAAATACCTTTGATGATAATCACTTGTAACATTTTCACCACAGACTCTATGTGTGAGAATTTTTAATATTTAATCATGCTGTGATACTTTGTTTTTCAAAAGAGTATGTTGAGATATGTAGAAAAGACAAATGAGAACATTAAAAAAGGTGCATTTTAAGTAGTTTATTTCTTGACAATATATTCAGGGCACAAGAAGATCTACTCCTTCATACGCATTCTTTTCAAACTTCTTGCCCAGATAGACCACAGGATCATTCATCATTTCCTACTGTTTCTACATCCATCATCTCTTTCTCCTCTGCTTTCCATATGACCTCCTTAGCTTTTCTGATTGTAGTAGCAGGCAAAACCAATCATGAATAAATTCAGATTTGGGACAAAGGAGGAGCACAGTAGCCAGATATGACCTCAGGTCTCTACATCCCATGGCCCTCAGGGTATCCTTATCTATCATGAGAAAGAGCTTATTACATTCCAGCTGTGCACAGGCTGGCATGGGCATTAGAGAGTGCAAGTTAAATGGGAATGATCTGCCAGCTCTGGCAGGCATGTTTAGGTGTTGATTATTTAGCATTTATCAAATGTCTCCTTTGCTGTCTCTGTCAAAACAAACCAAGGACTCTGCTTTGAAAAACTTTGTGTCTTAATAAGGCCAAAAAGAAAATAGCCAGAGTAGATATATACAGGAGATGCTGGACATAGATATATGTATTTTATTGTAAGAGAAGTAAACAAATAGAATATGATGCTCCTCTTTCTCTCTCGTATTACTAAGGCATTGGTATTGTGGAGTTAAAACTCGACAAGAGAGAGACTTTTCTCGGAGAGAAATTCAAGATAATATGGGGCAGAAACTACTGCAAACACATCCCCATCTCTCCTTTTACTCAGAAGCCACCTTTTTAGTTCTCATTTTCTCCCTGTAAGTCTGAAAACTTGCATTAAATATACTTTAATAATGTTCCCAGAATTGTGCTCTCTTTGGGAGTGAGGTTCAAAACAGGTGAGGTTCTAAACTCCTCCCCGAAAACCTAAGAATTCTTCACCTTTAGGGAAGAGGAGACATATATACTTAAAGCCACCAACAAATAGTCATAAGAAAAATGTTAAATTCTACATGTTATCAAACAGGCAATAGGGGCAGAATGGGCTGGAAAAGAAATCAGACATGAAGAATTTTAAAAATTATGGATTCAATTAAACTGTAAGTGAAGTTTTAGTGTGAAATTTAAAACATTGTTACAAGGTTGTTTTCTTTATATTTAACCCTAATTTTTCTTTAAACTGAAGAATTATGAGATAATACTCAAAATTTGCAAATGCTATTTAGACACATCACAACGAGGTCAATTGCCTCTTCAAGTAATGAAGATGGAAAGAGAAAGAACTTTTGCATAGCCTGCACTGTCTTGTTCTGAGTGACAAAATTAGAAAGATAGTAATTGACTGAAGATCTCTAGAAAACACACAAGTTTAAGGATCAGGCAGAGGAAGAGAATCCAAAAGATAAGCCAGAGACAGAGTGGTCATAATGGTCAGAGGAGAGCCAGGAGTGTGGCAGCCCAGGATATTAATTTTCTAATGCTTTTTGGAAAATATTATTTGGAGGAAGGGTATAGCTCAGTGATAGAGTACATGCCTAGCATGCACAAGCACAAGGTCCTGGGTTCAATTGCCAGTAACTCTGTTTAAAAGAAAATTAAACAAATAAATAAACCTAAAATTACCTCTCCACATTTAAAAACTTTTTCTCAAAAAGAAACAAAAAAAAAAAAAAGAAAGAAAAAACTTTTTTTTGTTGTGAGAGCACTTAAAGATTCTCTCTCTTGCAAAATTTTAAGCATTTAAATGCTATGTAACAAACTACTACAAATTTAGCAGCCTAAAACAACACCTATTTATTTCATCACAGTTATGTTGGTAAGAAGTCCAGCAAGGCACAAGTCCTCATGGTCTAAAAGCAAAGTATCAGCCAGGTTGGTCTATTATCTGGAAACTCTGGGGAGAATCTCGGTACAAGCCCATTCAAGTTGTTGGCAGAATTCAGTTTTCTATAGCTGTAGGACTGAGGTTCACATTTTCTTGCTGGCTGTTGGCCAGGGGCCTCTCTCTGCAACCTTACGGCTGCCCACATTCCTTCACAGGTGCTATCCTACCCTCCACTCCATTTTTAAACAAGCAATGGTGAGTTGATTCCTTCTCACACTTTGAATCACTCTGATTTCCCTTTCTTCAACCAGCTGGAGAAAACTCTGTTTTAAAGGGCTCACTTGATTGAGTCAGGCCCATTTGGATAATCTTTGTATTTTAAGGTCAACTGACCTGAAAGTTTGATTACATCTACAAGATCCCTTCACAACAATCCCTAGATTAGTGTTTGAATAATCAAGGGGGAGGAATCTAGGGCTGGAGGCATATTTAGAATTTTGCCTACCACATCCAATAACCAAAGAAAAAAGATTTTAAGAACAAATGGATAAACAAAGTATAAAGAAGGTCAAGTACCAAGAAAAAGACACTGTATTGTTAATCTGGTGGAGCATGGTGACTTGAGTGAGCTAATTTGGCAGAGTGATGGGGTTGAAGAGAGTATTGGAAGAGTGATGAAACTGCAGGGAAATGAAGATTGAACGGGTGGTTGGAAAGCACAGACACTAAATATAGTCAAGAAGCAATAGAAATCGATTCCTAGATACATTTAGAGTAACATTGAAGAATCCCAAAGATGAATAGAAAAATTTAAAAAGCACTTAGAAAAGATAGCTTACTAGAGAGAAATGAGAGTTAAACTCACGAAAAAACAAAACAAAACAAAAGAAAAACAAATACTTAACAGCAATGATGGAAGTGAGATAGGGGAATATCATTTTCAAATTGTGGAAGAAAAAAATTATTATCAGCCTAATAGTGTGTGCCTAGCAAAGCTGTCTTTCAAAAAGGAGAAGAAAACAACAACAGTTTAAAATACATGAAAACAGCGAGATTTTACCATATATAAGCCTGCAGTGAAGGAACTTCTAGAAGATTTGACAAGAATGCTTGACAATGGGGAAAATGAAAGACAAAAATGTAGACACATCTAACAAGTATTTTCCATATAAAATAAGAATTTTTTTAAAAATTATTTTTTGTTTGGGTTTTTTTTTTTTTTTTTTGCAGGGGTGGGGAGGTAATTAGGTATTTATTTATATGGAAGTACTGGGAATTGAACCCAGAACCTTGTGCATGCTATGCACACACTCTACCACTGAGCTATATCCTCTCCACTTAAAATAAGCAACAAAAACTCTAATATGTGGCACTCCAAAAAGGGCCAATGCTCAATACAATATAACTCATATCAAAACTGGGATGGTAAGAGAGTTCTAAAATACTTGCATTGGTCAGTAGGTATTTGAATTATTAACTTTAAATTGTGTTAAATATATATTCAGGATAATCTATCAACTATAACCAGTAAAAGAAAATTGCTGTAATTTTCTTCCAAAACCAATAGAAGGAAAAATATGTTAAAAAAAAAAAAATGAACATAGCTCAATCTCCACATAAACAAAACAAAAAACCAAGAAATGAGAAAAGAAGCTCAGAGGAAATGAAACAAATATAAAATTAAAAGTAAATTTATAGAAACTAATCCAGGCATTATCAGTATTTATTATCCCTGTTGTCATGTTTAAAATCTATCTGGCTAGAAGCCCACACACCAGACATGCCATGTTTATCAAGGAAAACCCATGGAAATAGGAGCAATAACAGGTGTGCATGTTTTCTGTTGCCACTGAATTCCAGGGCAATGAAGAAATACTTCAGGCTAGGCCTCAGACTCTGGACATAGGTCCTCACACATGAGCTGTGCAGCTTTTAAGCATCACTAATCCATGGGAAACTTAGTCCCTCCCATGGTTAGATCAGGAGCCAGCATTCGTGCTAGGTGGGTAGCATTATCTGTCCTTTCTGGTTCAAGCCATGTGATCATAACCATACCCTGTATCAACACAACATGGTATAAATAAATAAGAAGGAATGGATGAAGGAAAGGAGGGAGGGAGGGGAACAAATGACAAAGTTGGATAAAATATTTGCATCTTATATCACACATAGAGGTCAAATATTGCTATTATATAAAGAACTTCTAAAAAAGAAAAGGAAAAAGTCCCAACACTTTAGGGAAAAAATAGACAAATGATATGAAAAACAGTTCACAGAAAAAGAATCAGCAATGGCCCTTAAACACATGAATTACATAAATTATATAAGAGAAATACAAATAGAAACTACACTGATGTATCATTTCTAACCTTGGCAAAACAGAGCACTTTGATAACATACTCTGTTGTTAAGACTGTGAGAGAACAATCACTTTCATACATTGCTTATGGAAATGCAAACCCATACCAGCTCTAAGAATTTGACATCAGCAAATTATTAATTAGAAAAACTACACATGCATTTATTCTTTGACCCAGAAATCCCACTTTTAAGAATCTATTCCTAAGACATACTCACAGAAACATGAAATGACTTTATGCACAATGCTATTTATTTCCCTAGTAATTGCAAAAGCAAAACAGTTGTAAAAAAGAATGAAACAAATATGTCACACCCTTTAGGGTACCTTTTGGGTAACAAAAGTTTGGGAACTCATACACACACTGATACACATGTACAAACATATTAGCTAATATTTAAAAAAAAATGAAACGATAAACCAAAACTTAATTAAAAGAAATAGTAAACTTTAAATTGGAAGAAGACAAAAGAGAAATAGTGGGAATGTTGGCCCCTGACTGTGGGAACAAAGGAACGAGCCTTGGGCTGGAATGGTAAACAAGTTATAAAAAGCTGCAGACTCAGAGGTGAGACGGCTGGTTAGCCAAGGCCAGGTAAGATCCCCAGAGGGGGGCAACCTAAGACAGGCACAGCCGCCTGAGTCCAAGAAGAATATTGTTAAGCAGCTGTTTCTCATACATTCTGCCCTGATAAGCTGTAAGGCTCGCTGGTGCCAACATGAACATGATTTACCAAAACATAAAGAGTCTTCTAACCTTGAGCCAGACGCTGCCTATTAACCATTTCCCTTGTCATTCTTCTTTGCTATATAAGGCTGTACAACTTAATAAAGCTTCAGAGTAGCCATCAGCTCTCTCCGCATATGGTGTGTATGTGTACATGGTATCGCGACAGTGACATTTGGTGACCCCGACGTGGTATCAGTGCGGCGACTACATGTAAATAAGGGGAAAAATTTATATCGCGGATTTTCAGCCTATCAGGCACACCGCAAACCAACCATGGGACAGCAGCTGACAGTACAACAGAGGATTTATTTAAAGGCTATTTCAAATTGGGGCACCCTCCCAGGTGCCCCTCAAAAACAAATATAGGAAATCGCTGTCAGCCAAAGTCCCATCCCACCATTTCTTACCTCATTGCAGCTTCCCCCAGGAGCACAAGTTTAGATACTATTGATAATGAGTTGATAAGTGACAGTAATAAAACCTACTTAATCTCTACTGGAGTCTGGGGACTTTTACCTTCTGGGTATTTTGGAGTGTTAATAGGGAGATCATCTGTGGGCTTAAAAGGGTTAACAGTTTTACCTGGTGTTATTAATAATGATTATACTGGAGAAATTAAAATTATGGTTCGTGCCTCTTCTTATTACATTATTCCTAAGCAATCTCAAATTGCTCAAATTATTTTAATACCTTATGTACCTGCTCAAAAATTTGCTAAAAACAATAGAGGAGATAAGGGCTTCGGACAGGACAGCAAGCTTTTTGGACACGTTCATTAACCAATAACAGACCTATATTAACAGTTTCAATACAAAAAAAGCAATTTACAAGGTTATTGGACACAGGAGTGAACAAAACTATTATTTCTAGTTTTCATCAGCCTCCTGATTGGCAAAAACACAAATCTGATGTTACTGTTTAAGGAGTTTATAGACTAATGAGACCTAAAATAAGTTCTCACCCACTAAAGGTCCAAGGGCCTAAAAATAAAATGGCCTTTGTAACTCCTTTTGTATTACTAATACCCTGCACTCTATGGGGCAAGGACCTTCTTGCTCAGTAAAACCTAACCTTAAAGATTGATCCTTTTTAATAGAGGCTGCTGCTACTATCCCAAATATTATTCCCATTGCTCTAACACGGACCCACCAGAAACCTGTTTGGGTGGAGCAATGGCCCCTTCCTAAAGAAAAACTACAAGCATTACAAAAATTGGCTACAAAACAACTAAAGTTGGGTCATTTGGAACCTTCTACTAGTCCTTAAAACACACCTGTTTTTGTAATCAAGAAAAAATCAGAAAAATGGAGGTTATTGCAAGATTTGCATGCTATGAATGCTATAATGCAACTTATGGGACCCTTACAAAAGGGGCTACCCAATCCTTCACTTATTTCTGACTCTTGGCCCTTAATTGTTATTGACATAAAAATTGTTTTTTCTCATTAACTTTGCACAAAGCTGTTTTCATTATATGGATGATATTTTACTGGCTATGAAAGACAAACCTAATCTCCTATTATTTCAAAAAACTGTTACATTTTTACAAACTAAAAGCTTTTTTGTTGCTCAAGATAAAGTACAAAAAATGCAACCTTGAGAGTTTCTTGGGGTGACTATTAACACACAAACTATTAGGCCACACAATATAAAATTAAATATCAAGCCTTGCATAACATTAGTTCAATTACAACAATTGCTAGAACATATTAACTAAATCAAACCTTTTTTAGAAATTCCTACAGTCCAATTACATCATTTATTTCAATTGTTAAAAGGAGATAAAAAACCTGCCTCATTACGTACATTAACCCCTGAAGCTATCAAAAAATTTTAAAGGGTTAATAAAGCTTTAAATTGTCAATTTTTACAGCAGTTACAACCTAAATTACCTATTATTCTTATTGTTTTAAATACACCTCAAACACCTACAGGGGTGCTTACACAAAAAAGAGACACTTTATTCTTATTAGAGTGAGTTTATTTGTCTCACTCATTAACTCGGGCCTTAACCACTACTTACCATGTCTATACTGATATCATAAACAAAACTCGACATGGCTGTTTACAATTAATGGGACAAGATCCTCAAAATATACATTTACCGTGTACTGCCAGCCAATTCCAAAAATATTTTACAAAAAATGAGGATGTCCAGGCCTTAAGAGCTATTTATGATATAACTAAAAGACAAACAAATCATACAGACATACTCACAATGTAATCAATTTACAATTGCTAAACCAAATTATAATTTAAAGGACATTAATGCAAGAGGTATTCAGAGTAATCAAATTTGGCAAACAGACACCATCTTATTTCCCTCCTTTGGGCATTTAAAATATATCATAGTTTCTGTAAACATTTTTTCTAATTTTATATATGCCACATTACATACTAAATGTAATGCCCACAACATCATTCGACATTGATTATCTGCTTTTAGTGTTTTAGGCAAGCTCCACAAGATTAAAACTGACAATGGTCCTGAGTTTTCTGCAAAGATTATTTCACAGTTTTGTCAAAATTAAAAAAAAATTGATCATACTACTGGTATTCCTTATAATTCCACTGGTCAAACTATTGTTAAACAATGTCATCAAACATTAAAATCTTGTTTGCATAAATTAAAAGGGAGGAATAATTATAGAATACAAAAAAGCCATAATATATTACATCATGCACTTTTTACACTTAATTTTTTAAATTGAGGACTAGATAGATTGACACCAGCTAGAAAGTTTATAAACCCACCTTTAGATGTAAAAGGAGTTAAGGTGTAAATAAAAAAAAAACATTTACTGATATTTGGGAAGGGCCTTTTGATGTAAAATGTTGGGAGAGGGGGTCTTTATGTATTGATACAGGTGCTAAATTAAAGTGGGTACCCCAGAAGAGTGTTAAGAAGTTCACTGAAAAGAACAGCTGAAGATGGGTAAAGTATGGTTCTATACCCTTATACTTACTTCTTTCTTCTTTGCATGCTTGCATGCTGAGCTTAATCTATCTTATTGGGCTTATGTTCTAAACCCTCCTTTATTCACACCTTTAACTTGGTGGCATGCAGATCCACCTCTTGCCTCTAATGATTCTGAGTAAACAGGTGAAACATGGGTCCCACTGGTGACCAGTACTGGAAATTATCTGCGCAGCAACGATTTTTTGATCCTGTACTCTTATAATCCTCGTATATGCATCCAATTTAATAACACAAGTAATTCTCCTTGCATACAGTTACAAGCTCAATTGTATTTATATTACCAACCTAAAAAGGGAAACACTATAACAAACCTTACAGTTATTACTGCCATATCCACATCCTCTGAAACATTTGTGAATGCCTCTCAAGTTCCTCCTATACCCATTTGCCGACCAAAACCGGACTGGAAATGTAAGTTCTACTCAGTCCAATGGACTCCTTGTCAAATTCCTCAACCTAAAAAAAGCTCCATTTTTAACGTGACTCTACTAAGTTGGGAACCTCACGGACATTTAAGCAGTAACAACGTCACCATACAATTCAATACAAATTCCACAGCACCCATCACATGGAGTAGTTTATCCAGGCCTATACTATAACTCATGGATGGAAATACAACTTTTAGTCCTATACATAAAACAATTTAGAGGTTAAGGTTGCCTTTTATTAACAGAGTTCTTTATCATGGCCACTATAACAACCATTCTGGTAAATACTCTATAAAACTGAAACAAAATGTTTCCAATTCTGTTATGATATGTATTACACATCCATATATCTTGGTGTAAGGGCCTAACAGGCCTAATATTACTGTTAATCAATTGTATATGGTTAATTTACCCTCGCCCTTTTTAATACTCTGTTTATCCAATGCGAATGTAACCTCTAAAAATGTGTCCTTTGTTATGGTATTGAAAAAAAAAAAAGCTCATGTCTGGTTGCCAGTAACACTTAACAAAACCTGGTCTAATGAACAAAGTTTATATGTACTTTTAGAGTGAGCAAATGCAAAATGGCTTATATTGGCTCAAGCCAAAAAATTGGTTCTCAAAACTAAATTTACGAATCTTTCTCAATGTAAGGCTTTTTTTGCCTCCTCGGCGTTGCTATCCCGTGAATGTTACAGTGTATATGTCAGTTGCGTAAACAACAGGCTCAAAAACAAACATTGGCTATGTTGGGGCTTCTAGCCTCTACACAACATGATTGTTTTTTGGCTCTAAAAAATAAAAAAGGGGGAAATGTTGGCTGTGGGAATGAAGGAACGAGCCTTGAGCCGGAATGGTAAACAAGTTATAGAAAACTGCAGACTCAGAGGTGAGAATGCTGGTTAGCCAAGAATGGGTAAGATCCCCAGAGGGGGGCAACCTAAGACAGGCACATCCTCCTGAGTCCAAGAAGAATATTGTGAAGCAGCCGTTTCTCAACGTTCCACCCTGATAAGTTGTAAAGCTCGCTGGTGCCAACACAAAAATGATTTACCAAAACATAAAGGGTCTTCTGACCTTGAGCCAGACGCTGCCTGTTAACCATTTCCCTTGTCATTCTTCTTTGCTATATAAGGCTGTACAACTTAATAAACCTTCAGAGTAGCCATCAGCTCTCTCCGCATATGGTGTGTATGTGTACATGGTATCGCGACATCGACATGGGAAGAACAAGAATAAAAACTAGATATTTTCATGTGTCTTGTTTTATAGTTTTGACCTTAACACATCTTCATTTTTTATACATGCAAAAGATAACATTAAATAAAATAGAAAAAAGTGAAGCAATTTCTAAAATAAAAGACAAGTTGAAACTCACTAACCTCAATTTATATCAAATTTGTGGCATGATGGCAAAGATATTTATCTCAGTGAATTTAAAAATAGAATGTTGCCTTTATATACTTAAGTGGGACCAGAAAAAGGATCACAGAATTTTAAGTAGCAGCTAGTGGTCCTATTATTAAGTTTAATGTTGATATAATTCTTAAAGTATTATGAACACACACACACACACACACATACTCCACTACACACAGAGTAGATTAAAGCATATAAGTACTTACACTTATGTCATTAGGAACTGACATTTCCAGTATAAAAGACAAGATAAAGATATAAATCAAATACGTTAAACAAAATACTATAATCTCCAGTTAAACTTGGGAAATCAGTATTATGAACTTGGAATTTATTGACTTACTTACTTTTTTAGAAATATTCTTTTCCATCAACTTTATATTTCCATTTTCTGTTGAAGAGCCTGTGGAAGAACAACCTAAGACCACTAGCGGTCTTTCCCATCCACTTGGTGGCTTGAGCAGCCGGCGCTGCAGACTAGACTTCACTACAGAAACGCTGACTAGGCACAGAGGGCACCCGTGTGCCTTCAGACCAGTCTGCAACCTCGAGTTGGGTAGCAGGAAACTCAAGAGCTAGAGAGGTCCATTCACCCTGAAATTCCTCCTTCCTCACAAAATTTTCAGCAGTGACCTGCTCCTTCTTTTCAGTCTCTTCAGGATCTCTCTGGAAGGAGAGATTAGGTACGAACTCCCGTGAGTTCCCGCGGGAGATGGTGCTGCACATGCGCAGAACCTCTGGGACCAGCCGCCGCCATATCAGACCCACTGAGGGCGCTCCCCTTGTTGCCACATGGGGTGGCAATGTCCACAAAGCACAGAGGGGAGTCCGTGTTACACAGAAAAATAATAGACAAGTTAACTTAAGATGCCTCTGTGAGAGGCTGGGGTTCGACCCTGGGAACAGTAACCATCGGAAGTCGAGGTTCCCGGAACGCTGCTTGTATCTGGTTAGTGAAGCTTTCAGGAGTGACGTGGCCAGCAATAGAAATGGCCCCAGAGGCAGCTACAAGTTTCAGCACAGCCGGCTGACCAGTATTCCTGAAGGACATGGCACTGATAGCCAGATTTTCAGTGGCAACAGTGGCACAAGCCGCCAGCAAAAACTTCTTCAAGGTTCTCTTCATATTTATGCTGTAGATGCCGTCACTTTTCTTTTTGTAGATGTACTGTTCCATTTGAAAGTCGAGGTTGGTGCCACCTGAGTAGGTTTCCGCAGCAAGGAATTGAAGCACATCCTCCTCATTCATTTGCAGTACATCAAGGGCTTCGAACATTGTGAAAGTTTGCCTTTCTGACAGGAACCGAGGACAATGCCATATGGACTCCTCTCCTGGTAGCATGAAAAGGTAAAATTTATTTTTCTCCTTCTAAAACAAATAAAATTTATGTGTTTTAGCTCTCCCCTGAAATGCCTGAGAAACTGTAATAACCTAGTATAAAATGCAAATCTACCACCCAGATATAACTTCCTAATATTATTTTCCACTAACAAGAACTACCAGGGCTCCTTAAAGATACATCTATTTCCAAGCTGTAACCAGAAATAGCCAACATGAGCCAGGTCATCTTGTCATTTCTAAAATCCTACACTTAGACTGTTGCAAACTATGAAAGGACACAGGAGGCAACTTAAAGAGATTCCCATTAGCCAAAGATGGTACCATTTGAGCTTCAAAAAGAAGAATGAATACTGGAATATATCAAATCTCTTAAAATTGATAATTACACTTAATATCCTAATTACACTTAATCCCTCAATGTTAATCTCGTAGAATTTTACTTAGGCAACCAGATCATTATTCAGGAAATTCATATGTAAGGTAAAATAATCAATAGGAATTGCATGGCATTACTTATAAAATATTCTTGCCAAAATAAGGTAAGATAAAATAAACTGAATCAATTGGACATCTAGATCTAAGAGTTACATGAAATTTTGACAAATAGGAAAAAACATAAGAATTTTTTAAAAACACAATATAGACAGAATAGTATATGAAGAACAGCATGAACCAAATACAGAAGTTAGAAGATAATAAACAGAAGACCGAAAATTCACAAAATTCAAAACAGATAAAAAATAAAGAGAAACAGCAAGACAAAGATAACACAGAGACAATGGCATAACACACTATGAGGGAAGAAAAGGGTAAAAGACATAAGTAGAGATAAAACTAAGATTACAAAGAGAAAACAATGAAGAATTTTATGATAATAACCTAGCATATTTAGACAAAATAGTCAACTTCCTTAGAAAATAAGTTATAAAAATTGATTCAAAAACATTGTCTTATGACAAATAAATTGAATCAGTATTCTAACATGTAAAATGGTAAACACCAGGCCTAAGTGGTTTTCAGGCAAATTCTACCAATTGCAAAGAATATGAATATAATCTTAAAAACACATTTCCAGAGATTCCCTCTGTAAGTCCTATCTCCCTGTTATATACTCTTCAGAAATGCATAAGTACAAGTATCATTTCCTAGTACCATATAAAATTTGGCCCACATTTTTATCCTCAGTGCCTAGCATAATGTCTGACTATAATAATGGTACTACAGATAAATATCACTAAATATTTAATGAATAAATTAATAAATAATTCATATTTATGCTGGCTAGAATATATCTTCAAATGTTTTTATGAGAGAACATGGGTGGTTCACTTTCCCTGCCCTACACGCATGTTAACAAACCACCTGCCATATAAATATGTTTTACTTCCTTTCTGTCTCAGAATATTGTGAATTTTACTTTATTCTCTTCTACATTTGTTGTTGCAAAAGTTGCAAAGCTCATTTTTTATTCTCTGGAGAAAAACTGTTATTTTCTGCCTCCTTGATTGTAGAATTATTAATTTTTTCTTAAAATGCCTTATAAATTCATTAGGATGAAATGTATTTTCTTGGTAAACAATTTGTCTTATAAGTCTAACCTTTCTTCAATTGTATAATGTTTTCTTAAATTATATTGTATATTGATTTTCTTTCATTGTCCTTCAATTTTGGTCTCCTCCTTAGGAATATAAACTTTCTCATTCTATCTTCCCCATGTCTTGTCTTATGGTTAGTAATTGTCGTCTTCTTTTTCTGTTATTCTGTATCCAGGGAAAGTGTACTTTGTTTGTATTTCACATGATGGATTCAGTTTCTGCAACATTATCACTACACTTCATTGTTTCTAAGACTGAATTTCAATCTGCAATATTAAATCTTTTGCCATGTTTCCTTGTCTCACTGCACTCTATTCTTCTCCCTGACTAAAATCAACTCAATTTTGGTCATAGTTTCTTGTGTTTTCATCATAGCTTTCAACATTCTTAGTGAGAACAAAAGAGAGTATCACTTCCTAAAATTAATTTTACTTCATGTGGTGCATCTTTCTCTAAAAGATTGGGTTTTTGTTTTGTTTTGTTATTCTTGTTGTTTTCTGCAATTCGTGCCATCCATGCAATAGAAGATTAAAACTTTGGTGGTATGTCATTATCAGGTCTCAGTTAGTGAATTCTCCTTTCCTTTCTCACAATAGCCACATGATTGCTATTGGAATTATTTTCATAATTTGCAAAACAAAGGGACAACTGATTAGCCTATCCCCTAACTAGCGCAAAATAGTTCTTATTGTTGCTATTTTGTAATTATATCAGTTTTATATAAGTTTTCTGATCTAAGGAAGGATATCTTGGTTTCACTGCCTGGTTATATGCCTAAGAGGAAGAGATTTTCTGAATATTCTTAGAAATTATTTTTTTCTTTCATTAGCAGAGATGTTAAATAAAGAACTATATTCTGCTAAGGAAACCATTGGCACAGCTCTCTCAACTCAGAACAGGACTAATTGTAGAATGAGAGGCATTTAATGGAGCAGATTGGGGAGGACAGATGATGCAGTTCTCTTTTTTTTTCAGTGGGAGAGTGAAGCAATTTAACAGGTAGAAGAGTGAAAGTTTTCATGGTCTCTTTTTCCCTCTGTATCTCTGTTGTCCACATCACATTCTGCCTCATCACTTCACTTACACTTTAGTTAATAGAAATACTTCTTTGAGCTTTGCAGATTAAAGATTCCTAGTTTCCAATGCTGTTAAAAGTTTTAAAATTTTTGGATGATTTAATGTGTATTCCGAGACCAAATTAGTAGTTATTATCTGCAATCGTAACTTGAAAATACCTACAATGTTCTTCAGGAGAAAATTATTACAGGTTCCAAAGACTACCTGACAAACACTTTCTTGGTGCGCAAATAAATGGAATATTTAGACCACCTATCAGTATTTGAATTTTTTTATACCTTCAATTGAATTTTAAGCTCCAGTAATATATTATGTTTATATTTACAATCCAAATATCAATTTGAATGTTCTAACATATACTGGAGATGGCAAAATATATATTCATAGGCAATGTCAGATCTTGTGTTTACTTTAATCAACTGTACACTGTTTATTTTAGTTAGCATTTATGGGAAAATGAACATGATTGATCAATCTGAATTATCGGTAGTAAAGTAACACTACCTAATAACTTATTTTCATGCTGGCATTTTTTAATTTGAACTCACTACATAGAAGGCAAAGCCTCCTAGAAGTTAGAATTTAATTTCTGCATGTATTTAATTATTCCTCTATACTAACTGCCTTTGATTATCTCTTTCTCAATAGGAGAAAATGTACATCTCTTACCAACATAGTCATAGCACATATCCTAAAAAAACTCCTATTGCTACAATAATTAACATAAATGTATGTGACAATTTTGTGGGAATTATTTAATGATTTAAAATTTATAGTTGTTCACTGATTCGAAGTAAAAAGAGTGTTTCTCTTTCAAACATGTTTTGTTTTCTGGAGGGTTTTGTTAGAAAAGGTACATGAATAATATATTAACAACCATTAGAGTTTTTAAAAATGAATTTTTTTATGGTTTAGATGTAGATATATCTATTTTAATTTATACTTTATATGATTAACAACAGAATTTTAGCAGACCTGTAAAAATATACAAGAAAAGTACTAAAACAGAAATAAAAAACTTTATAATATCAGCAATTTGTAAGACGTAATATGATAATGACCTGGGGTAATGGTTTTTGTCATTTATTAAACATTAAATTTTGCTAAAGCAAAATAAAAAAAAATTTGTATAAATCTCATTATGCAATAAAACTTCAAATGAGAGTTGCTTTAACATGTTTAAAAATTTCTTATATCATCATAGCTTTAAATAGGCTTAGAGGAGGCCCATTTATTTATTCACTTCATTCAATTAATTTAAATATATGTATTGAGCACTTACCAGACACATGTATTAACTGGCAGATTATAGCAGGAAAAAAAATACAGACAAGAATTTCTGACCTCTTGAAGTTTATACTTCAGTAAGGAAAAGAGAAAATTAACAAATAAAAAAGTAAGATATATATGTTATATGTTGATAATTGCTGAGAAAAGTATAAGGATTATAGTTTGGGATTGAGAGTGGGGTTGGACCTTATTCTCACCCAGATGAGATGACAAAATACCTTCTCACATCCAAGTAATTTTGCCTGCAGACGGGATCAGCATTTTTCTTATAGTTTTGAATTAGTTCATGTGCCTTTGCAAATAGTTGATGAAGACCCCAGAGTCCCATATTATGGAATATTTTATATATACTTTACACAGGAAATTTATAAGTACAAGTGTGTTTAGTGATTCATCCTAGCCAGAGGAAAATTTCAGTATTGCTTTTGTGGGAAAAAAAAAGTCTGATTTTGTGTAACACCACTTTCCAGTGGCCTTCCAGGTTTGAGTTAGCTGCTAAATGCACATTGAAGTAACTAAACAAATTGCCACAGTGGTTTCATTAGTATTCACAATATGACCTTTAGAAAATATCTATCAAAAACAATTTTGATTTACTATTATTTTGCCACTTCTGAAAGTAATTAGAAAATAGGATCAGTTATTTCTAGAGACAATTCCTGGTTCATGACATTAAGACCATTTAATCTGTGTTCAGAATGCTTGTCATCCTCTTTGCCATCACAGAAAGATATACATCTAATTAATCCAAAGTCTGCATCATAAAATTTAAATATATCTCCAAGTAAAAAGAGACTAAAATTTAGTCTTATTTTCTATTCTATAATATTAAAACCTTACGTGATTACCTGAATGAATTCTTATATTTATATTAAAATACAAGCTTTTGTAAACATGATACTTTATATTGGTCAAAGTGTTACTTTTAAAAGTTTAAAATAAGTTATATAAATATGAAAAATATCTTAAAGATTTTATTCAACTCTAATTAATGTGGAAACCACTAAGATGATAAAACTGTCTCCAAGAGCATCTGATGAAACAGAGGTTTATATAATCCATCAAGAAAACTATGTAAAAATGTAGAGAGTAGGACTGCTAGGTTAGATACAAAGCTCATTATTGTCCCTTGAAACAATTAAGCCATAATCATCAGGGTTATCTTTTCTATCAGATAGAAATTTATACGTTAGTATGTAACTTCATACTGTCTAGGTTTTGATCAAGTAGTAAATAGCAAAGTCAAACACAGGTACATTGCCCTAGAAAATTATATAATCCTGAGGTGAGCTTATTAAATTCTGTATCAGTATAACATTAAAAAGACATGCCACCTGTCTTTTCTGCCATTTTCCTGGTTTTAATTTAACAGTCTCCCTGTCTTAGTTCAGGCTGGTATAATGAATACAATAAACTGGATGGCTTAAAAAATTTATTTCTCACAGTTCTGGAGGCTGGAAAGTCCAAGATTAGAGTGCTATTCTCATCCTGGTGAGGACCCATTTCTTAGTTTGCAGATGGCCATCTTCTTGCTGTGTCCTCACATGGCAGAGAGAAAAAGATCATCTCTCTCACGTCTCTTCTTATAAGGGCACTAATCTCATTCATGAGGGTTCTACCTCCATGACCTAATTATATCACAGAGGCCCCATCTTCAAATACCCTCACATTGGGGATTAGGATTTCAACATATGAATTGGAGGGGGGAGGACACAGACTTTCAGTCCATAGCATTCCTTATTTTGGCCATAAATAATCTTCAAATACTGATCAGAAAAAAAGTTGGCCTCATTATAGTTTAGACTGATTATTTTCACAGATCTAATAAGAGATGTTAAATAACCATATAAGCTTCTTGGATCATACAGTTTTTAACAGATACTGAGGCAAAATTATTAACTTCTGTTTGTAAATTTTATTAAAGAATCCAAGATTGAACCATTTAAAAGACCCTATATAGAGTCTAGGAAGTCAAGGCCAAGAAAATCTTTCCCCTATATTTTACTATAGTACCCATGGATTTAGTAAATTCTTCTCTTTTCAAGATTCCCTAAATATACTGAGGTTTCTGGCTTGCCAGGAAGTGATTTTACTTATCACTTGTGAAGCTGGAGCCCTATAAGCCAAGTACCAGGCCAGTTTCCTATGAGGGTTTTGTAGGCATTGGTGCCTTTGTTGTTTAACAGTGGGCTTGCTGTATCCAACTAAAAGTGATTCATTCCCAAATATAACACTGCAGTGTCTTTGGTTGCACAATCAACTTTTCTAATTTGAGCTAGAATGGGCTGATTCTTCTTGAAATAATGAAAATAACTATTGGCCTGAAAATAATAGATTGCCATGTATTTCTTCAGTAAAGATGGGTTTATTCTGGATCAGCAGAGAATTGTAATTTGGGGTCTACAACCATGGTGAGCCATGTGGAAGTCCCCCAGCACGGCAAGGGAAGGAAAATGAGAGGAAATGTAAATGGGGAGGGATCTAGTAAACAAAGAGTCATGGCTTTATATTGGCTGAGTCCTTGCCAGGGAAGGAGTCTTCTTCCTGTTGGGCTCTGCTATCAGTGTAGGGTGTAAGAGCTCCTCCTTTTGGTCTCCCAACTCTATTTAATCAAGGTTTCTGTTTTTTTTTAATTTTTTACATTTCCTGCTTTTGATCAAGATCTTTCTCTGAAAGCATTGCTAATCAAGAGTCAGGTTTTCTAGTTTTGTCCCTCAATTCCAGGAAAAAAATCTTTCCTGGCTGTAGTGTCTCACATTGGAGGGAAAGTGCACAGATTAGAAACCTATTAAGGTCACATTTAAGTAATGAGGAGTGGCAAGGAGCACTCTCAGGTACTTTTTATTTAAAGTCCGTATGTTATCAAGATCATAGACATTGGAGATCATCTTAAGTGTTATGTCATCATCAAAAGTTTGGTGACAAACTTCCAACAGGCCTGGTCCAGACATCTTAAGAAAGCTGTTTCATCAGACGCCATCTGCTTCAGTTCTGGGAAATCTTTACTTTCAGGTCACCAGATGATGTTCAGGTCCAGTGAGAGTTCAACACTTTCTTTAAGTGTGCCACCTGAGTCTAAGAGGCTATTCTTTGGAGTTTGGTGGCACAAGAGTTGGATAGCAGTACCTGATAGGGGCCAGTGAGGTTAAAGACAATTGTTTTGGAGGTGTCTTTTCCAATAGACAAAATCTCCAGTTTGCACAGTATGGTGCTTAAGGTGTTCATCTCTTTGGGGCACACAGTGAAAAGATTATTTTACCAAAACATAGTTATTTTTAATAGAAGCAATTAAGCCTTTGCAATATTGGGGCATCTCCTTTTTATCAGTTGTGGGTCAAAAGCAGGAGCTTTATTAGGTGTCCTGTGACTATCTCAAAGGGTAAGAGTTTATGAGTTCCAAAAGGGGTGAATCTGAGATTTAGAAGGACCAATGGCAATGCTTTTGGCCAACATATTTGGAGGGCCTCTACAAATTTTGCTAGTTGAGTCTTAATAATGAATGCTGTTAGTGTGTTCCATTAAACCAGAGGACAGAGGGTGGTAAGCACAGTGAAAGTGTTGGAAAACTGATCAAACAGCACACACCTGTCAAAGCACCTAATGGGTTCCTCAGTTACAGTGAATTTTGAGAAGAGTTCTTCCAGGTCAGGTTAATCCTTCCCAAAAGGACTTTAGCCAGAGAAGAGGCAGTAGCCTGTCTGCAAAGGAACGTGTTAGTCCAGTGTGAAAACACAGACCATGACTAAAACATTTATATCCATTGGAAGGAGGAAGTTTTTCAAAATCCATTTGCCAGACCTCCAGTTGTCCATTAGGCAGTTTAAAATGTCTGGAAGCAGTATGAACAGACTTCCCTGGGTTGTACTTTGAACAAATGGAACAAGTGAGATAGACACTTTTTTTGTGGCCTTGTTAATGTTTCCCCACCAATATTGATTTATAATGCTATAATTTTGTCAGTAGACCAATGGTTTAATGCATGTACGATGGTGAGGAGTGGAAATTTTAGAGTCTCTAGTAGATCTGGGTTATTATTTAGTCCAAACCAGAGCTTTTTCTTTTTATCAAACCAACAGCTGTTGAATTTCCATTCTTATTTTTCCTTTTCTGAAGCCAATTATTGGGCCTCTCTAGCCAGTTTTTCTAAATTATCATTTGGGGAAAATATCCTTTTGGACTAGGACAGAGGTTTGGCTGCTATTGGTCCTTTAAGGGCAGCATTTCTTGCCGAAATATCAGTAAGTTTCTTTCCTTTAGCTTCTAGGGATTCAAGTTTAGAATGCTCCAGAAACTTAATAATGGCTAAAGTGGCAGGTAAAATTATTGCATTAAATAATTCCCAAATATAGGGGCCACTTAAATTTTATTTCCACTGGAAGTAAGGAAGCCACACTGCTTCCACAATATTCCAAAATTATGAGATACCCCAAAAGCGTATCTACTATAAGTATAAATATTGGATGTTTCATCCTTGACTAAAGTACAAGCCCCTTTAAGAGCATATAATTCAGCCTGTTCGGTCAAAGTGGCCATAAGTAAAGATGCTGCCTCAACAGCATCAAAAGGAATTGCAATAGCTTACCCAGCACACTATTTGCCATTGTCACCTTTTGAATGAGAATCACCAGTGAACCACAAGATGTACGTGTTACCCAGAGGAATTTTCTGTACATATTACAAGAAGTCAAGAGGCTTTCTGTCAGCATTAAGCAGTCATGAGGGATTTCATTGGTGATAGAAGGGTGAAGAGTAGCCAGGTTAGGTTATTACAACATAAAAGAGCTATGTGAGGGGCAGTTAAGGGAAGGACTTCATAGGAGGTGAAGTGGCTGCCTGAGAAATGTTGAATGTGATGAGAATTCAGGACAGTTTCCACTGCATGAGGTACAAAAATGGTTAAAGGAGATCCAACAATTTTCTCAGTGGCCTTGATCAAAAGGAAAGTGGCAGTAATGACTCTAAAGCAAGGGGTATATCCACTTGCCACATGGTCCAGTTGCTAGATCTAATACCCAATGGGTCCCTATATTTTTGGGTGAGAAACCCAAGGAAAAGGGAATCTGATAATTGGGATTCTCAAGGGCAAGTGAGTTCATCAAACTCTCCTTTAAGGCCTTAAAGACTATGTAATATGGTTCTTCCCATAAAATTGGGTTGAGGTCATTATCGTTGAGTTAAACATAGAGGTTTGGCCATAAGACAGAAATTTGAATTTAATTTTGGCAGTAACCAAGTAACCCAAGAAAACCTCAGAGTTGGCACTTATTTTGGGGTTTTGGGAAACTTAACACACCATGAAGTATATTTGGATCTAGGTATAGTCCTTGTTCTGATATAAGATGCCCTAAATATTGAAGCTGAGTTTGGGCAAACTGCATTTTTTCCTTTGGTGACCTTATGTCCCTTTAAGTCTAAAAGATTTAGCAAGTGGAAGCTGTCTTCCTGTGAGGAGGCTTAAGAAGGAGAACAAAGAAGCAAATCATCCAAATAATGCAACAAAGTAGAACCTCTAGGGAATTTTATGTCATCCAGATCAGCCTTCAGGATTTGCTAGAAATAAGGACTCTCGGTGAAACCCTGAGGCATTGCTATCTAGGTGAATTATTTTTCTTCTTAAGTGAAGATAAAAAGATACTGGCTACTGGGATACTAAAGAATGCCCTGCATAAATCAATTACAGTGAAGAATTTACTTCTGGTGGGAATGGATGTTAGTAACAACAGTTAGTAACAACAGGATGTCAAGAGATAACAATGTTTATTGCTTGGAGGTCCAGGACAAGCCTACACCTCACAATGGACATTGGTATTTTAAACTGCCTTCAGTCATGCCAGTCCAATTAGTTAGAAATGCACATGAGGATGGTCTGTGATTTTTAAATATAAAATCAACTAGAGTTGGGGTGGGGGGCATTCAAGATACTTAGATAACTGGGATCCCCCTTCTCTGAGATTTTTCCTCTAGCGTAAAGATCAATCTTCAAACAGTTCAAAGGGCTCAATTCAAACAGCTTTCATGCCAATCCCAGCCAGTCTTAAGGAGACAGCTTGGTCCTAGAGGACCTGGCTTTCTGAGCCAGTCTCCAGAGGATAGACCTTCCAAAGGAATAGGCCAAAGGCTAAAAAACTGGCATGTTTTATTTGAATCTGCCCCTTCCCAAATGAATTTGAACAACAGCATTAACAACCAGCTTTAATTGAAACAGTCTGATCTCAAGATATGACCAAAGGATCAAACAAGTAGTCACATACAGAACAAGGCTTTAACATAAATAGATCCCAAATAAAGCCTGAAGAGCTTTAAACACAAAGAGAACATGATCTCTGACCAAGAAGAAAGTCATACCTTCAAATTCCAGGGTCGTTAAGAAAATCAATGAGTGACAGTGGGCTCAGTTGTGGGTACTGCACCTTGTGCTCACCAGGCCCAGAGCTGCTGGGAGTCTTCTATGGTCCCCATATGGGCCATCAAAATGTTGACCTGAAATCAGTAGGTTGCCAGGTGTTTCTCCAGCAAAGATGAAACTATTCAGGATCAGCAGAGAATTGCAATTCAAGGTCTACAACAATGGTGAGCCATGTGCAAGGCCCTCTGCAGGGCAAGTGAAGAAAAACACTTTTACAGAAAGGAAAAGGAAGATGGGAAGACTATAGAAAACAAAGAATCCGTGACTTTTCATTGGCTGAGTCCTTGCCAGGAAAGAAGAGAAGTCTTCTTTCTGTTGGGCTCTGCTATCACTGCAGGATGTAAGAGCTCCCCCTTCTGGTCTCCCAAATCTATTTAATTGAGATTTCTGTTTATTAATATTTTTACATAACTATTACAACAAAAAATAAGAAAACTCATTAAAAATATTTGTTTCTGAACTATGAGATTTCACTGGAAGTTAGATTCCATTTAGAAGTGTTTTATTTCCATTTATAAAAGTGTAATTTCTAAATTGAGGTTAAGAGATCTGGAAGGAAGAAAAAGTGATTTCTTACTTATTCATCAGTCAGTGGAGCATTAAAACAGCATCAACAAAATTCGAAACAAGTAACTGCTTAAAATTTTCTCTTCAGTTTGTTTAGTCCAGTGTAATTAATTCTTATTCCCCTGGATCTCAAATCAGCAGTCCACTTTCACGAAGTCATCTTGTGAAATAAAAAGGTCCTAGAAAGCTTGATTCAGTCCTAGAAAGCTTGATTCAGATTTCCAAGTGATACCAGCTTAACAATCTTTAACCAAAAGTCTATTCCTTGATGTACCAGTTAAAAATAGCTGGTAGAGTCCTCTCCTTGAGACATAGAGACTGACATTCTTGGTTGAAAACATGAGTTCTAACCTTACAGTCTTCAAGTGAGAACTAGAGGAAAGCAAAGTTCACCTATAAATGAGAGTAAATGGCTGTTGTTAATTTATTACAGTAATCAATAATATCAAAATGGAAAAGAGCCATTGGAGTGTATAGCACATAACTATTTCATAAGATTTTAATTCCTTTTCCCTTGAGGGTAAGAACAAAATATTATAAGTAATGAGTGCATTGACAAATACCCAGGGCCTTGCTGTGAATTGTAAAATCTCTTAAATTTTTATATTAAAAGCATTTTACATAGACAAAATTAACCTAGAAAGGGATGAGTTCTTACTTTTTATTATTCTTATTCATCTCTTATAATAGTATTGAGCTAATTAATAAGAATGGAGCAGACCAAATAGACCTAAATGTTTATAGTATCTTTTTTTTTCTTTGTAAGAAGAAAGAAGAAACCTTTGTGATTTCCCAGGGTGCACTGGGAAATCTCAAAAATACTTTCAGGTGTAAAGGTATCTTAATTTTTTTTAATTCAGGGTCTGATCTTGAGAAGACAAAATCAAACAGTTATCAAAGAAGATTTAAGTACTTGATTAGGATAGAATGATGGGCACCTGAGAAACAATATTTGCTCATCTACTTAATCAAAGTGGCAATATTATATTTTAAAATAAACGTAGAAAGTTACATGGTTGTAAGAGATTTTAGCTCTTTCAAAAATGAGGTCCTTTGTTCTTTTATATTTTTTTAATAATCTATCACAGAGGTTAGCAAACCATGGCCCATAGGCCTAGTCATGAGTTCATAGGTACAGTTTATAACATAAGAATAGTTTTTACAGTTTTTTACTGTTTGAAAAAAATTAAAATAAGAATAACATTTTGTGACATGTGAAAGTTACATGAAACTTCAATGCTCATAAACAAAGTTTATTGAACATGGCCACACTTAATCATTCACATACAATCCATGGCTGCTTTCTCACTACAGCAACAGAGTAGTTGTGACAGATCTTATTATAGTCCTTGTAATCTGCAAAGCCCAAAATATTTACCATCTGGCCTGTTACAGAAAAAAATTGCTGACTCCTGTTCTAGAGCTCGATAAAGTCAACACAAAGCATTAAAATTTTTTCTGGTTGAGATACTGAATCTCTGCTCTCTGAGCAGATTACACAAAGAGTAAGCTTTTTACTACTCCGTGTTAAGACTAAAAACTTCAAGATCAATTTTCATTTTGATGCAGAAAAACAGATGTGGGGCATGAGGAGGGCCACGTCCCAGGCTTAGTTGAGCCCTTGAGACATGCCCAGTCAAGTGTGGGTCCTTGGCTTCGTGCAGAAAATAATTCAAGAGCGAGTCACAGTTGAGTAAAGGTAGATTTATTCACAGAGATACATTGAAAGGCAAGAGAAAGGCCACAAGGTGTGGGGTTTGGGTGCTCAGATTAAAAGTAGGTACACATTCCATAGACAAAATGTGGGCCGTCCCCGAAGAGGGAGAGAGAGTGGGGCGGCCTCGAGGCCCCGTGTTGCCAGCTTTTATGGGCTTGGTGCTAATAAGTGGAAGGACCAGTCTAAGTAGCCTGGGAAAGGGGCTGGGATTCCCAGGAAGCTGGCCATTTCCCATTCTTTGACCTTTCGGGCTAGCCTCGGGACTGTCATGGCGCCTGTGGGCATGTTAGTCACCATGCTAGTGTATTACAATAGGCACATAATAAAGCTCAAGGTCTGCTAGAAGTTAAATCTCCCACCATCTTGAGCCTCAAGACCCACTGGGGGTTGAATCTTTAACCATTTTGATGTTAACTGCTGTAGCACTCCTTGAATGGCTGTGCCCTGCCCCCTTCCATGCTGTCTCAATTTCAACGATGGGAAAACCAAATAAGATTCACGAGCTCCTTTCTTTATAAATCATCTTGCAAATAAGCCCATCAACATTGAACAAAATTTGTCAAAATGTTAATACATTTCAGGGCTTCTTTTCAACTCCATTATTTGCAGTTATTATAAACGAACACTAAATTTCTTTTCTGCAGCTTTCTATATCTATCCAGGTTGTCTTTTTTTTAAATCCTGTTTGACATTTTGAAACAGACACCTAATTTTATGAACTACTCTCATTTTTTATTAAAACGTATTCCATTACCTTGCACACACAGTTGCGCTTTTCTGCTATTATTAATTTAGTAAAGTCTCAGTCACGGTAACTATATCCTTTAATTAACTTCTTTTTCACAAAGAAAACATCTGTAATGCAAAACAGTTAGCAGATAAGCAAAGCTCATGAGTCTGTATAAGAATCTCAGAAAATGTGTACAGATATCCACACTGCTTTGTACATAATTACCTAACTGTTGATGTAAAAACTTTGTTAGAATTATGAACACATAGTTTAAATTTTTCACAATCCTAATCAGTATATAGAACTAAGTTTGCTTATCTGATCAATAAGCCAATATAAAAAGTTTATGAAACTCAATTACTATTCTATTCATGAAAAAACCAAACCTAAATATAAGAAAAATAAAATTCATTGATTGTATTACATTTAACACTTGTAAAAATTAGAGAAAAATCATATAACTATTTTGAAACCAGCCTAATTTGTACAAAGATTCACCTTGAATATGTGAATCCGGGTTTCTATATAAATATGCTCATAGTTTCTGTAAGAAGTTTTTTTTTTCTCTTAAAGGGCTAGCACATCTCAAGTTTCAGTTTCTTTATTTTCTATAAATCTTTGAAACTACTAGATATATAGAAGCATTTATAAATCTCTATAAATCCATTAAAATAAAGCTCCATTAATTTTGGAGACTGTATAATCTAATTCATTAATACCCTTCAGAGATAGGAAAATATTTCAAATCACAAAAATCTTTTCTCAGACACTCTAGCACTAAGATAGCTTACAGTTTCATTTCTCTACCTCAATCATAACTCAAAAACAAATGTAGAAGCAAAAAAGTACTTCTTCAGATATCAGAAGACTATTTTCAGTGCTGTGCTAAGTTGCTACGGGGAGACTTTTGTGAAGGCAGGTCTAAGAAAGCAATGGTTGGACCTTCTTTTATAAATGCCTTGGAGTAGCACAAGCATATGGTGAAGAGGTCCCTATCACTGGGTTCTGCAGCATGTGGGGCTGAAGAGCCAAGACCCTGGCTGCAATACAAGAACAGTTAGAAAATATCCTCTTAATATCCTTACATTGAACACTGAAGGTTGATTCAGAAGAAGCACCTATAATCTTTTATTCTGCAGTTCTTGTGGAATTTCTTATTGGTTTCCATTTTTATTTCACCTACACTTCCCTGGCTGGTCTGAGAGGTTACTTCTGCCTTACTTCTGGTATACCAGTTCTTAGAAACAAAAACCATAATTTGTGTAGCTGAGATGGAGAAGCCCAATGGACCTCTCTACCAGAAAAGACTGCAGATCTGAAGAAGACAGTGCTCACATATACTTTCTTATATTCACTAATGAGGATTCTGAGAAGGAAATGACTCTTGATCAGTCTAAAACTGATCCAGAATCAAGACTTTAGAGTTAAGTTCTACATTTATTGTTACCTTCAAAGACAGGTGATAATAGATTATTTCTCAAGAATGGTTGACTTGAAGAATAGAGAGAAATGCAGTTTATTAAATTTAACTCTAGGCTGATTTTCCAAGTCATTTGTGGAGCTGTTACTAAAAGGTGAGAAACTAAGGAATCTTTTTTTCATGTTTCATAGCTAGTTTGTCTTAGTAAATTACTTCAGCTTCTCATCAATTTTGTGATATTTATTGTTAAAAAATATTTGATTACAAATTTAAGGATTATGAGACAATATTTAATGTGTACTCTGATCCAAAGATTCATAGTTGGTCTAAAAATAGAATAGAACTTAACTATTAACTATACACAGAGTAATTGTTATATAAATGAACAATTTTTTCTTATGCAAAATATAAGTACATACATATTCTGTAGGTAATATTCAGTAAGTTCACTGGATTGTGTGCAATTTATCTCTCACTTTTCAGTAGTAAATGAAATATTTTCTCATAGTTTGCTTTACATATTACTTTTGCTGATTTCTTCTAACTTAACCTAAGTAGTTTTATTACTGCATTTTTACCATCATATTTGGCAACACATGGGGAATGTCATTTATTACATTACTTTAAGCTCACCTAAAAAAAGAAGCATGAGCCATGTGGAATATGTTTTGGCCAAGAAAATGCAGTGTTGAATAAATGAATATTTTTTGTTCATCATTAGAATCTGGTTGCAAACGTTGGTTTGAGTCCTAGTATTACCAAACAATTTATGCAAGATCTGAATGAGCTGAACAACAATAAGAAAAATAATAATAAATTTTTCTGTTTTTCTAAAAAAAATTTTAAATGATGATTATGTTCCTACCTCTGGAGTAAATAAGCCAATGAAAATTAGAGATTAAAATTTAATGAAATAATCTAATGCAGAGCAACTTCTATGTAAGATGCCTGAGAATAAACCCAACAAAAGATGTATAAAACATGTGTGAGGAATATTATGAACATTTTCTGAAAGACTTACACAAATGAAGTTAATGGATAAGAGATTTCAATGTAAAATATTCAGTTGTCCAAAATGCAATTCAAACAATATCCCAAAAGTATCTTTCATGGATCCCAAACTCTTGAGCTTGGGGTAATTGAAAATAAAATATATAGGAAATGATGAAGGGAATAGCCAAGTCATTAAAAAAAAAAAAAAAGTTGGATGAGGGCACATATTCTGCCAGAAAACAAATAATACCAATCAGTAGTAATTTTAAAATGCTGTGCTAACATATATGATAATTTCCTATTTTACAAATTTGGGGAGGGTGATGTCACAGTTGTTTATTTTATTATTACATTGTATAATAACATATGTTACACACATTCTTTTCTATGGTATATTATTTATCTGTTGCTTTATATTTGCCCAAACCTTAGTTAGGCAGAAGTTTAGGAGCAGCTTAGCAGGATGGATCTGGCCTGGGGTCTCTTGTGAGGTTCAGTCAAATGTCAGTCAAGGCTGCCCTCATCTCAAGAATATACTAAATAGAAAATCTGTTTCCATGATGCCTCACTCACATGGCTAATGCTGGCTATTGGCAAGAGAACTCAGTTTATCCCCACTGTACCTACCCATGGGATGCTTGAGTTTTCTCATCATGTGTTAGATGGCTTCTCCCAGAAGAAGTGATCCAAGAGAAAGCAAGGTGGAAACTGTAATGCATTTTACGATCTAGCTTTGGAAGTCACACACCATCAGATACCTATTTAATATATGAGGAAACTACTCCAGGGCATAAGTATATAAAATGTGGATTACTGGGGGCCATCTTGGATGTTGGTTTCCACAGTATGTTTTGTATATTACATTTTAAAAATTAAAAGAGAAAAATATCTTTCCTGAGCAACATAAAGAAGACCAACTAAAGTTTCTATCTTATGTCCCCAGTTATACTCTGAAAACCCTGAAAGAATACAAGTTATATGATAATTTGTAGAGCTATAACCTCACCCAAAAGAAAAATGCCACAGGGCTTATATACAGTGTTTATTTACTGACTAACTTTTGTAAAGTAAATTAACCTAAAATTGTTGGGTACCTTGATAAAGTAGGAAAAGCCTATTATCTGTATGTGACCATATGTTAACATAATGTGACAAGAGACTATTTTCATTTCCAATATTTTGTTTGGGGTTTGAATTTTTTAATTGAAATTATATGAATATTGAATTTTTTTCTGCATAGCAATCAATCATTTTTGAGGAATATTTTGGTAATTCTATCTGTAATCTACATCTATACATTACAGTACATAAGAGAAAATGATAGTATGACATCATTAAGTAAATTATCTTTGTATCTAGACTCTAACAGATTCAACTTTTAAAGGAATGTTGCAATTTAAAACATTCTTAGATGTTATGTATCAAGAGAATAAGCATAATTTAGCAACTTGCTATATTTATTTCAAGAGCAATAAAGTTAATATTATTTCTCCTTTAAAATATGGATACAAATATTAAGAGTTAGCACAGTTAATGGAATTTTGCATGTCCCCAGATATCCTGTTGATCAGCTAAACTTTACTAAAACTATGCAGTTCAGTACTGCATTTGGAACCAAAGTGTTTTTGTTTTCTCCTGCATTGTAACACAAGAACTTTTCTATGCTGTTTTGGAAGAGTGCTCATCTGCAGCACTTCATGAATTCTTTTAGCTAGCCATTTTAATTCAATAAATTAGTTTACTGAATTAATGTTTGATGCTTGATATGATTCCAGTCTTCTTAAATTTATTAAGACCTACCATATGACCTATCCTGGAGAATGTTCCATGTGTACTTGAGAAGAATGTGTATTCTCCTGCTGTTGAATAGAATGTTCTAAATATGTCTGTTAGGTCCATTTGGTTTAAAGTATGTTTTAAGTCCAACATCTCCCTCTTGATTTTCTGTCTGTATTATCTATCCATTGGTGAAAGTATTCTATTGAAGTCCCCTACTACAGGTCTTTCTTGACTTACAATGGAATTACATTCCAATAAACCTATTGTAAGTTGAAAATATCATTAAGTCAAAAATGCATTTAATATATCTAGCTTACCAACCATCATAGTTTAGTATAGCCTACCTTAAATATGCTCAGAATACTTACAGTAGCCTATAGTAGGGCAAAATCATCTAACACAAACCTTTTTTTATTATAAAGTGTTGTTATCTTGTCTAATGTACTAAATACTGTACTAAAGTGAAAAACAGAATGGGTATGGGTACAGAATAGTTGTAAGTGTATGGGTTGTTTGCCCTGTAACTGTGTGGCTGACTGGGAGCTGCAGCTCCCTGCCACTGCCCAACATCATGAGAGAGTGTCTTACTGCATATTGCTAGCCCAGGAAAAGATCAAAATTCAAAATTTGAAGTACTGCTTCTACTGAATGTGTATTGGTTTCACACCATTGTAAAGCTGAAAAATCATTAGGTGAACCATTGTAGGTTGGGAACTGTCTGTATTATTGTATTGCTTTCTATTTCTTCCTTCAGATCTGTTAGTATTTAATATATTTACATGCTCTGATGTTGGGTACATATATATTTACAATTGTTATATTTTCTTAATGAATTGACCCCTTTATCATTATATAATGACCTTCTTTGTCTCTTGTTACCATTCAAAAGAAGTCCCTCATAACAGGAGACTGTCCAGAGGCTACTGGCACTGTTCCTGCTCAGAACAAGAGGGAGGCACAAGAACTCCCAGGAGAGAGGGGACTCAGAAAGGGTGCTTAAATTTCTACATGATATCACTCAGTAGAATAGCAAAAAGTCTCTGGGTCAGAGCACTCCAATGGGCAGCAACAGCTTGGGATCTTTTAACCACAAAGCTTATCTTACCTATAGCTGGCAGATGTTGGGTGTGGTTTCATGAGATATGCAAAGCAGGTAGGTGCTAGAAGGTTGAAAATCTGCTTGTTTGGATTGCAATATATAAGTGTATCAAATCAACATGTTATACACCTCAAACTTATACAGTGTTATATGTCAATTAACTCTCAATAAAAAAAATAATTGGAATGTGGAAATACTTGAGTTTAGCTCCAGTGGGCTTTTGAGCTAATGGACCTCAGCCTGAAGTGAAGAAATAATGTGGAGCCATCTTTGGCTCATTTATATAATATGGATGTTCTCCATTACATTGGAAGAGCCATGGCACAAGAGATGCTAGCTACAGAGGATCAGTTGTTACCCAAAGTCACAAAGGCCTTTTTTATCCAGTAAAGTTACACTAAATCAGCTTGAATTTTTTTTGGCTGACCATGTTTTAAAAATTAGGGGAAGAGGGTATAGCTCAAATGGTAGAGTTCATGCTTAGCATGCATGAGGTCCTAGGTTCAATCCCCAGTACCTCCATCAAAAAAATAAATAAATAAACCTAATTACCTCCTGCCAGAACAAAACAATAAATAAATAAATGTATATATAATAAAAATTAGTTTACTTACTGCATGAATTGAGAAAGATTACAACATGCCCATGATGGTCAAATGATGAAGTAGTAATTTAGAAGTAGCAATTTCAGTTACACTTTTATGTATCTTTTTTAACAGAAAGAGGAAGGGAAGAAGAAATGTTATCTTTAAAAATTTAGAAATATTTCTGCTATCAACATTTTGCTTGCAATCAGAACCTTGGAGATGTATTTTAAAAGAATGGAACTAAAAACTAGACTATATTAGAAACAGGTGTCACCAAAGATTTGATTCAATCAGAATAAGAAAGTACTGTGCTTACTGTGCTAGCTTCTTTAAATTAGAAGTGCAGATGTGAGGGAGATAGAAGATAAAATCACAAGATCTCAAGAGAGAAAAATGCTCCATCAAATATTTACTCTAATCTTGCAGGTACAGAATTTGCATTGTACTAATAAGAACCACAGTTTAATGGACTCATTCCTCACTGGGGTGTGTATATAGGCCAATCAGGAGTAGACAGTGAAAAACCATACAAAGTTAAAATAGCATAACAAAAATCAGTCAATCAAAAATACCAAAACCAAATATAACAAAATATCTTTTGTATCTATAGGATTCAGTGAATCTACTAAGACTTGAAATTACAATTCAACATTAAGCCAGTATGTGAAAGTTTAGGTGATGTGGGTTCTAATAATCACTCTTCAGTGCATTCAGCTGGTCCCCTAATGAGAAAGAAATAGTTAATTTTACTTTCAGAATGAGTTGGTAGTTAGCAGAGTGTAGTTTACATGCACTAAGACAATCAATCTCTATAGTAGGTTTGAAGAATTCTTACTTACTCAAAATAATTATGAGGAGAAATTAGTACCAACACCTTCCAAGCTGAATTTTTTTTTTAAGTGGTTGTTTTTGTAGTATTCAGGTGACCATTACTTTGTAAAGCTCTCCTTTTTAGAGATAAGATCTGGGAGAATCTCTGAGGAAGATGAAGAGTTAAGATACGTATCCTTCTATTCCTTCCATGTGTGGTTGCCTATAGTCAAATATAAGTGAGCTCACTTCTGAAGTGATTGGGCTTCTTGTAGGTAATATATCTTTAAGCAACATTTCCAGTGCTTACTTTATTGCTCATAGACTAAATTCAGCATCAGCCATTTGATTTCATTGAGATCCAATTTTGATGTAATTGAAATATATTATGTAAAAAGTTAATAATCCTTTGAAGTTGCAATTTACTAAATGATACCCTGGTGACTTGAAGAGTCAACATAGCTTCCCAAAGTATCTAAAATACTGCAAGGGAGTATTTTACGCCCCTGTTGAAACCAATTGAGTATGTATGTAAAATTCTAGATATTGTTGGCTTATATATTCTAATCAGTTTCTGTAAAATTTCCTTTAATAAAGAAAAGAATTAAAATCCAAGACTTTAAAGTAAAAAGAGACATTTCTGCCAATTTTTAAAATGGTAAAGAAATATGCGTTAAATTTCAATTATATATAATATATATATATACTATATATTATGATAAGGAAGATATTAATTTTTGTCCCTGTTTCCTGGCACAAAGGTCTCAAAGCCCTTGGAATTTCCTATATGATAAGGGTGATAGGAACATCTTTTGTTCTAATCAGGTGATTCTTGGTGGGCCCCTAAATAGTTTCAAAATGAGGGCTGCTCCCAGAAAGATTGAGTCCTGATTAAAATTGTGGAATTTTCAGCCCTGTCCCACAACCTCCAGGGACTGGAGAAGGGCTGGAGACTGAGTCAATTGCCAGTGACCACAATCATGCCTATGTAATGAATCCTCCATGAAAACCCCTGTATAACAGTTTCAGGAGCTTAGGAATTGATGAACACATTCGTGTGCTAGAAGAGTGGCATACCCCAGTTCCACAGGACAGAGGCTCCTGCACTCAGGACCCTTCCTGGCCTTGTGCTATGTCCCTCTTATCTGCCTGTTCATTTGTATCCTTTATAACAAACTGTAATAGTAAGCATAAGTTTTTCTTGAGTTATGTGAGTCATTCTAGCAAACTATCAAACTTGAGGCTAGTAAGGACCCCCAACTTAGTAGCCAATTTGGACAGAAGTGTGGGTAACTTGGAGACCTGATACTTGTGACTGGCATCTGAAGTGGGGGGCAGTCTTGTGGGACTGAGCTCTTATATCTGTGAAGTCTGATACTAACACCAGGTAATCAGTGTCAGAATTGAAATGTAGTACATCTGGTTGCTCTATATCTATATCTATCTATATCTAAAAATGCATTAAAAAATTCAAAGCTTGTAGCCCTGAGACTTAAAACTCAAAAGTCTGGATTTGAGATTTAATGTTCCTAAAACTTGTACTAGAATAATCGAATTGCTCTGTACTCAAACAGTTAATTTAGATCTTGTCTCGGTATGAAATGGAATCAGTATAGCATTGGAAGGATCTTAGATGGGCATATAGAATAACCTGACTGTTTCACAGATGTAAGTACTGAAATCAAAAAGGTTAAGTGACTTGTTCGACTTCATATAGCTGGAATCATCAAAACTGGAACTAGAACTAAATTGATTCTCAATCTAGAGTTATTTTTCACCATTCTACGTTGTTTTCCATCAAGATGTATAATATATTTTGTAAACATTTTCTTTTTTAAAAAAAAATTTGTTTTTGGTTTTTTTGGGGTAATTAGGTTTATTTATTTTTATTTATTTATTTATTTAGTGGAGGTACTGGGGATTGAACCCAGGACCTTGTGCATACTAAGCACCCGCTCTACCACCAAGCTATACCCTCCTTCCTAATATATGTTAGAATAGTAGAGGTTTCATTACTTAATAATCAGTTAAAAACAAATATCCCAATTGATGCACAAAATTAACAAAACATCTTTCAACCAAAGTGACAGACCAAGTATATATTCTTTTCTCCTTTTCCTTCTAAAACCATTAAATGACAATAAGGGAATAGAAAAATATTTTAAAACCAAAATAACAGAGAGAATGGAAGAAAAGGGATTTCTATGCATTTCCTGCAAGATAAAATGCCATGGGCTAATGAAACAAGTTGAGGGAGCAAAAATATTTAATATTGCATGGAAAAAAAAATATTGCATGGAAAGTTATGTAGCCAAAGAGAGGTTGGATCTCCCAATCAAAACCTGAAATAGGAGGGGAGGGTATAGCTCAGTGATGGAATGTGTGCCTAGCATGCACGAGGTCCTGGGTTCAATCCCCAGTATCTTCATTTAAAAACAATAATAATAAATTTAAAAATAAACAAATAAACCTGATTACCTCCCTCCACCAAAAAAAGCACATGTTAAAGAAAACCTGAAATAATTCAAAAAATGAAATTTTGACCTATACCTGATAAAGTATCAACATTTGAAATACCAAAAATATTAATTAGCAGAAAGATGAAAAAAAATTCCATTTTCTCTTACTGCTTCATGCCTCCCACATGCAGTGTGGATAAGTTAGGTAGATGCACAGATGCGAAACTCCTGAGTGCCAAAAATAGTTAATTAAAATTGATACAAAGCATCAACTACTGCTTTGACTACCTCAGAAAAAGGGTGTTTGCTCTCTCGGTCTATTCAGTTACTTTCAGGAAGACAAGAGTAGACATGGAAATAATTAACTAAGACTAATACAACTGAATTCTTTGCACTGAGATAGTATTTTCTTTGAAATGAGGTAGATGTGACTGTCTCATTAAGATGATTTTTTTGTCATTAGATGGTTCTGTAAAGGTTTACTTAATCTTCATTTAATTTTTAATTACCAAAAACCAATATTATTTCTGATCCCTGTGTTCAACAATACTGAGACCAGGCATAGTTTCTTTCCCTGTGTAAAATTGTACCAAGGAAAAATACCTTAGCTCTTGCATCAAGAAATACCCAATCCTCAAAGGTAAAACTATGAGCCAATTTAAAAGCTTTGTTTTATCAAGAGTAAGCTTCCTTATCAGACTATTTCAAGCCCTTAGTTTACTTTGCCTATCACCTGAATACTATTGTTATGAATTTTGCCCACTCCCAATCAGTTCCCTACATTGCAAGATCTGCCTTAAATCATCTGTCCCAGGCCTCAAAACCCTATAAATTATCCTTTCCTAATTTCCCCCATTTTGAGACATTGCTAAGCCTCTGTCACAATGTCTTCCCTTACTGTAGTAAATCTAATAAGCTTAGACTTCGTTGATCAACAAGTATTTCTGGTGGTCTTTTGGGAGTTGATCCTTGGCAGAATGCTCAGCCAAAATCTTCTGACTTGTTACCAGTCACTGAATAAACGTTTGTTACGTGCTTGCTTGGCATATGCTAAGGATGCTAGTTGGATTTGAAAGACTTAATCATATATATGATCTCTCAGTCTAGTATGAGGTGCATCATAGAATCAATCTTTTCCAAACATGAGTATCTTATTAATCAAGTGTTATTCTGTTCTTTTTTTTTTTTTTTTTTTCCAATGCTGGACCAGGCTCTGACATGGAGGTATAATTTAGAACTTGGAAATAACTGACCAGATATCAGAGGAAGTTTGGGAGGTTTGCTCAGCTTGAAGTTTATCAGTCTGTATTTTAAATCCATTTGTTTTTCTCCAAAGCAAAACATAATGGTAGTAATTTAGATGAGTAGGGCACATAATTTTAGGTATTTTTGTAAGCATAGAGATTATATTTCTCCTGATTCATCCAGTTCACTCTGGCATGCAGTGCTGAGATGATTGGCTAAATTTCAATTGTAGCCTGAGGCCATAGAACAGAACATACTCCATTGGTCCATAACAGATAATTCAATCTCATTACTATTAAGTTTCAACCAACTCACCAATCTCTCTAGGCTAAGTTCATGTTTGATGCTTGAGTCCCTGAATTTTTACTGTAGTTTCAGAAATACTCTAGCCTCCCAGGAATACTGCAAAACAGCTGAAGTGATTGGAATGATTGAAAAAAAAAAAAAAAAGACACAAATGAACTTATTTACAAAACAGACTCACAGACATAGAAAACAAACTTGTGGTTAATAAGGCTGAAAGGGAATGGGGAGGGATAAATTGGGAGTTTGGAATTTGCAGATACACACTACTTACTATATGTAAAATAGATAAACAGCAAGGTCCTACTGTATAGCACAGGGAACTATATTCAATACCTTGTAATGGCCTATAATGAAAAAGAATATGAAAAGGAATATATATATATATATCACTATGCTATACACCAGAGATTAATACATTGTAAATTGACTATACTTCAATTAAAAAAAGAAAAAAAGATACCCTTCTCCCCTACACCAATGATAATTTTCTCCAGCACTAAAATGGATAACTGGACCTCAATTTTAGGTTTGAAATTTTTCCTGTGGCTTATCCTAACCAGAGTAAGTAGATTAAATAGCTGCTTGAAAAGTATAACTAAATGTTGGTAAAATTGATAAGATAGTTTCTTTTAAGCATTGCTTCTTTTAAAGCATTTAAGGCCCTTGAGACAAACAGTTTTTATCCCTCTCCTTGCCAAAAAAAGAAAAATATCTGGCTATAGATGTAAGATTGGAGTTGGGGTAGGAAGGGAGGTTACTTGAATAAATCTTTTCTAGAAACTTTCATTGTCATTCTCTGAAGATTTCTATGTAAATCTACTGGAGGAGTTAAATGTCTGTCTAATTAAATTATAAATTGAGTTGTATTGCATCTTGTAAACTGTGTTCATATTCATTACTCGTGATCTCAATTTCATTATAATTGTAAACTATTATTCTGATAATATAAATGAGAAAGACTAAGAGAAGTTAAACAAATTGTGTTAAATTTACATCACAGTCCTAGTTTGAGATAGAGCCATTTCTGAAACAAGGTTATTCTAACTCCAAATCCAATATTCCTTATTCATGTCAAGAGGTGTGAAACTATTTCTTGAGTAGATATTTAAAAAATAATGTGATAATGCCTAAGTGTCTAGAATTTAAATTAGCAGAAGTTGGGGACAGACAAAAGAGCTATCATGTATTAAGACATGTTGTACTACCATACTAGTATAGAAGACTATTATAATGTTCATCTTCTGTAAATTTCCAAATACTACCTAATTTAATCTTCACAAAAATCTTCACTGTAGGTATGAGCATTATCCTTTTTGCTTTCCCTGGCTCCTTGTGCTCAACTTGCTTCTCTTCCTAGCACTCTCCTGCTTGTGGGAAACCCAGAGGGTCACTGGCAGTAGCCTAAAACTTGAAAATGATAAAGAAGCAGTGAAATATTTAAAAGTTTAAAATTATCATGATAACTGAGCAGAGGTAAATGTAAATTAACCACGAATTTAGGATAAAGTGAAAAATACATATACTTGATGAACAAAACTCCTCATTACAAAGAGTACTACTATGACTGTTATCAGAAAATATTTTCAACAGATAATATGATAGCCTTGTCCTTCACAGGTACAGAGGTCTTTGTTGTTAAATCCCAAGACACTCTATTCCATTAGTTTACAAATTAAAATATTTATGTCCATTATTTCATAGTTTTTCCTTCAAGTGCCATTAAAGGCCAATATTGGAAGTCCTGTCTTTACTGCAGATCCCATTAGCAGGCACACATTTGGTCTAAATACAAATATTTCATATCCTCTCACATAAAATCTAAAATACAAATATTTGAATGTCCTTGTGTTTCAGGATTTTATTTTCAGTCACAAGATTACAATTATTGAAGGAGGTGGTGAACTAGAAGGAGAAACTGTCCTCATGTATTGTCTTGTTCAGCTATTTGTTCTAGACTTATAGACCTAATCTGCTTTTAGAATCTAGAAAACAAGAGAGGCTGGTAGAGAAATCTGTCCATCAAGCCAGAATGATGTTGATGTGAGTTGGACACATCAAGAAATGTTGAATCCAATCAATAAACTTTCTGCACTAGATTATTTTCAAAAACAGTCACAGAAGACATCAGTGGGAGCTCATGAGTAAAATGTTTCTCTGTACAGTATATTCAGCCTTCACTCTGTCTGTCCTAATGTTTACCAACCTTTTATATACAGAATATGTCCCCTGGGGAGAAAAATAGGTATTATGCATGGACTAAGCAATGAGGGTCTATGGTAATAATATTGCTAGAAATGTAATGCATTTATAAAGAAAAAAACTTGGAGTTCTCAAACACATAATCTATGTGTGAGTATATACATATATAAAATATATATGAGGACATATATATATGAGAAAGAGAGAGGCCAGGAAAGAAGGAAAAAAGAAAAAAGTGAAGGAAGAAAGAGAAATATTAAAATAAGGCAGACAATCTTCGAAAGTTTCATAATTTGCCTATGTCCCCCAGCTTGTCAGTGGTAGAGTCAAAATATGAATTCAGGTCTGATGGCAAAGTTACTAACCCATACTGCCTCTAGAACTTCTATTTCCAGTATAATTTCCACAGCAAATTATTCCTTCTATTGTTCCCTCTCCCTGAAGTTACAGTTTTCCTTAGGTTTCTGCATTTCTATATTTTCTACAAAATCATTATTATGATCAAATATTTATCTATATGTTAGAGAAGTAGACTTTAATTATTTTACATGAGCTCCCTGTTCTTAAAGTTGCAATATCTGTTTAACAGATCCCTAAACTCTTATACTTCTGAATTATTTTTGTTATTCACATACTTTGGTATTAATATGCCATATTTTATAAGGCTTCCACTCACTCATTACACAGACTTAAAATCATCCATAGGCTACTAAATACTTATTGAAATCCAATTAGTAATTTAAATAATGCTTCACCAATTTGCAGAGGTTAGTTATCTCATCCATTATGATGACATTAAAATGTATTTTACATTGTAATTAGCATCAATAAAGCGAAGAGTGAGCTTTTTCAGCTATTATGAAGAAAATGACATGAATTTTAATATCAATGAAATGCAAATATTAATATCTTAAGTCTGTTTGTGGTGTTTATTGAATGTCCTCAACACTAAATTTTTTGTATGTATTCAGTTTTGTTGATAATTCCCAGCCAGATTTTAAATATAGCACATTATTCAAAAAATGGTCATATGTGCTTAGAAGGTAAATATATTCATTTATTCACTCATCCATTAATTCAGCATCTACTTAGTATACTTTTTTGTGCTAGGAAGTCTTCTTGGTGCTGGGTTTACAGTGATTAATCAAACAAAATAAGATTGTCCCATTTTGGCACCAAACAAATAATTATGCAAATACTTATCTTTTGGTAAGTGCCATAAAGCAAAAACAAGATGTGCATGGGAATCTGGGTGTTATTCAGCATCTTTAACAACTGATTGACAAGTCAGATTAGACAAATGAACAACAGACTTTGTTTTGGAGCAATATCTTCAAGGTGGCCTGCTGGGCAGTTTCTTGATCAGGTTTGAGGGGCTCCAGAAGTGAAGTTGAGGAGTCTGGGCAACAGAGGTCCACTCAGGGATCTTAGAATAGAGGCTCTTTACTAACCCTAGTGGGATTTCCTTAGAACCCCACTATAGCATGTTGTGTAATATCCAAAAATTGAATCACATAAAATGTATGTTTTTCAAACAGCCTAAACTGTCAAAAGCACAAAAGTAAAGAGAAAGAAGGTCATACTTTACATAACTGACCATACATTGAACTCAAAAATTCCTGAAGAATCAGGTAGTTATCACTTCCTAATCCTCTCACTACCCCATTCCCAATACAGGAACTTTTCCCAGTTACATTTAAGAACTGGTTATCAACAAAAGACAGATGGTGGGAAGCGCAGTCATCAATCATGCTATATCCAGAGCACAGCATCATTGAGTTTTACTCTCTCCAATGTTTTAGCAACAGAAATATACTTTAATATATGACATACTCATGTTGAAACAAAGATTACTTTCTGTGCTTCTTTTTGTTTCTAATGTTATTTTCAGGAGCAACACCTTATAAATACACTTACAGTGTATTTCCTTAGTCTTCTTTTGTCTAACTGCTCACTGTTCTTTCAACAAATTTTCTATATGACCTGAATTTTGTATCTCAGCCATCTGCTCTTCCAATATATTCTCCTTAGTATTAATCATGTCAAGCGTTTATATAAAGCTCCCTATCCAGATTCTGTTCTAAGGGGTTTATGTATGTTAATTTTTTTAATCTCACAAAAATCCTATAAAGTATGTTCTATTGTTATCCCCACTTGATAGATGAAAAACCTGAGGCATACCAAATAGTACAGTCAGAGCTAGGAAACAAACCCTGGCAGACCAGCTCCATAGTCTGCTTTGATAAAGTGCCCAGCATCACGTTTTAAGATATAAAGGCTTCATTATTGTTACATTATAGAATCATGGCAGCCCAACCTGAGAATGATCTAGTATGTAAGCAGTGCGATTAGCACAAGTCTGCTCTTATATATGTGTGCTTGGTTGCTCTTAAGAAATAGGCCTCAGAGATGCATACCATCACAAAGGAACAGAATACTTGATCATCACTGTTAACAGTGAGCCTAGATCAGTGGTTCTCAAACTTTAGTGTTCATCAGAATCACCTGAAGAGTTTATTAATGTAGAGATTGATGGTCTTCATTCCCCAGAGTTTCTCATTCAGTAGGTCTGGGATGGGGACAAAACTTTGCATTTCTAAAAAAGTTGCCAGGTGGTGCTGCTGTTGTTATCTGTGAACTACACTTTGGGGAAGTATTGCCCTAGCACATCTAGAAGTACAGTCCTAATATGTGTGCTTCAGATAACTGCAGGCCTGCATGTTCCTAGACAATATTAGTGTTCAAGGAAACAACTCATCAATAAGAAGGGCACATTATAAAATGATTATGGAAGAACAGAAGAAAGCTGCTCTATAACTTGCATGGTTCATGGGATCTTTGCATGTGGTAAAATACCTAACAATGGATGGCTTACAGTCAAAGGGCAGTGATCCTAATATTCATGATAGCAAGTAGGACTTGGGAGAGAAAGTAGATTTATTTCTCTAGGCTATACTGTGAAGAAGGCACACATTGCTGTGGTTTTTCATATTAATATGACATTAAAGTTACTTTTAGTTCATGAATCTATCTTTTCATGGCTGGCCTAGGTCACAGTGACCTTAAGTAGGGAATGCACACACATGAAGCATCCATGAGTGAGATGATCTGGACATGAAGAGAACAAGTAAACACATTACACCAATGCTACCCACTATGCATCAAACACTAATGAACCTTGTTCATGAAATGGCCGTCACCGTATCACAACTACGGAATTTTGACTGGCTACCTTACTCCACTTGCTCCTTAGCTTCCTACTGCTTTTCTGGGAAGACACATACATACATACATACATACACATACTCAGGGTTCTTATTGTGGTGTTTTCCTGAAATAGGATAATTGATTTTAAGAGAAATCTGGGGTAGGCTATTCACAGTGTCATTTTTTCACTGACACATGTTATATGCATGCTGCAAATACATATCTCATTGCTCCCCTTCCTAAATTATTTGACAAATATTCAATTTTGGTTCCACTTATTTGACTTCTTTCTACAGTTTCAAAATAATCTTGTGATTCAAATTTCTTAAATGATCTCTTGCTTCTCCATTTTGTCAATGTCTTTTCTTCTCAATAGCTTTTCTTTTCTTCTATTATTTTTGAAAAAAGCCCATTCTTATGACATTCTTTTGTATATTTTCCCAAGAAATGAAGGTTATAACAATAATCATCAAAGCCTCATTATCAGAATGTCTGCATCTTTCTAAGGAGGCAGAGAATTTGTTGATTGATTGCTCCCAAGTTCAAGACTAGAAAAGAAATATGAAGTTGAGTGGGACAGAAGCAATCTCTAATTTCCCCATTACTGCTAGCAGATCTACTTCTGTTATTTGTGAGTAATATTTAAATACATGTCAGGAGAGAGGTATTGAAAATCTTGCCCTAAAAAAGACTATGTAGTCTGTAATATATTTTTAAATATTTTAAGATTAATGTAACAACCATACAGAAAGTAGAAAACATAAATACCTGAATCAAGAAATGTAACATGACTGGTTCCACAGAGGGTCCCCTTTCAATCTCACACTTCATTATTTTTTAATGTGTGTCATAAATTCCTAGAAAATATACTTTCCCTTTTATCTATTTTTGTAATTCATATAAGTAAAACCATACAATTCATATTTTTTGTGTTTGGTTTCTTTCTCTTAATATAGTTGGTTGAATACAGCTGTAATTTGCTTGATTTCATTGCTGATGATGTCCTCCCATATGAATATACTATAATTTATCAGTTTCAGGCTATTATAAAAATACTAAAATGAATATTCTTGTACATAGATCCTGGGTCTTTACGTGCCTGTCTCTCTAAAGTATGTGTTTAGGCATGGAATTGCCGGACCATCAGATAGATGCATCTTGAAAATTAATAGATAATGACAAACTATTTTTCAAAATAATTTAAAAATTTAAATTCCATGCAGCATTTCATGAGAATTTTCATTGTTCCACATCATCCCCATCACTTGGGTATGTCATATTTTTAATTATGGTACAGACATAGCCCATTGTTGAGTTTACCACTTCCCTGGCAACTTAGGTGAGAACTTTTTATGTTTTTATTGGTCATTTGGTTTCTTCTTTCATTAGCTGCTTGTTAAATTTTTTTGCCCACCTTTTTTCCAGCAAGATGTCTGGGTTTTTTTCTAATTATTTCGTAGGAGTTCTCTATTTAAGTCACTTGCCAGTTGTGATGCAAGAAAACGGATGTGGGGCGTGAGTACTGAGTCCCAGGTCTCGGTTGAGCCCCTGGGACGTGCCCTGCCAAGTGTGGGTCCTTGGTTTCGTGCAGGAAAGAATTTCAATGCGAGCCACCGTTGAGTTAAGGCAGATTTATTTAGAGAGATACACACTGCATAGAGTGTAAGGCAAGAGAAAGGCAAGGAAAGAGGTGTGGGAATTGGGTGCTCAGGTTAAAGTAAAAGTAGGTTCACACTCCATAGACAGAGTGCAGGCCATCTCCAAAGGGGACAGAGCGAAAAGGACCACTAGGCGTGGTGTTGTCACTTTTTATGGGCTCAGTAGCTTCACACGCCTACAGGTGGGATCAATCCAACTGCCCTGGGGAATGGGCTGGGATTACCAGGAATTGGGCCACAGCCCATTCTTTGGCCTTTTGCGGTTAGCCTCAGGGCTGTCATGGCGCCTGCAGGCATGTTATTTGATCACACTGTTACAATGAGCATATAATGAAGCTCAAGGTCTACTAGAAGGTAAACCTCTTAATCCTCAAGGCCAACTAAGAGGTGAATCTTCCACCATTTTGTTGTTAAATTGCTGTCATTCCTTGAATGGTTGTGGCCTGCCCCCTTCCCTCCTGTCTCAGTTGTATATATGACAAGTCTATTTTCCTATTCTGAAAATAGAATTCTATTCTATTTTCATTCTTTGTCTTTTAATAAACAAAAATTCTTATTTTAATATTTTCAAATTTATCTAATCCTGTTTCTGAGTGACTGGTGCAATTGTGTCTTATTTAAAATATATTTCTTTTACAGAATTCTGAAAGATATTCTACTATATTTTAAAAGCTTTATTATTTTACACTTTACATTTAGGGCACTAATCTATGTGGAATTGACTTCCGTTTATTATGTGAAGTGGGAGACCAATTAACTTTTATTGAATGAAGATAACCAAATTTCCAAAAGACTCTTATTGAAATAACCTAACAGTCTTTGCTATTTTTATGCAAGTTCTATGTCTGTCATGAATCAAGTGGCTACCCATATGAGTCATTTTTGGTCTTTCTAGTCTGTTCCCTTGGTCTATTATTCTATCATTGTGTCCAAAATTATCATTTAATAACTATATTTCCCAAATTACTTATCTATATGTGTCCCTTTTTATTTCAAGGATAACGGAGAAACAGCTAATAAAATTCCATGAAAATTCTATAGGGATTTTGACTGAAACACATTGAATCTATAAATAAATTTGGGGATAATGTGTATCTTTACATTATTGAATCTTCCAATTCATAAAACAAAGTGTATCCTTCCATTTATGTATGTTCCTTTAATGAGCTGTAAAATTATACAGTTTTACATGTACACATATTGGATAGCTTTTGTTTAGATTTATTCCTATGCAGTTTTATTTTCTATTTTTTTAACATTTTTATTGATTTATAATCATTTTACAATGTTGTGTCAAATTCCAGTGTTCAGCACAATTTTTCAGTCATACATGGACATATACACACTCATTGTCATATTTTTTTCTCTGTGAGCTACCATAAGATTTTGTGTATATTTCCCTGTGCTATACAGTACAATCTTGTTTATCTATTCCACAATTTTGAAATCCCAGTCTATCCCTTCCCACCCTCTGCCCCCCTGGCAACCACAAGTCTGTATTCTCTGTATGTGAGTCTATTTCTGTCCTTTATTTACACTTTGTTTTTGTTTGTTTGTTTGTTTTTGTTTTTGTTTTTCAGATTCCACATATGAGCGATCTCATATGGTATTTTTCTTTCTCTTTCTGGCTTACTTCACTTAGAATGACATTCTCCAGGAGCATCCATGTTGCTACAAATGGCGTTATGTTGTCGGTTTTTATGGCTAAGTAGTATTCCATTGTATAAATATATCACTTCTTCTTTATCCAGTCACCTGTTGACGGACATTTAGGCTGTTTCCATGTTTTGGCTATTGTAAATAGTGCTGCTATGAACATTGGGGTGCAGGTGTCATCCTGAAGTAGGGTTCCTTCTGGATACAAGCCCAGGAGTGGGATTCCTGGGTCATACAGTAAGTCTATTCCTAGTCTTTTGAGGAATCTCCACACTGTTTTCCATAGTGGCTGCACCAAACTGCATTCCCACCAGCAGTGTAGGAGGGTTCCCCTTTCTCCACAGCCTCTCCAGCATGTGTCATTTGTGGATTTTTGAATGACGGCTATTCTGACTGGCGTGAGGTGATACCTCATTGTAGTTTTGATTTGCATTTCTCTGATAATTAGTGATACTGAGCATTTTTCATGTGCCTTTTGATCATTTGTATGTCTTCCTTGGAGAATTGCTTGTTTAGGTCTTCTGCCCATTTTTGGATTGAGTTGTTTATTTTTTTCTTACTGAGTCGTATGTGCTGCTTATATATTCTGGAGATCAAGCCTTTGTCAGTTTCATTTGCAAAAATTTTCTCCCATTCCATAGGTTGTCTTCTTGTTTTACTTCTGGTTTCCTTTGCTGTGCAGAAGCTTGTAAGTTTCATTAGGTCCCTTTTGTTTATTCTTGCTTTTATTTCTTCTAGGAGAAAATTTTTGAAATGTATGTCAGATAATGTTTTGCCTATATTTTCCTCTAGGAGATTTATTGTATCTTGTCTTATGTTTAAGTCTTTGATCCATTTTGAGTTGATTTTTGTATATGGTATAAGGGAGTGTTCTAGCTTCATTGTTTTACATGCTGCTGTCCAGTTTTCCCAACATCCCTATGCAGTTTTATATTTAAATGAAAGTTTTATTTAATTTTTTCAAATTTGTTGGCACTGTAGGGGAGCAAAATTTGCCACCCCAAAATGTGTCTCTTTGGCATGAGGATTGTTTTAGGCTGATTATTTTAAGAAACAGAAGACTCAGGAAGTTTTTCTTTTTACCTCCCCCTTAATTGCTTAAAAGAGATAAGGATCCCTAACAGAGAAGAAAGCTATTACCAAAGATAAGTTGGGTTTACATGAGAAAGACTTCTCCGAATGGTATGACAAACATTTGTTTTGTACCAAACATTTGCTTTTCTATCTCCACGTGAATTGCCCCCCTCCTTTTTGAAGTCCCAGATCCTTACTCCTTCTACCTAGCTCAGAATAATATATCCATCCATTGCCTGACTGTCCTTTGGGCTTCATATTCTTATGGAGCTCCAGTACATAACTAATTAAATTTGCTTTTTTCCTGTTAATCTTTGTCATATCAATTTAATTATTACACTAGCCAGAAGAACCTAGAAGTTTAGAGGAAAATTTTTTCCTCCCTAATAACATAAAATTATTCAGATATCCTTTTTTTTCTGTAACTATGGACTTTGTAGAGATACCCCCTTTTCCATTTGTATATTTGTGTTGTCTCACATATAGGATTTATTAGTCTCACTGAATTTTTTCAGTTGTGTTAATTATTTCAAAGGGTCAACTTTTGGCTTGTTTGTGATCTCTAATATATATTTTATATTTATTAATATATGATATTATTATTATCATTTAATTTCTTCTAAACTACATAGGCTTACTTTGCTAATTTTTCCCTACCATATTGACATGGTTATTTAGTTCACTTAATTTTTAACCTTTCTTTTGTGATATATGAATTTAAGCCTCTAAATTTCTCTCTGACTACAGGTTTAGCAACATTCCAAAGGTTTTCATATGTAGTATATTTTTCCCACACTTTGATAATATTATTACACTCTTTTCTGTCACTGTTGAGAAATCACCTGTGAGTACAACTGCTGTTCATTTGAAGACAATCTTTTATTCTACGCTATGTTAGTATATCGCATTTGCCTTTGTAATTCTGAAGTTTCACTATGATGTAACTATGTGTGTGGAGGGAGGGGTTAAATTTTTTTTCTGGTTTAGAATTCATTGGATTTATTGAACTTATGTATTAAAATCTTTTATGAATTCTGTAAAATTCTCAGACATACACACATGAAATCTTGCTTTGGTCACTTCTTGCCTAACATTTTGGAATTCCAATTAAAGATACACTAGACCTTCTTATTGTATCTTCTCTGATTTTTACTCATTTCCCCCCATCTTTTTTGTTTTTCCATGCTAAATTTTTTTTTATGTTTTCTTTTTTTACTTTTTTTATTGAGTTATAGTCATTTTACAATGTTGTGTCAAATTCCAGAGTAGAGCACAATTTTTCAGTTATACATGAACATAACATATATTCATTGTCAATTTTTTTTTTTGCTGTGAGCTACCACAAGATCTTGTATATATTTCCCTGTGCTATACAGTATAATCTTTTATATCTATTCTGCATATGCCTGTCAGTATCTACAAATTTTGAAATCACAGTCTGTCCCTTCCCACCCCTCACCCCCTTGGCAACGTCAAGTTTGTATTCTATGTCTATGAGTCTGTTTCTGTTTTGTATTTATGTTCATTTTTTTTTTTTAGATTCCACATATGAGCAATCTCATATGGTATTTTTCTTTCTCTTTCTGGCTTACTTCACTTAGAATGACATTCTCCAGGGACATCCATGTTGCTGCAAATGGCGTTATGTTGTCAGTTTTTATGGCTGAATAGTATTCCATTGTATAAATATACCACATCTTCTTTATCCCCATGCTAAATTCTTGATATATTCTGCTGAATTATTTTTTGGTTCACTCATTCTCTCCTCAACCATTTCTAATATGCTTTTGGTATTTAATTCTCAGTCAGTTTTAATCTTATTTAATGTTCCCAATAACCTTTGAAGCTGTTTCCTAAGATTATCCCCATTATATGAATACAGAAACCATGGCTCTCAATGATTAGGGGATTTGCCCAAGTTCACACAGCTAAATAACAGCCAAACCAGCATTATCATCAGCTGATAAGATTCTTGAAGTTCACTTGGAAAGAAACAAACAAAATGCTAATTGAAGTGCAAAGAAAAACATAGGTCATGACTTTGCTAATTCTTTGTTCCTTGATGAAAATATTGCTAATGATAGAACCAACTGATGCTAGAATGTGAAACCAACATATAAGATGTCAATGTTTATAACTGCTTGACTTTTATATATTGTACATTATGTATATATTTATTTATAGTTTACACATTGTATCTGTATGGATAGGTGAAAATGCACAATTTCTCTGTAGCCCTGATATGAGGAATTGCCAAAGTTTGTGCTAAAATTATGTTGGCTTTATATTAGTTAAAATTGCATCCACTATCTCCAAAAGGGAGAGAAAACCCACTAAAATCCAGAGCTTGATGTATATATATACTCTCTAGGAGAAGATGAGGAGGAAGGGGATGAGGAGGAGGAGGCAAGGAGAGGAAAGAAGGGAAAGAAACAAATGAGAAAACTGAAAAAAAAAAAAAAACCTAAAAAAAAAGTTTGGCTTAAACTTCCTCTCTTTTTCCACCTTGCAAATAGATAAATAACTCAATATTCCTCGTGATATAATGAATGGAAAGACACAAGCAAACCTAAAATCAGAAGAGGGAAAGAATTTATAAGTCTTTACCTATCTATAGCTCACTGAGTTAGAAAATATTGACACGTCAGCTGAAACATGCTTAATAATGGATAAGCAAAGCGCTTTTGTGAATAAACACATCACCATGTTCTTTGCTTTTCTGAAGCTTACTACAGATGTGTATTATCAGAACTCTCTCCCGAGCATTTTTTCAGCACGGTAAAATCTTGCTGTAAAGCACTTTATTAAAATATCAGTTTACATATTTGGAGAGTTGAAGCTTATGTCCCACATTCTTAGTAATAGTGTGCTCTCACTATAATAGATGAAGTAGGAGTATTTGTCTTTATTTTCTAATATCTGAATTAGGTCAGAGTTTTATAGAACAGTCCTTGTTTAGTGAGTGCTATTATCTCTTAGTAGGCAACTTAGTAATATTAATCGATGTCATTGTTTTGTGCCTATTTTTAATTGAACATTTACTGCTTACAACTGAGTATGATCTAAATAAGAATCAACCATGAATAGATTGCTTACACAGAACAACTTGTAGTAATAAAAACTTTTAGAATTACGAATGTTAGTTTATTAAAATTTTGAATATACAAAAGCTTGCAATAATAGAAAGTTGTGGAGTTCCAATCAAAGGGTGGATGCAACATGCAAAAAAGGAAAAAGAAAGAAAAGTTATAAAGTGAGGTGTTATTAAAATACTAAAAATAAAAATCCAATCTCAATAATTACTTTTCTCAACATTAGTAATAAAATAATAAATTAATGAAAACAAACAACATTTCTGTGACTAGTTGGAAAAAATTCCACATTGTGATTTTATAGAATGAAAATTTATTAGTATCAATAATGTATGCCAGTATTTTTTAAATGATTTTAATATGACCTGTGTTTATCTTGATTGTCTCTTTCCTTCCTACCAATGAATTTGAAAACAGTTTTCAGTGTAAATGTGCATATCTTCCAAATTTGATATTGGTCATGCTTTCATATTAAAATCTGACCTAAAAATGCGAAATCAACTTATGAAAATATAATTAGTTAAAAAGCTGTAGAAAAATTCAAGTGAGTCTTTGTACACAAGTCCAAATGAAACATGACTTTAATTTTCTAAGTACAAAAGTTTATTTTTGTTTATTCAAATAAAATTAACTCTACATAGTTTTTTTCGAGATAAAAGCAGAAGTGATCCCTACATCATCCACTTAAAAGACATGTCAAAATTAAAATATGCATTACTGTAACTGGAAGGTGAAGTAGATTTTTCTGTTTCTCATCATGATTGTGTATGGGCTGATAATGGAAGGGGGAAAAATAGCTATTTTAAGGAAAAATAAGATATGCCACATGACACCAAATCATCCAACTGCCTGAATGTCTTAGGCTTTACTGACATTTTCCATTTGGGAACACTGCATATGTACACTCCATAATAACACTTTACCTGTTGTAACTTGTTGGGGCTTCACACTCAGCTATGGCATAAAGAAAAGCTTTAGTTTTAAATTCCTTGGAGACAGCTACCTGAATTTAAACATAAAAATTTTGAGGAATGACAACAACAACAAAAAATAGCTGTATAAACCTTTTAAAAGCAAGACAGAGAAAGAGAGATTCACTTATGAAGCAGCATCTAGATAAAACTCATTATGGGAAATTCCATAGTTTTTTTTTTTTTCCTTTTTTTTTATTTTTATTTTTCTTTTTTCTTCTTCTTTTCAGTGGGGGGAGGTAATTAGATTTATTTACTTTTTTTGGTGGCTACTGGGTATTGAACCCAGGACCTCATGCATGCTAGGCATGCACTCTACCACTGAGCTATACCCACCCCCAACCATAGGTTTAAAAAAAATTTTTTTTTAAAGTGCACACTCTGAATGCTACGGAATCCTCTCTTTTTTCTATGTATTATTATCAAAGTCTAGGGCAATATACACAAGTCAGTTTGAATAAATAGTAGAATATAGTCAATCGATTACTCACATATTATTTTAAAACTAACCATTGGTTTGAGCAATTTAGTTCATGCTTGATTTTCCAAAAGCTGTATATGAGTAGGCACAGCCAAAAAAGAACTTAAAAGTGTTGTTACTTTCTGATGTCAGAATTTGTTTTGATTACATTCTGTTCAATTTTAATAGCCCACAGCTGTGTGACTATAAGGGCTGCCTTCTCCTTTCCCAAAAAACAAACTCTACATGGTAGAAGATAATTTCCTTTAGTGTCACTTGGAACCGCCAAGTAAGAATATAAAATCATAGCATTTAGCCCCAACTTCCTTCCACTCTCTCAGTTCTATAGGAAAGATAAATTCACCAGAGGAACAGTATAAAAAAAAAATCTTACGGTTCTCAAAAAGCAGATTACTGAGGTTACTGTGGCAACCAGTTTTTTAAAAAGCATTGCAATACAGTTTAACCTGAAAGAAGATACTCAAGGTGCTAAAGCCTATTGATTGCTTTGGAGCTGTTATACTTTAGCTACCACTTCTGGGCTATTTTCTTAGAATTGTGAAGATACATCTAAGAAAAGAGTAGCAACCTTCGATGGACAGTTAGGCTAAGCATCCAGCAGTTCAGGTATATATGTTGTGTAGAAAAAAGATTGGAAATGAAATTTAGGTTTTAAAACTGGTTTAACTTTGATAAAAACTTATACTAACTAATTCTTTTTGGCTCATTCATTCCAGCTTCTCTGGGCTGTTGGAAAAAACATCTTTCCTTTTTCTGCTTTGCCTTCCATGTCAGGTTGGGGAAGTCATTTCTATAAGAATTATCTTCCAAGATAATAAAGTAATTTATAGGCTGGCCAAGAATAACACTTGAGGAAAGTGGATTTTTTTTTTCTTCTGCATGGCTAACTGTATTACCTTAGGTAAATGATTTAATCTCTATGTTTTTTTTTTTTTAAGGACAGCTTCTATTCTTTTTTTTTTTCCATTTTTATTCTGTAGAATTATTACAGTTCGACTGCACATACACATTATATTGCATGTAAATACATATAAACATACTGCACTTTTTTTAGTTTTCGTATATGTACTAATTATTGTTTCTAAGAACAGATTAGATCTTTAGCTTTTTAAACTTACATAGTTATGAAAGAAATAAAGCCAACTACAAAATAAGAATCAACAGAATGTGGTAATCCAATCATAAGGGACAGTGAAATGTGCTTACACATATTCAAGAAATCAAAATAATAATTAGTTCATTTGTACCCTTATTATTATTGTTATTATTTTTTAGATTCTTCATATAAATGATGTCATATGGCATTTTTCTTTCTCTTTCCAGCCCACTTCACTTTGAATGACAGTTCAGGTCCATGCATATTGCTGCAAGTGGCATTATTTTATTCTTTTTTATGGCTGAGTAGTGTTCCATTGTATACATGTACCATATCTTCTTTATCCAGTCATCTGTTGATGGACATTTGCGTTGCTTCCGTGTCTTGGCTATCGTAAACAGTGCTGCTATGAACATTGGGGTGCGTGTGTCTTTTTGAATTTTATTTTTCTCAGGATATATGCCCAGGAGTGGGATTGCTGGATCACATGGTAAGTCTATTTTCAGTTTTTTAAGGAACCTCCATACTGTCCTCCATAGCAGCTGCACCTATCTACACTCTCATCAACAGTGTAGGAAGGTTCCCTTTTCTCCACACCCTCTCCAGCATCTATCATTTGTAGACTTTTCAATGATGGCCGTTCTGGATGGTGTGAAATGACATCTCATTGTAGTTTTGATCTGCATTTCTCTAGCAATTAGCTATGCTGAGCATTTTTTCACGTGCCTATTGGCCATTTGTATGTCTTCATTGGAGAATTACTTGTTTAGGTCTTCTTCCCATTTTTGGATTGGGTTGCTTGTTTCTTTTATATTAAGGTGTATGAGCTGTTTTTATATTTTGGAGATTAGTCCCTTGTCAGTCACATCATTTGCAAATATATTCTCCCATTCTGTTAGTTGTCTTTTCATTTTGTTGATGGTATCTTTAGCTGTGCAAAAGCTTTTAAGTTTAATTAGATCCCATTTGTTTATTTTTGCTTTTAATTCCAATACTCCAGAAGCTGGTTCAAAAAATATATTGCTGTAATGTATGTCTGAAGGTGTCCTCCCTATGTTTTCCTCTAGGAGTTTTAGAGTATCTGGTCTTACATTTAGGTCTTTAATCCATTTTGAGTTTATTTTTGTACATGGTGGTAGAAAATGTTCTAATTTCAGTCTTTTACAAGTAGCTGTCCAATTTTCCCAGTACCACTCATTGAAGAAACTGTTTTTTCTCTTGTATATTCTTGCTTGTTTTGTCATAGATTAATTGACCATAGGTGCATAGGTTTATTTCTGGACTTTCCTGTTCCATTGATCTATGTGTCTGGTTTTGTGCCAGTACCATACTGTTTTGATTACTGTAGCTTTGTAGTATAGTCTAAGTCAGGGAGCTTGATTCCCCCAGCTCCATTCTTCTTTTTCAAGATTGTTTTGGCTATTCAAGGTCGAAGAATGTCTTGGTAACTTGATAGGGATTGCATTGAATCTGTAAATTGCCTGGGGCAATATGGTCATTTTAACAATATTGATTCTTCCAATCCAAGAACACGGTATATCTTTCCATTTGCTTATGTCGTCTTCAATTTCCTTCTTTAGTGTCTTATAGTTTTCGGCATACAGGTCTTTTGCCTCCTTGGGTAGGTTTATTTCCAGGTATTTTATTCTTTTTGGCATGATGGTAAATGGTATCATTTCTTTAATTTCCCTTTTTGCTATTTCATTGTTAGTGTATAGAAATGCAACTGATTTCTGTATATTAATTTTGTATCCTGCAAGTTTACCATATTCATTGATGAGTTCTAGTAGTTTTCTGGTTGCTTCTTTAGGGTTTTTCTATGTATAGTATCATGTCTTCTGCAAATAGTGACAGTTTTACTTCTTTGTTTCCAATTTGGATTCCTTCTATTGGTTTTTCTTCTCTGATTGCTATGACTGAGACTTTCAAAACTATGTTGAATAAAAGTGGTGAGAGTGGACATCCTTGTCTTGTTCCTGATCTTGGAATGCTTTCAGCTTTTCCCCATTAAGTATGATGTTAGCTGTAGGTTTGTCATATATGGCGTTTATTATGTTGAGGTATGTTCCGTCTATGCCCACTTTCTGGAGAGTTTTGATCATAAATGAGTGTTGAATTTTATCAAAAGCTTTTTCTGCATCTATTGAGAATATCATATGATTTTTATTCTTCAATTTGTTAATGTGGTGTATCATGTTGATTGATTTGAGTATGTTGAAAAATCCCTGCATCCCTGGGATAAATCTGACTTGATCATGGTGTAGGATCCTTTTAATGCATTGTTGGAGTCGATTTGCTAGTATTTTGTTGAGGATTTTTGCATCTATATTCATAAGTGATATTGGCCCATAATTTTCTCTTTTTGTGATATCTTTGTCTGGCTTTGGTATCATGGTGATGATGGCCTCATAGAATGAGTTTGGAAGTGTTCCTTCCTCTGCAAGTTTTTGGAATAGTTTCAGAAGAATAGGTGTTAACTCTTCTCTAAATGTTTGGTAGAATTCACCTGTGAAGCCATCTGGTCCTAGACTTTTGTTTGTTGGGAGATTTTTAATTGCTGATTCAATTTCAGTACTGGTAATTGGTCTATTCATATTGTCTACTTCTTCCTGATTTAGTCTTGGCAGATTGTACCTTTCTAAGAAATTGTCCATTTCTTCTGCACTGTCATCTTTTTTTTGCTGTATAGTTGCTCATAGTATCCTCTTATGATTCCTTGTATTTCTGTGGTGTGATCTCTCTGTTCTTTTTTTCCCAATTTACCAATGGGAGTATTTCAGGACACAAGTATGGAAATAGAACATACTGTAAGTTTTCTGGTTGGATATAATAAAGTTAGAGAATTTTTGATATATATCCTCTTCTCAAATCTCTTCATAAGGTAAATGTAAAGATCAAAATGGAGAATAAAAAATATGACAAATAGTTGCCTCAGCCCCATGTAACCAAGAGTGAGAAGTCAGAACTGAAACAATATTGGGGGTTACCAGAGCCACCTGAGACCTCTTAAAAGTTAAGAACCAACATTCTGAAAGGCATAACCAGTAATCCTTTGATTAGAACACACTGAGATCCAGAATCACAGGAAAGCTTGAGGACGTCCCTGCAGAGGCCCCAGTATGAGAACACAGCACCGCAGGTGAGGGGAGCTAAAGGAAAACATGTTTCCTGACAGACCATAACCAATTTCTCTTTGATGGGGAGCAGAATTTGCCACCCTAAAATATGTCTTTGGCATAAGGATTATCTTGAGCTGGATATTTTTTAAGAAATAGCAGACACAGGAAAATCTTGAAAAACCAAGTAGAAGTTACTCATTTTAAGGGACACTTACATTTATAGGAGGAATCTCCAATCATAAGGGTGTCTCCCTCTCTATACCAGGAAGAGAAGAGGCATTTAGAGTCATATAAATGTCTAGAAACTTTTCAGTGGAGAAGACATGGACTTAAATCTTACCCTTATTTACTATGTTTTGCTTGGTTACCTCCCCTAAGTAGCTTCCCTCCCTGCCAACATGTTCTTCTGTCTTTAGCTGGAGATGGTATTTCAGGTTGTGGCTTGGGCCATTTCAGAGTTATTCACTTTTCCTGGGTATCTCCCTGGTATTCAGGAGGAATACATGTTGTTAAACTTTTGTGGGTTTTTTTTTTTCCTGTTAATCTTTTTATTATAGGAAGTCTCAGCCAAGAACCTAGAAGTGTAGAGAGAAAATCATTTTCCTCCCCCACAGGGCATACAAGATCAGACTATGAAAAGCAATTGTACTTCTTTATATTAGCAATGATCACTCTGAAAATCAAATGAAGAAACAATTTCATTCATAGTAGTATCAAAAAGGATAAAAACTTTAGAAATGAATATACCAAAAGAAATATAAGATTTATATATTGAAAACTATGAAATATTTCTGAAATACATTAAAGAATATCTAAATAATGGAGATGGTCATAAATTGGAAGACTCAGTAGTGTTGAGATGGTGATCTTCTTTGAATTGATTTATTAATTCCTGGCAATTCTTCTTAAAATCCCAGCAGTTTTTGTTGTTGTTTGTTGTTGTTGTTATTGTTGTTGTTTGTGGTTTTTTGGCAGAAACTGGCAAGCTGATCATACAATTTTACTGGAAAAGTGAAAGGTCTAGAATAGCCAAAACAATTGAAAAAGAACAAAATATAGTTTAATTTTAAAACTTAGTATAAAGCCATAATAATCAAGGTAGTGTGGTATTAGTTCAAGGATAAGTAAATAGACCAATGGAACAGAATTAAGAGTCCAGAAAAAAATTTTACATTTATGGACAATTGATTTTCAACAAAGATATTGTTGCTGAACAAAAGTTTCTGTGCCCAATGCACAGTGAATCCAAACAAACAGAAATGTTGTTTGGATCAGAGTAAGGTTTATTGCAAGGCCAAGCAAGGAGAACAGGTGGCTTGCACTCAAAAACCCTGAACTTCCCAAAGGTTTTTGGGGAAAAGTTTTTATAGGCAAAATTTGGGGTGAGGACAGCAGGGTGTGTGACTTCCTTCTGATTTGTTGGTGTTGAGGTAACAGGGTAGTGTTCCAAGAATCTTGTGCTCAGCCTGAGTTGCCATCCTTCACCTGATTGGGGCCTTAATTCCTACAGAAGAACTCAAAGATATTATTATGAATATCCCTTGAGGAAGAACCAGGACCCTGTTTTAATTGCTGCACTATTGTTTCTTGATTGTTCCTCCTTTGTTTCTGCATTCCCTCACTTCCCTGATGAGCATATGTTTGAATCTGCCCCTTGGAACTCAGGGAAGGTCTAAGAGGCTGAATGAAGCCTATTTCCTATAAAAGATTTGGGGCACAGAAAGTATTTGTACCTGGGAGAGCCCCACAGGGTCCTGCTCCATTTCAATATGAATGTAATGCAATGAGGAAAGGATAGTGTTTTCAAGAAATGATGCTGACCTGAAACTAATATAATGTTACATGTCAGTTATACTTCAATTAAAAAAAGGAAGGGAGGAGGGAAGGAAGGAAGCAAAAAAAAAAAACAAAAAAAAACCAAAAAACAAAAAAAAACTTAGACTCTTGTACGGCAGTAAGATTTGCCACAGTATAATGTGTCTCTTTGGCATCAGGATTAATTTAGGCTGAATATTTTTAAGACACAGAAGACTTGGAAAGTTTTCCTTGTTACCTCCCCTTGCACTGCCTAAAAGAATTTAAATAAAAGACCCCTTCCAGGAATAGAGCTTTACCAGAGATATCTACAAAGACTACGGACTAGGTGTGGTGGGGGAGACTGGATAGGGCTTAGAGATTGAGTCCACTCTATGTCCCATTGTCTCTGCCTGACCCAGAAAATATTTATTTACCAAACATTTGATTTCCTATCTCTGTGTGAATTGCCTTCTTCCCCTTTGAAATTCCAAAACACTACTGCCAACATCTTCTTTCATCTTTAGCTGAAGATGGTATGTAACTTGAGGACGTTGACCATTCTGGCAAGTTATTCAATCTTCTTAGGTCTCTCCCATGTTATTAAACTTTGTTTGATTTCCTCCTGTTAATCTATCTCATGTCAATTTTATTCTTAGACTAGCCAAAAGAACTTAGAAGGGTAGAGGAAAAATGTCTTCTTCCCCAACACATCCAATGATTGAACAATTTTTGAGCATGTATCAATTTTATATTAGTAAACCAATTATTTTAAAAAGGTTTTAAAATAACTCATGTGAAAATCAAGATGTTTTCAATGACATTATTGTTACTAGTAACAAATCTAAGTGGAAAGGCATTTAAAAAAATCAGTTTTGAATCTATGGTATATTGATTTCCCTAAAGTTGTTGCCAAAAGATTGGCTCCTGTACCTGATGAGCCAAACTGAAAGTCAGAGAATGGATCTTAGAGCACAGAAGAAAAGAGACAGCTTTATTACTTTGCCAGGCAAAGGGGACTCACTGCAGACTACTGCCTTCAAAACCATGAACCCATCTTGGGGATGGGGTAGGGTGATTATATAGCCATAGCTCAAATAATAAAACATCGATAACAATCAACAGAATCATTTTCCCATCATAAGATTTAAAGTGGTGTCATGATGCCTCCAAGCAACCAATTCTACAGAGACTGGCGGTTGTCATTTTGTTGTTTTCAAACTCTTTATCTCATAAGCACTCAAGGAGTGATCTTCTTGGTAATTCAGGTTATTTTCTAATGTTACAGTTCCTTGACTTTCTCCCTGGAGAACAACTCAGAAACCAAGTATGATTATTACTTTCAATTACTGGAATAAAGCAGAAACAGTAAAATTAATAGCTTTATTTTAACAATGCGCCTGGAGCTGTGAGTAGCAACTGGTCAGTCAGGTTAGTTGACCGTTTTAAGGGCAAGCGTAATAATAACCAATCTGTTAGTCTAAGTGTGGCCATTTTTATTAACTCTCCTTCAGTCATGTAGGTAATATTATTCTTAAAAAGTACACTGAGAACAAAGAAATCTATCTTATCTTACATTTTTAAGAAAATGTTGCAAAGAGACTTTTTTTTTTTAATATTCTTGCATTCGGTGTTGACTACTTATACTAGGACAAGAAATGCCTAAATTTAGGGCTTAATAGTGCCATACACACACATATACACAGACAAATATATGTATATATAAAATAAGCATTGATTTTATTCAAACTCTATAAATCCAAAATAAATAAGATTTTAAAACTATATATAATAGTAGTATAACTAAGTTCATAAAAACCTTACACATTATTTGATAAATTTTGGTTACTTTCCTTTTCCTGCAGATGGTACCAATAGTTCCAGCTTACAGCTATCTTTTCCCACACCACAGTTATATTCAAATGGCCATGATGGAGTAATCTCATGAACAGTTTTCATCAGAGTTTCCTTAAAAGGGTCCTTAATCTGCAGTAGTAACTAACCAAGATTTTCCTGCTAACCAAAATGTTTCCTAACTTCACAAGTAGTTAAAGAACTATGGTTCCCAGATTAGCAGCATCAGCATCACCTGGAAATTTGTTAGGGATAAAAATGTGGGGGCCCCATCTCAGACCTACTAAATCAGAAACTTATGTGTATAAAGTTTAACACTGAGCCCTCTAGTTGATTCTGATGACTCCTTAACTTTGAGAACCCCTGCTCTGGTCTTTAACCGACTCTGTTCCCCAAAGCCTTTTCTTACCTCTTTTTCCTTTCTCCTCATATGTCTTATTCTAACCAGCGGGTCCAAAGGGGTTATTATTTGTCCTCATGACAGTACTTAGCACTAAGGCTCTATTTTTAACTCTAGGGTTATGGGGTATACCAGTTTACAGTTTCACACATTCAGAAGAAAAGAAACCAAGAGACTTCATCAAGATAATAACATTTATTTACACTGGAGTCCAGACCTCTAAATGTCCATGGTCTGTTTTGCCCTCTAAAAGAACATGATTCTGGAGATTTTACTTCTTTGTTTCCACAACTCTTTTTTCACTGTTCTCCTTTCTCCTAGAAAAGGAGACAGAGGGAGTGGAGATGAAAAATCAAAGAAAAATTAATGGTTCTCACAAATGAAAATACCTATGGTTGTATACTTTGAATTTTTTTCTACAATTTATGTATTTTTAGTAATACAAAAAAGCTATCTGAACTATTTGGAAACTTTGAATTTGAAAAAGATATTTGAAATTCTTTCAATTTGAGCATCACCATCACTGGATTAAGCTATATTCCTCACATTGTTTCTAATGAAGCAAGAATTACTGTGGTTAACTTTGCAACCACATATATTAGCCAGTGCATTATTACCTTTTTTTTTTTTTTTTGCTTTTTTGCTTTTTTATATGTATTTTCCCCCTCAAACTATTAAAAAAAGAAATATGGAAGGTGCATCTTGGCATTTCTGTGAAAAAATCAGTTTATAAAATTCCATTCTCTGTACTTATATGACACACAAATCATTCCCTATTTCCCTGGAAAGATATACTGCTTTCAGGTAAATTAACATTTTCTCTGGAAGAAACTATACTAGTTTTCATCTTCTTAAATTATATTTATATTCTCATTTCTAGAGCTTCAATTTATCGAAAATTTATTGATTTGGGTTAAAAAGTGACCTCAAATATATTTCAAAATTGATGTTTAGAAATCTGTAAGTTTTGAAAGAAAAAAGCACTAAGTAAACAAAATATCTTTTTCTTGTTAAGAAATAAAATTCCTGTTATTTTTTATGCTTTAAAAATATCTAGCTGTATTAGTTATCTATTACTATGTAACAAATTTCTCCAGAATTTAGTAGGTGAAAACAACAAAATTTATAATCTCAGTTTCTGTGAGTTAGGAATGTGGAAGGAGCTTAGCTTGTTGCCTTTGGCTAAAGGTCTCTTATGAGACTGCAGTTAAGCTTTTGTCCCATTGGCTAGGGCTGCTCATCTGCAATGTTAAAAGATGTGAGGATGGGGATCTACACTCACGTGGATGTTGGTAGGCCTCATTCCCTTTGCAGGGAAGCTTCCCCATAGGACTTCCTCACAGCATGGAAGCAGGCTTCCTCCAGGATAAGCAATGCAAAAAAAAAAAAAAAAAAGGAAGATAGAACACTCAAAACAAAAACCACTATCTTTTTTATAAACTAGTATCAGAAGTCACATTTCATCACTTCTGCTGTACTCTATTAGAAGTGATTCCGTAAATCCAGCACAGTCTCAAGGGGAGAAGATTGCACAGGAGTGTAAATACCAGGAAGCAGGGATTATTGGGAATCAATTTAGAGGCTACTCACCACATTAGCATACAAACAAAATTATATCATTCTTTCCTCTCCAGATTCACAAAATTCCCTAGTGAACTAGGAATAGTAGATTCTTCTTCACAAACTCTGGATTTGCTTTGTTGGGAAATTACTTTATACATAATTTGATATTGTTGAGCTATAACTAAAAGAAGGTGCTACAAAATTCCATGTACTTTTTTGAAGCATGAAGACTGGAATTTTAGGAAGAGATAGAAATAGAGACAATAGTGGTGGAGATGGAGAAAGCAGAGATAGAGATATAGTATGTATATAGCTATCAACATAGATATATAGATATTAAGATAGATAATATATGACTGCATCATTAATATATGTCAGGAAACAGACTGTATACTCAAAAGTGTTTAACTGGAAAATAGATTTTTAAAGGGTCTATTTTTAGAGATGTGAACAGAGTTAGGGGATCTAACAAGGGACTAGTGACAACAGAAAGCCATTATGGCCCCTGGGCCAGAAGAGAAAGAGGAGGAAAAGGTGTTATCTTAATTTGGTGAAAGCTAGAGCCTTGGAAGAAGGAGTGCATATTAAAGATGATATGCATATGAGACACCTGGGAATCTTATTTAAATGCAGATTCTGATTCAGCAAGCCTGGAGTCAGCCAGAGATTCTGTGTTCCTAACAAGTTGCCCAGTGATGCTGATGCCCTTGGTCCAAGGATCATACTTGGAATAACAAGGGCCTAGCTACTCAATCCTTGCAGAACCTCAAATGCTCAGGGAAGAAATATAAAGAATGAACACACCAGTTACTCTCTCCTCTCTGCCCACTTTCTAGAAGTGCCTCTCATTGTCTAAATCTAACCAAAAGCCAAAGGCAAAGACTAGGTGATTTAGTTTATGAGGATAGTCTTCCTGGGGCCCAGAGCAGAGTAAAGAGAGCCACAAAATATATAGCCTTGCACAGTTTCCTCACACGTGCACATCAGTACTGGGCTAAATACCCAAGAAGACCCATCCGTGGAGCTTCAGTCTTCTCTGTCTCTCTGTAGTCTAAGGTAGTCTGTCCTATGAACTCTAGCAGCTTTGGTTTCCCCAGATTCTCACCTGTGTCCTCAATTGAGGGTCTGCTGGGCTCCACCCAGGTTCCCCTCCCTTAACTATGTTTTTGTTATTTCCGGTTTTGTTATTATTGTTGCTATTTTCAAGATTTTCCATTTTTGTATAATTTCAATAGATTGTTATTTTGTTATTTTAGGTAAGTCCAGTCTGTTACTACATCTGACTGGAAGTAGAAGTCCTTTGCATGAGTTATTGTTTGTGATCTATTACCTTATCAGAGGTATTCTTGGTTACAGAAACATATTTTTGATATACAGATTGAATCTAATGGTACTTCTCTTTGAAGGAGGATGAAACCAAGAGGTTGGATAAAATATTGTCTTTTGAAATTTAAAAGGCAAGATTATATTAGTATTTCATATTTATTATTTAAAGTCAGAAGTAGGGGGAAGTGTATCAGTAACTGACCTCCCACTTTCCTACATTCCTATTCAACTCTCATTTCCTTAGTAGTTTTACAAATTATTCAGCCCTTGTTAGGGATATTTTAAGACCTATCATGGTCCAAGTTAAGAATTCAAGATATCTTATAGGTATAAGTAAAATAAATCAAGAATGTATAATTTAGAGGTAGGTAAAGAAAAATAAAGTCAAAGCAAAAACAAGAATAATTCATATAATGTGCCACGAATCCCATACAAAATTTCACATTATATACTGATTAGAATAGTGGTTATCTTTTGTGGGGTACTGACAGGAAAAGGATATGGAGACAAAATTTTGGGGTGTTACATTCTCTATTTTGAACTGGGTGGTAAATTTGTGGGCATAAAAACTCACATAACATAAAAATTCATCAGTCTGTACACTTAAGATTTGTGTACTTTATTGTATGGAAATCATATCTCATTGAAAAAGTAATTCAAAGTTACTTGATTCCTGCATATTTATCACAGATGTAACTGAAATTTACCTCTGAGCTCCCTAGCAGTCAATAAATTATAAAGGGACATTTATTTAATTTTACAAATCATAGTACAGAAAAGAAAAGGAAACATGTTGTATCATAATTAACTATAACCTAGTTCTTCAAAATATTTGTCTATAAACAACTGCACACAAATATCTGCTTTTGTTATCTATGTTCTGGTGGAGGGGGAGAAGGAAAGAGGTTACTGAGTGTAGATTGAGTTATATAAACAATATATAAAGTTAATTAACCAAACTTGCTTAATATTATTTCTTGTACCTTTCTTAAATACACTCTAAAACCATGTCCTAATTGTTTCAGGAAATAAAGGGTCATAGCTGTCCTGGGACTAAACAGGAAATGATTCACCCAGCTATTGTGGAATGTGTTGAACATTCCACAAAAATTCCTTTCCCCTTTCTGAGAGTGATACCTTGAATCAAAGAGCTCATAAACGGCCGTGTAAGGCTTCCTGCAATTTCCTGTAACATTATATAGTGTGTTACACGTTCATGAAAACTCCCTTATCATTTGTAACCTAATAATGTAGAGCAAGTGTTCTTAAGTAATCAGGAATGTCTTAGCCTCAATTGAATCAGCTATCCACACAAGCAGAAGAAATGACTTAAAAACTGGAAAGCATAATTGAAATAGGCTGGCCTAGAGAATTTATAGAGCTATAAAAAAGTATAATCTCTTGGAATAAATGTGAAGATTTGTGTGTATTTGTCAGCATTAAAATCACAATCCTCAAAGCAGTACTAATCTGGCACCAATAAAAAGTGATGTCAGAACTGTTCCTTTCTCACTCATTTTCTCCTCAGTGTTGAGATGATAAAATAAATTTGTTTTAAGTTAAGCCTTTAACTAGTTTTAGACAATGTTCAGAACAACAAATGGCTGGTTGCCCATTAACAAATATTGTGGGATGGGATAGGAAGAAGCAAGTAAAAATCAGAAGGAAATTAGATTTCTTCTAGTACTTTCCCTCTCCTAAGATAATCTTGCTGTTCCTTGACCTCCTGAACTAAAGTTTCATTAATTTTTAATGAGTTCAGAAAGCAGGAGACCTTTCAACTATGTTCCTAAAATAATAACTAACAATAATATTTATTTTTCTTTCAACAACAAAGTGATTTTAAGTAAAATTATTATAATTTTAATAATAATTAAAAGCAAACAGAAACTGCTTTCAGTTTCACAGTTAGTAAAAAGTCACTGCTTTTAATATAGTAACATTTATTGTCAATGAGGATAATTTCCTTTTCTTTCCAAAAGAGCATTTTAACAAAGCTATTCAAAGTAATTGTGATCACTGGAATGTTTTGCTTTTGAGCAATATTTATGACAAGCAGAGATGCAACCATGTAATAATAAAAGGCGTTGTACTACGTTACTTCAGGCTAAATTGCAGTGTCCTTCTTATGGAATTACAAACTCTACCTCAAGCAGTGAGTTATCCTTTTGTTCCATTGGCATTTAGTATCATACCCCAACCAGACTGAATTAGTCTGTTGTCTGCCATGTAACATAACCTCAAACAATTTCTGTAAAAATTACAACTTAACTTACATCTTTAGATTCATGGACCCAGTTTTAACATAAATTAGAAGAGTACTTGGGATAATTTCTTCCAAAATTTTTCCTCTTTAAAGAAATTTATTTCACACCATCAATTATAACAAAAAGATATATTTTTTAGACTTGAATGGATCTTAATAAGTTCTTTCATTTGACCTCCCATTATATCTCTTTTTTGCTCTGAGAGAGGTTGAACACTTTTTTTCTTTTGCAGACAGTCTAATGTATTTGTGAGTTATATCATCTAAGGTTGATTTTTTTTTCTTTAAAAGAGGATGATAAGTACTCGTGAATATATATATTTTTTTCTTTAAAAGAGGATGATAAGTATACATGAATATATACCTGTTTATTCATTCTTTGGGAGTAATGTTCCCTTTGTTCTTCACATATAATCCCAATTAATTCTACTTGGAGTTTTGCACATGTGTCAGACTGAGAATTTACCCTTCTAAAGGAAGGAACAAGAGCGTTCTAAACAGCTAAGCAGATGATTAATGCTTACCATGCCTTTGTAAAATAAGTGTTGCTGATCAGAAGCATGTAAACAAAAAATTTATTTCTAATAAATTATGTGATTGGTCTGATATCCCTACTTGTTTCTTAAGAGAAACATTTAGAAAATCCTGGGCAATTTATATAATATAGTAGTTTAGAAATTTTGGGGAGAAAATTTTTTTCTTCTATCCTTCTAGGTTCTCTGTCTGGTCTAATAACCAAATTGACATAAAACAGATTAACAGAAAAAAATTTTAATTACATAGATATAGGGGCTACACAAAGACAATGAGACCCAATAACAAGATTGCCAATCAAGGCTTATATGCCATCTTGAGCTAAGGAATGGAATAGGGGCCTGGGACTTTAAAGGAGAGGAGGGTGGTTTACAGGACGATAAGAAGAGCAGATGTTTGGTAATTAGATGTTTGCCCTGCCATACAGATGGGTCATTCAGAAAAAAGTTATCTCTTGGTAATTACTCTCTTGTGGCTAGGTCCCTATCTGAATTCTCTTAGGTAGTTAAGACAGAGATAAAGTTTTTCTTGAGTCCTTTGGATCTTGATTGCATTCAGCTCAAAAGAGTCCACATGCCAAAGTGGCACATTGGTGGGGAGGGGGGTCATTCTGAACCCCTTCGTAAACATGTGATTTACTTAGAAGAAGCAAATGATACCTTCCTGCTGTGAGTACAGTTGATTGGCTATCGTCTTTGTGTCACAAGTCAGGAAATATTTTAGGGATGAAATCCTGATTGGAAAAAATTGTGTTTTACCTCATCACTTGCCTTTAAGTTTCCGTTGGAAGCATTTGCTACTTCCATCATTACTAGTTTACTATCTGATTTTCCTTCCTTCAGTTTCTACTATTTTATTTGTGTATGCCTCCTTGATTATCTCTAAAATATTACTTTTACATTTTTTACCAGATGATTATGTGCTGTGAAATGATAAAACTAAAATAATTTAAGAATGAGTTTGATGTCATTTATTCAAGGGAAAATAATCCATGGATTGAGGGAGTATAGTGCCTTAAAAGTAGTAGAGAACTCTTTCTGAGGAATTTGGGGCAAGAATGAGGTTTATATAGTATGGGAAACATGGAAATAGGGCATGATTGTCTAGAAGGTAAGGGATTTCCTTAGAAGGTGAGCAGGTCCTGTTTTATAGGGTAAGGTGAGCTAGCTAGAGCTGAATTGGAAAATTACAATCAGTGAATGTTAGGTTTCCTTAACAGATGCTTCCCAGAAATGCAGGCTGATTTCAGTTTAAATTTGTGAAGTGGGCTAGGCCATTGGGGCAGCCTCCATTTTGTGGGTCCTGATGTTACCAAACATAAGTTTTTGTGCCTGATACAGAGTGAGGTCAAGCAAACTGAAACATAAGAGTTTGGATCAGAGAAAGGTTTATTGCAAGCAAAGCAAGGAGAATGGGTGGCTTGAACTCAAAAACTCTGAACTCCCCAATGGTTTTTGAGAAGTTTTTATATGCAAAATGTGGGGAGAGGGCAGCAGAGTGTATGACTTTCTTCTGATTGGTTAGTGGTGAGGTAACAGGGTAATGTTCCAGGAATCTTGTGCTCAGCCTGAAGTTGCCATCCTCCACTTGGGTGGGGGCCTTAGTTCCTGCAGAACAACTCAGGAGTGTACTGCTGGGACATGTAGGAGATCTCTTACAGAGGCACCTCTCCAAGGTCGAGAAACATAACTAACCCACCTAAAAATAAAAACTGAAAGTTAGACAGTATGAGGTGGCAGAGGAATATCTCCCAGGCCAAGGCACAAGATAAAATCCCAGAAGAAGAAGTAAGTGATGAGGAGATAGGCAATTTATCTGAAAGAGTTTAAAGTAATGATGGCCAAGATGTTCAGAGAGCTCAAGAGGAGTATAGATGCACAGAGTGAAGTTCATGGCAGAGTTGGAAAATATAAAGAATACCCAACAGAGTTGAAGAATAAAATCACTGAAATGAACAACACACTAGAAGGAACCAAGAATAGACTAAATGAGGTAGAAGAATGGATCAGTGAGCTAGAAGACAGATTAGTTGAAATCACTACTGCAGAACAGAAAAAAGGAATGAAAAGAGGATAGTTTAAGAGGACTCTGGGACAACATGAAGCACACTAATACTCACATTATAGGGGTCCCAGGAAGAGAAGAGAGAGAGAAAGGACCTGAGAAACTTTTTGGAGAGATAATAACCGAAAACTTCCCCAACTTGGGAAAGGAAACAGTCACCCAAGTCCTGGGAGCGCAGAGAGTACCACACAGAATTAACTCAAAGAGGAACACACCAAGGCACATAGTCATCAAATTGACAACAATTAAGGATAAGGAGAAAATATTAAAATTAGCAAGGGAAAAGCAACAAATAATTTACAAGAGAACTCCCATAAGGTTATCAGCTGATTTTTCGGCAGAAACTCTACAGGCCAGAAGGGAGTAGCATGATATATTTAAAGTGATGCAAGGGGGAAACTTACAAAATAGTCTACCCAGCAAGGCTCTCGTTCAGACTTGATGGGGAAATCAAAAGCTTCACAGATAAACAAAAGCTAAAAAATTTCAGCACCACCAAACCAGCTTTACAACAAATGTTAAAAGACCTTCTCTAGTCATCAAACCATAAGAGAAGAGAACAAAAAGAAGAAAGTGAAAAAAAAAAAAAAAAAAACCTACAAAAGATTGCTTAGGCTGTTCAGGGTCTTTTGTGGTTCCTTATAAATTTTGGAATTGCTTGTTCTAGTTCTGTGAGGAACATCATGAGTGTTTTGATGGGGGTTGCACTGGATCTGTGGATTGCTTTGGGCAGTGTGGCCATTCTGATAGTGTTGATTCTTCCAATCCAAGAGCACAAGAAATCTCTCCATTTCTTTGTGTCATTTTGGTTTTCAGAGTATAGGTAACCTCCTTGGTTAAGTTTATTTCTAGGTATTTTGTGTTCTTGTGTAATGGAAATGTCTCTGCTAGTTATAAAATTGTGGTTTTTGAAGTGGAAAAAAAAGTGAATGAAGGGCCACAAATGGCAAAATATTTTTCTTTCTTATGGGTGAGTTGTATTCCATTACATACATATATGCTGCATCTTCTTTATCTATTCAACCTTCGATGTGTACTTAGGATGCCTCCATATCTTGGCAATTTAAAAAATGCTGCTGTTAATTGCAGGGTGTATGTATCTTTTTGAATTAATTCTTATTTTGTGGTTGGCTTTATTCCTTTGATAACTATGTAAGTTTAAAAAGCTAAAGCTCTAAATGTTCTTAGAAACAATGAACAGTACATATATGTAAATTTAAAAACATATATGCAGTAAAAAAAAAAAAGGAAAGAAAGAAAGGAATGATCTATCAAGCCATGAAAGACATGGAAGAAATTTAAAAGACATATTACTAAATGAAAGAAGCTAGTCTGAAAAGACTACAAACTATGATTCCAAACAAATGACATTCTGGAAAAGGCACAACTACAGAAACAATAAAAATATAGTGGTTTCCAGGGGTTTGGGGAGAGGGAGGGAGGGAGGAATGAATAGATGGAGCACAAGGGATTTTTAGGGCAATGAAATTACTCTGTATGATACTATAGTGGTGGCTACATGTCTTTTTGCATTTGTCAAAACTCATAGAATGTACAACATCAAGAGTGAACCCTAATGTAAACCATGGACTTTGATTGATAATAATGTGTCCATGTGGGTTCATCAATTGTACCAAATACACCACACTGATGAAGGATGTTGAGGATAGGGGAGTATATGTGTGTGGGTGGGGAGGGCTATGTGCCAACTCTGTATTTTCTGCTCACTTCTGCTATGAACCTGAAACTGCTCTAAAAAATAAAGTTTATTAATTTTTTAAAAAGATATTTTTTATGTATATTCTTTGAGGAAGAACCAGGACCCTGCTTTAATAGCTGCATTATTGTTTCTTGATTGCTTCTCCTTTGTTTCTGCATTCCCTCACTTCCATGATTAGCAACTGTTTGAATCTGCCTTTTGGAACTTGGAGAAGGTCAAGGAGGCTGAATGAAGCCTATTTCCTACAAACAAGAAATAGAGGACACAGAAAGTATTTGTACCAGAGAGGACCCCATAGATTTCTGCTCCGTTTCACTGATATGCAGGTTGACTTCATCAGTCCAGACTTCTAAAACTATATTTCAAGACCCTGACAACCTGATTTTTAGCCTTTCCTGTCATTACTTGCCAGCAGTGGCAGCCCTCAGCTACATTTATGCAGATGTTCTCCTAATACTTTTCCTATTCCCTTGTAAGATTAATTACCTTTAAAATACTTGAACTCTGCTTGTTATATGAAGCTCTTTCTGGCCTCTCTACCCTATATTGTTTTTGTTACACTTCAAAGTGATACAGGAAAAATGAATGTAGGGTGAGAGGAGGGCCATGTCCCAGGTCTCAGTTGAGTCTCTGGAATGTGCCCCACCAAGTGTGGGTCCTTGGCTTCATACAGGAAAGAATTCAAGAGCGAGCCACAGTTAAGTAAAGATAGATTTGTTTAGAGAGATACATACTACATAGTGTAGGCTGTTTCAGAAGGCAAGAAAGGCCATGAGGTGTGGGGGTTGGGTGCTCAGGTTACAGTAAAAGTACATACACATTCCATAGACAGAGTACAGGTTGTCTCTGAAGATGAGGGAACAAGAGAGCCATGAGATGCAGTGTTGCCAGTTTTTATGGGCTCAGTAGCTTCACATACCTACAAGTGGGAAGGCCATTCCAACTACCTTGGGGAAGGGGCTGGCATTTCCAGGCATTGGGCTGTCAACCATTCTTTGACCTTTTATGATCAGCTTTGAAGCTGACATGGTGCCTGTGGGAGTGTCATTTACCATGTTAATATTACAATGAGCATATAATGAAACTCAAGTTTTATTAGAAGTCAAATCTCCCACCATCTTGAGCCTCAATGCCTACTGGGAGTTGAATCTTCCACCATTTTGGTGTTAATTGCTGTGTCATTCCTTGAATGGTTGTGCCCTGCTCCCTTCCCTCCTGTCTCAAAAGAATATATGCTAAATATTTGTCATCTAATCTCATACTATTTGTAATAACTTAACATTAACAAATTTGAGTGCCTATCATGTATCAGATTCCTTACTTTTATGTTGCTTTGATCTGTTATTTAAATTCTCATATTGTCCTTTCTTTTCCTCATATTTTTATTCCATATAAAAATAAATCTCTAGATTCCTTGAGAGTTAGCAATAGAGATGTTGTGGTTTCCAAACCATTTAGCCCATGTGCAATGAACAAGAAAGATACAATTCATGTCCCATGGATTTTATATTTCAGTGGGAGAGTGGATAAAAGTATACAGAATTAACTCCACATTTATTATTTAATTGCATTTGTAATGAATGCTCTGGGGCATAAATTGCAATATGAGTATTCTTTCAATCAACATGTTTTTATTGTAAGAGATAAAAAATAATTTTCCCTCTACCCTTCTTAAGTTCTTGGCTAAAACACCTCCTCCCACCACCAATAATAAAAAAAGACATATTAACAGGAGGAAAAAAACAGAAGTTTAATAATATGTATACCTCTCAAATACTTAGGAGATACCCAGGAAAAATGACTAACTCACCAAAATGGCCCAAGCCAAAAGCTTAGGTAACATACATCTTTACCTAAAGACAAAATAAGATGGTGGAGGAGGCCAGTTATGGGAGATTACCAGGGAAAGTTTAGTAAACAAGGATAAGGTTGTTAAGTAGATTTACGTCTCTGCCTTCTCCATTGATAAGTTTCTAGAAAGTTAGTCATCCTTCTCTTTCTGGTACAGAGAGGGAGACACCTTAAAAAAGGAGATTTCCCTTGTAAATGTAAATATTCCTTAGTTTCTACTAAGTTTCAGAGCATTTCCTATATCTGTTGTGTCTTAAAAATAACCAGATCAAGATAGTCCTTATGTCAAAGAGGCATATTTTGGGGTGGCAAATTCTGCTCCCCTTCACTGTTGAATTCTTACTATGTACCAGGCACTGTTCTAGATGCTGGGTACACAACCAGAAAAAAAATCTTTACCTCATGGAACTGATATTCTAGTAAGGAAGTCTTAAAGTAATTAATTACCAAATAAATAAATAAATAACATTCTTTTAGGAAGTGATAGATGGTGTTCAGGAAATTAACCTAGATAGATTGGGGGCAGGAAGGGAGAGTGTGTTGGATCTTTTTGATAAGGAATTCAACCAAGGCCTTTCTGAAAAGATGACATTTGAGCAAGGACCCAAGTGATGAGAAGGAAAGATAAAGCACTAAGATTGGGGAAGAGCATTCTAGAAGGAGGAAACAGCAATAGTCTATACAGCAACAAGCATATTTTCTTATGCTTATTAGGTAAGCAGTAAGCATTGATTGCTATGCAGATGTGCATTTCTTTAAAGGATGAATTTAAAAAATATTCTCAGGCAATGAGTGAAAAAATTCATGAGCTGCCCAGAAATAGATTTCTGCAACTGACTGAAGGATCCTTGAAGAAAGCCATGAAATACTTAATGTCCAGTGAATCTAAAATATTAGATCAAATTCAATAACATGGGTGTATATCATAAGTTTTATTTAATTCATCTGTCAAACTCTGGAAACAGCCTATGAAGGAATCTTAGCCAAGGAAAAAACTTCTTATCCTGATTCTGCATCCTACTAATGGTATGACTTTAAACCAGTCATTTCCCCTTTCAGTTTGTTTCCTATTTAATTCCTACTCTACCTAACTTACCAGGTGACTGTGAGGATCAAATGAGATGTGAAAGATATTTATTCAACAACAGGCAATATCCAAAGAGAAGATAGCGTTATTTAAAACAAAATGGTACTAAGACTGTTCTTTGCATTATGGATATAGCAACACATCAAATGGGCAAAATTCCTGCCATTGGGGAACTTTTCTTCTAGTGAAAAATCATGCAAGAAATAAGTAAAATAAGAAGTAGAATAAGAAGGAGGAGAAGGAGAAGGAGAGAGAGTGGTAAGTGCTATAGAGAAAATTAAAACAGCATAAAAGGATAAAATGTGCTCAGGCAGGAGTGAGTTTTTCAATTTTAAATAAATTGGCCTGGGAAGGAGTCACAGAAGGAAGATGATGGAGGAGCCCTGTGGACAGGTAGGGGAAGATTATGTCAGGCAGATGGGACATGAAGGACAAAGACTTTGAGTTAAGAATTTTCCTGGCACACTTAGAAAGCATTGATTAGGCCAGTGGTACTAAATTGGAGTGAGTTCTGGGGAGAGTAAGTAGGAGATGAGATCAAAACTAACAGCAAGCCAGAAGTTAGAGGACATTATAGGCCCCACTAAAGATTTGGCTTTTACTCTGATTAAGATGGAAGCCCATTGAAGAGTTCGAACAGATGAACTGAAATCATCTGATTTAATTTTAAAGGAAATATTCAATTTATATATTATTGTTTTATCCTGTATATTAATTGTTGCCATTCCAAATCCTTTGTGAAATAAAGCAGAATACATAAAAATAGAACAGGATAATTAATGGTAATAGTTAACATATGTTGAATATTTACTATGTTTCTACAGAGTACATGTCTATATTTTACAAAGAATTTACTCAGAAACTCTTAGAATAAGTTCTAGATATTATCCCCATTTTATAGATGGAGATCCACACCTTTCCAAGATCACATATTTGTTAAACTCCAGAGCCAGGATTTAAAGGAAGATCTAACTCCACAGCCAATTATTTGACCACTAAAATATAGTCTGATAATATTTTTTAAAAAAGACACAATTTACAAATGGTCCATCTGTATTTTTATAATGTTTATTGAAAGTCTATACATACATCCAGTTTTCCAAGATATATAATTTCATTGGTATTTATACTGCTCATTGGTGTAGGAGAGGAAAAATAGTTTTCCATCTACTTTTCTAGGTTTTTGCTGAGATCCACCTCCTCATAATGAAAAATAAATTAACAGAAGAAAAACAGACAGAAATTTAATATCATGTGTACCTCCTGTATATATGGGAGATATCCAGGAAAATTGAGTAACTCTCTGAAATGGCCCAAGCCAACAGCTAAATACCATCTCAAGTTAAAGACAAAAAAGACATTAGTAGAGTGTGGGAGGTTATCAGGAAAAGCACACTAAACAATGGTAAGGTTTTGCAAGTTTATGTCTTGCCTTCTCCATTGATAAGAGTTCCTAGAGATTTAGTCATCCCCCTCTTCCTGGTACAGTGAGAGAGACACTCTTACAAATGGAGATTCCCCTTATAAATGTAAGTGTCTCTTACACAAGGATAATTTCTCAGTTTTCAGAGTTTCTCCTTTGACTGCTGTTTCTTAAAAATAATCAGCTTAAGGTAATCTTGATATGCAAAAAAGGCATATTTTGGGGTGGCAAATTCTGCTCCCCTTCATTAACAATCTAATATTTTTTTTTCTAATGAAGAAAAAGACATTTTATTTTAGATGAAAACCTAGAGTATAGTGATAGTCTCTTTAATGGCTAAATCCTAGTCATTCTGCAAATTCAGTGTGATCCTCAACTCCCCCTGGAGACTTTTCCATAAATGTCAGCTTTTAATGATCTTCTTCTTTTATAAACTATTAAGCTTAGAGTAGTGCCATACATATTTATACTTAATACTTTTCTAGTAGAATTATTTCTGTTCAATGTATCTCCTCAAATGTACTGAACTGAACGTGAGTCTGCTCACCCACTACACAGTAAAGCCAATCTACTGACACTGGGTTGTGGTGAAGCAAAGTGAAGCATTTATTCACAGGGCACAAAGCAAGGAGAATAGGCAGCTCATATTTAAAAGACCTGAGCTCCCTGATGGCTTTCAGAGAAGAGTTTTTAAAGTCAACATTTGAGGTAGAGTTGCAGTTTGTGGACTTTATTCTGATTAGTTGGTGGTGAGGTAACAAGGTGATGCTTTGGAAATCTTAGTCATCAGCCTTCTTGTTCCAACCAATCTGGAGTCTGCATGATTATAGTCAACATGTAGACACCATCCTCCACCTCTGCGGGGTGGGGGGGTGTGCTTAGTTTCTGCAGAACAACTTAAAGAGATGTGTCACATTGTTATGTATATCCCTTGAGGAGGAGCTAGGATTCTATTTTATTGCTGAGCTATTTGCTTTTCCTTTGTTTCTGCATTCTTTCACTTCCCTAATTAGTAATTGCTTGAGTCTGCTCTTTAGAATTCTGGGAAGGCCTAGGAGACTAAAGCCTTTTTCTACAAATAGGAAACAGGGGACGCGGAGGGGCTTTTGTACCCAGGAGGGCCCCACAGGGTGCTGCTTGGTTTTGATCCCACATTTTCTTTGATACTCCTCAATCCTGAGGGGAACGGGAGTGAGACAAGAAAGGAAGTGAAGTTTTGAACAGAAAGGTTAATCATAAACTCTACAGGGGAACTCAGTTTCACTGTTTCCTAAAAGTAAAAACTGTATCTTATTTATTTTACACTGTATACAGTACTTAGAGAAATTTTGAGTCCAATAAATATCTGTTGCGAAGAGTGTTTGATAGTATAAGAAATTATTCAGTAGAGTTGTAAAAATTGATGGCTCTTGAGGACAAAATTCAATAAAGTACCTAAGCATTGCAATATAATTTCATATAACACTTTTCCAAGAATTCCAAGAGTAATTTTGGTGATATTTTAACTTTGTTAAAAATATTACTTGAATTACAAAGCTTTTTCAATGTTCAAAGACTATTTTAGAGCCTTTCAATGTAAATTAGAAATTCATGAACTTCTGACATTCATGATTCAGATTTTGCAATTCTACTTGCAAAGGGAGGTAATTTTCACAATAGCAAGGAAGGCTATCTTTGCTGGAACCAAATGAAAAAATATTGATTTGAAGACCCTTAAAGAAAACTTTCAAAGTAGTATGTGAAAAGTATTGGAAACTTGTCAGAGCTATTTTTCAAGCTTATACTAAAAAATAAACACCATTTCCTAGACTACAGTGAAGAGCTGACTAACAGTGGTATATATTGTATATCACTTTTATTTTGGAATAGCTAAGTGCATAAAAGTAGTATAAAATATAAAACCTGACTTTAATTATATTATTTCAACTGTAAATACAAAGAAATGAGTTGAGAAAAAGTTAAATTCCCAGGTTTAATAACCTTTTTTTTTTCTTTTGATGCCTTTATTATATCTGAAGTATAGGTGTCAAGGAGCATATGATATTTCATAGTTAAGTATTTATGCAGGTTTTACTTAACCAAGCAATGAGAAATGATAGGCCTCACTGGACCTGGTATTCACATTATCTTTTTAAAATTCCCAGTGTTTTCCACCAGTTATTATATGCAGAAAATTATACTGAAGTGGTTGGCAAGTGATTGATATATCAGTTATCCCAAATAACATAAAATAAATGCCCAGTCCACATATTTAACAGTAAATTCTTAAGTAAATAAGTGTTATGAGGCCCTAATTTCCATTTAAAAATTTAGACATTTTAACCAGTAATTAATTGAAATGTATTAAGTGAGGAATTACATTTCTTCAGAAAATTACTAATGGAATAGCCATAACTGATTTCTCATTTCAAATAAAATAAGCTGAGTGATGATTTTTAGCATTACAAAACAGAATTAGATAAGCAAAGTGCACATGTTCCGATTTTAAAATTAAAAACATCTAATCTTCCCTAATTGGCATACAATGGCTGATGTAACAACATCTAAGTATTTATCAAGTGATTAACTGAATATTTGTAAAGTTGTTTTCCTACTATGTAAAAGGCATTTGTGTTTCCTTGCTTGCTAGGGGAGAAGTTTCAGCACACAATAGTGCCTTTGGTTGCACTGAAAATCTACATAGTCATTCCCTAAATGGAAGCTAACCATTACATATGAATTTGTCTTGCCAAGTACAGCTAATCATTTGCTTTTAAGGTGAATGAGGAAACTAAGCATTCTGTAGCTGATTGCTATGTCAAGGATTCTGTAAATGTATGCTGTAATCATCCATCCTTCTTAATCTTTCAGAAGAATGGAACAAAACAAGTTGGACTCTATAGCAAAAAAAAAAAAGTCAGAATCTATGCAAATTTGGTGTATGACAGAATAATGGAGACAACCACAGCCATAACGCTGACACTAGAGGCAGTTAACACTTATTAAGTACTTATTGTATGCCAGAAACTGTGATTTGAATTTTCCATGCGTTAACTCATACACTCTTTACAGCACTCTGTAAAGTAGGCACTGTGTTTATTCTCATGGCCGTAAATAATTTGCTCAAATTCACATAACTAGCAGCTGAGTGTGTATTCAAACCCAAATTCTAAATCCTAAATTCCTAATGACTATGATTTATAATCAGAACATTGCAGGATGCCTGAAACCCAATAGCGACTTTAGAATATTAAGTGAAATTTATTAAGTGCTACTTTTATGAATTAGTACATTAAAAAAGAAAGAACATCTTAGTCTATTACATATCTTCCTATTACAGTTGACCTTTGAACAATGCGGGAATAAGGGGTGCTGACCATCTATGTAGTCTGAAATCCCCATTTGATTTATAGTCAGCCTCCACATCTGGGGTTCTGCGTCCACAGATTTAACCAACCTTAGATCTTGTAGTATTTACTATTGAAAAAAATCCCACTTATAAGTGGATCTGCACAATTCAAATCCACATTGTTCAAGGGTCAACCGTATATACGATGACTAGGTAATTTAAATCACTCCCATTGTTACCAAACGGAAGTTCGTGTGCCAGACTCACAGTGAGGCCAAGCAAACTGAATGTTGGAGTTTGGAGCAGAGAGAGATTTATTACAGGGCCAAGCAAGGAGAATAGATGGCTTGTGCTCAGGAATCCTGAACTCTGATGATTTTCAGGGAAAAGTTTTTATAGGTGAAATTTGGGGTAAGAGCAGCAGAGTGTGTGACTTTCTTCTGATTGGTGGGGGGCTGTGTTCCAGGAATCTTGTGCTCAGCCTGAAGTTACCATTCTCCACCTGGGTGGTGGCCTTAGTTCCTACAGAAGAACTCAAAGATATTGTTAATGTATATTCCTTGAGGAAGAACCAGGACCCTGCTTAATAGCTGCACTACTGTTTCTTGACTGCTCCTCCTTTGTTTCTGCCTGCCCTCACATCCCTGATTAGCAACTGTTTGAATCTTCCCCTTGGAATTTAGGGAAGGTGTTAGAAGGTTGCATGAAGCCCATTTCCTACAAACAAGAAACCAGAGGCATGGAAAGTATTTGTACCCGGGAGGGTCCCACAGGGTCCTGCTCAGTTTCACCATGATTATTTTTATGGTTTAAGGATTCTCTTGCAATTATTGTTAAACTTGGGGAAGATGGCAGAAAATGGAGAAAGGCCAGAATACATCCTGGAAATGTATTCACTTGTCAAAAAATATTTAAACACTGTCTTAAGTCCTATACTAGATGATATAACCTATGTAATTCAGAAAGGATCCTTCCCTTCTCAGAGTTTACAGTGGAGTTCTTCTTCCAGAATAAAATGAAATGTCCAAAATCCCTTTCCCAGGAAACTATTTTCAAAGTGGAATCTGTTTCCTTTGCTTAAAATGCCCTTCATTTCTTTTCATCCTAGTTGATACCTACTCATTCATTTATATTTCAAGAATTTGCTTAAATGTTAATTTATCTGAGGAGAATGGCTAATGATAACCACTCCCTTCATAGTAGTATCATTTCATAATATACATCGGCAAAGCTATAGCATAAAATACTGCGACTCTTTGGCAAGAGTCACAGTTATTGTTTTAACATTGCTAAATTTAGTTGATGCTTTTCTTAGGTTTAGAAACAGACTTTGAGATGAGACCTCTTATGTAAGTGATTTATTAAGGTATCCTTTTCAACCTGGAGGAAATTGGTAAAGGAGTGGGGCAAGTAGTCCAGGCAAAGGGAGGAAGTCAAGCAAGGATGTGATTTCAGGGAAATTCCTGTGAAAGGTGAGCCTTCACCCTGATCCCCTAGAGTAACTCCGGAGTAAAAATTAAGCCTCAAGGTTATCTTGACCCAAGAAAAGGAAACTGGGTTTTCATGCCCTGGCAGTCAAACAGACTGTAAATCCTCAGGCACTGCAAGCTCTGTGTGTGAACTAAAGCTAAGATGCACCAGTAGCCCAAGGGCAATCCTCTGGAAAAGACCCAGAGTTGCTGGCAGTTGGAAGCAAAAGCACACCGATGGGTACAGATGTACACATGTACACAGTAAAATGGAATCTGAGGGACATGGGCACAGGAATGATATTATCAGCTAGAGTGCACCATACTTATTTCATGAATTAAAGAATGAATGATCCATTCTTGACTCAGGCCAAGGCTGTCCACCCGGAATAGGTTGCATGAAGAATCAGTTAGCTAGGTATGGATGAGAAACTAGGCAATGGCAATTAGACTCTTGACATTGATCTCTGAACCTGCCTCTTCATTATTCAATTTCCATTCATAATCATCAACTCTCTCCAGTGTCCACTGCCAGCTAGAATAGGTGCTGCAAAGTAGGAATAGTATCTGCCACAGCAGTTCCTGATCTAGAGAGCTGAGAGCCAATCTGGGTCTTTGGCCAGGCATTCTCAGATTCTTTTTACCCCCAAAAAAGTAAAAATTACTCTGAATATAAGTTAAATTTAGAGCCATTTATTTTCTCTCTTTTTTTTTTCTATTTTATTGTACAGTTCTCAGATTTATGTTAACCTTAGAATTCCCTCTCCAAGGAGATATATACCCAAATTTGTGACTATCCATTTTAGCCCAACAGGGGCTTGGCATAATAATGGGAACAACATGCATAAAATGTTATACTCACAGTGTAATACTTACAAAGCCTCTTATACCTCTCAATTCCTTCCTACCATAAAGCAAATATCATACCTCCTTCCCCATAGTCAGCAAACCTGTATAATAGTAATTTATCGGCTAAGATTTTGACTGAGTAAATTGCTAGCTTAGAATATGACAGATCTGTGCCTGATTCTTGCCGCTGCTATGTATTGGAAGGATCATCTTACACAAGTCATTTTACCTCAGCTTTGATTTCTTCATATATTAAATGCAAATAATCATAATATCTAACTGGCAACATTATATAAGCATGAAATGAGACAATCCATGTAAACTCCTACCTGCAGTGCTTAACAAACAGGAAACAGCCCATAGATGGCAGCACATTACCAGCACTCAGACCTCTAATTTTTTTTTTCTTCTTTAACTGCGGAAACTTTATCCTTCAAGCCATAGTAATCTAGCCATAAAGGTCTACATGTTTTACTACAAAACAGGGTACTGATCAGATTTCCCAGTTCACCTAGTGTGTCAATTCAGGGCCTCCAGGAAGTCGGTTCCAAGATAGAATAAGAAGTATAAGAGATTTATTGGGATGTGACAAAGACTCTCCTTGACCAAACTTTAGATTTAGGCTCCTCTGAGCCCTTTTTCCAACTAAGCCTTGTCCTTGGGCCTTGTCTTTAGCCTTCCTACCTCAGTTTTCGTAAAAGTCCTTTTAAGTCTCTTTAGTGAGATTCCCCCACCCTTAACATCTGATCACCCTGGACTGCCTTCAGCAAGAATCCTGTTAAATCAGTTTATCAAGAAACCCCCTACTCTTAATGTTTCCTCTTAGTCATTTTTCATTCACTGACTCTTCTCATTCTGCTCATTGGCTCTAAATCCCCAGCTGTCTTTGCTGTGTTCAAAGTAGAGCCTGATCTCTCTTCCTTATTGTGGTAGTGTTGACATCTATCACAGAGGTCCTAAAAAAAGTCTTTCTTACCATTTTAACAAGTGTCAGGATAAATTTTGTTTCAAAGGTGAAACCTGTGTAAGATAAAGGGTGAGGGTACAGGAGTAGGCAGAGAAAGCCTTTAGACCATGATACAGGTGTGACACCCATGAAGGCAGAGAAAGTAAGTAGGAGGGGATTGGAAGAGCCTCAGACCAGCTGAGCCTCAGTGCAGCTCTGGGAAATTCTCAGCATTCTAACAGGAAGCTCCAGAATAAAGATTATCCATAGAAGAGCCATTGCGCTGGGCAGAAATGGCCAGACCCAAAACCCTACCATGCCCAGTCTTTAGCAGGTGGAGGGGAGGCTTCCTGGGGAGAAAGTATCGTTGGCTCAAATGCCTGTAGCAAAGTTGAAATCCTGAAGTCACTGCAGGTGGCAGCTGGAAGCTAACTGCACTCTCCACAGATGATTGTCTCTTTAAGAGCTATATGAGGAGCTGCCACACCTAGCCAGGTATTCATGTTCTGTGTTCAGGTGACAGTGTAATATAATTGAAGGTAACACATTTTGAGCCTGTCCCTACTAGCTGTGTGACCACGAGAAAGCAACTGAAACTCTGAGCTTAGAGAAAATAAGTAACAGTGGCTGTTTGAGGATAACATGAGAGCTGTGATGGCTTACTGCAGTCCTAGGCAATGCTAGGCAATGGATTCTAACAGGGTTATTACCAAGGTTTTCTTTCCTCCTTTCACCACTTCAAAGGCCTATGTTTTTCACCTGCTTTAATATACCCATTATGAAAGCAATTACTTTTTTTATTCTTCTTTCTCCATTTCCCCACATTTAGTTTATGCTAATACTAACAGCTAATAACTTCCATTGGTCAATATGGGTTAGGTTTACTGCAGTGAAAAACACCCTGAATATCTCAAGTGTCTCAGTAATTCCACATGCCCATCAAGTGTTAGATAAGGCTCTTCTCTACACTAAAGGGAGCAGTCTCAGCCTGGAATAGTGTTGGTCATCATGGCAGAGGGAAGAAGAATATTTGATAAACCACATATTCAATTGTAAAATTTGTACAAAAAAGTGACAAACACAATTTGGCCAAAGCAAATCATATGACTAAGCTTTATGTTAGCGTAATAGAATACATAATCCTTTTATAGAATTATTCAATAATAAAATCTACTACATAGCCCCAGTTTCACACCTTCAACCTAGAATCTGAATGTTGTTTTTTCCCTTACAGCGAGTATTCTGATATTAGTACTTCAGTTTGTATAGTCAATAGATACTAAGAAATTAACTGCATGTGTCTCTGTTAAGAACTCCTTCTGAAATTCCTTATTTGAGCTCTACCATTTGTTTGCATTTTTATCATTGCAGCACCTTAGCAAATATATTCTGAGGATATGGTGGGCTTTGTATGAAATGTATTAATCATTCATGTCATTTTGAGTGACTTCTCTTCTTTTTGCAGTATATAGCAGCCAAACAAGGTCATATTGTAAGATTTATTACAAAGTATCTTACTGACAATTGATTTTTCTCCTAAAATCCTACTGTGATACATTAGCCTATGAAGTTTTACTGCTCTTGTTTTAGGAGGCAAAAAAAAGTAAACACTCTGTCTGTTCTAATTCTGTAACAATGAGCCATTGTAAAAGGAAACCCAGAAGGGATGAATTTTTTATGTTCTAATATCTCCCTAGTCATAAATGTGAGATAAGTTGATAAGGCCAATAGGTTAGTTCAGAACATTGACTGATCCCAGCAATTATTGGTATTGGTACTGGTACTGTTTTAGCTAGAAATGTACTAAAATTTCAAATCTACAATAATGTGAAGCTGTATCTCTCCCTGGACTAGCCTCTTCCCATCTTTCATTAGAATGTAATGAGATTTGTAATTCCATGGTAATCTTGGGTATAGAACGCTCATTTATTGAAATAGTACACAGTTTTAAAAATTTCAGATTATATAATGCACTTTTTTCTCTGAATGTGCCTTTGAGGATAAAGTATAAATAAGAACTTTGTTATAGAAATCAAATATTTAACTTACTAAGAAAATATTTGAAAGATATATATGATGATTCCCTTTTTAAAATAATAGCTGTTATCTCCTGGTACTTTTCATTGGAAATCTGGCTTTCTAGTTCTGACTTTTAGTTTGTCTTCTGTTACAACTAGAACCTCAATTCCCAAACTGTGCACTGAGATACCCTAAGACGCTAAGAGATGTGTTAAATTTTCAAAAGAAGTCCAGCAATATCTGTCAGACATGGTTCAAACTACTAGGACAAAGTAGTTCGCAGTTTCATCATTAGATCACATGAAATTCCCTTTCATTATATTATATCTTTGTAAACCTGGATTTTAGCAGTTGCTGTGATAAAAAGCAAGTACTGTTCAAAAATCAGTGTGGGATAAGAAATGAAGGTGATAGTATCCAAACTAATTCCAAGGTCTCAGGTGTGCTCTGCCCAGCAGGCAAATACATCCTGTGGTTATTTAAGAATGAAATAAAAGTTCTTTTATTTTTTCTTTCAATTTATATGTATTATTTTTTCCAAATGACTACTAAATCATTAGCCCCAAAATATCTATTAAGTTGTCTGGACCTAACAACTCAATAAATAGAACTCTTACATATTTATTTTGGCCTAGGATCTCACACAAAAATATTGCTGAAGCACTAAGAGCATCCTGGTGTGAGAAAGTTTAGGAACCTCTGAACTATGTGTATTATCTCCAGTGTAATATTTGAATAAGACAGGGGATATTACAGTGGCAAAATTGTTTTCACTTTACTCAAAATGATAGATGTGGATTTATAAATCTATATAGAATAGTGGCTGGATAGCTTATGTCCTCTATGAATCTATAAAAGGAAGCTTTTGTTGCATATTAATCCCATCTAATAATATAACCATACATGCTGGACAACAAAAACATTTATACACGTTAATGAGTTCTGGTTTATTAATAATTAATTGATCAGCTATTTAAAATATTTCATTTTTATCAGTGTAGTAGACATTGATGATTGCTTTTCCTGGAATCTATTCCCCTTACCATCACCCCCACCCCCAATATACACACATAAACACACAAAAGGCAACCATGTCATTTGGGTGGAACTGGCCATCCCCACCCCACCCATCCCCCTAGCTCCAGTTCTGGGCCTACCCAAGCCAATCAACTTACCCTCATCCTTTTTGTTTCAATTATTGGTTAAGGATGAGCGTGTGATGTGACCTAGTTGGTCTAAAAGTGTTGCCCAGGACATTGTTTTATAGTTAGAAGAAGAGAAGTTCTCACTTGCGCACTGAATAAGAACTAAGAAGCCTGTGGCCAGGTTGTGTTGACAGCCATTTTGAAAGAGCTAGGGAAGGTAGGCCTAGGAATAGGACAACCTCATGAAAGGCAGAGTATAGATACAAAAAGAAATTTGCTTTTGGTGACATTTTTTCTCTACTGAATCAATTCTAACTTGAAGCCATCCATACCAACCCACAACATAGACACCTTCAGAATTTTTAGAAAATTGCATGAATAAGTGTTATCTTTGTTATAGCTTTTTTTTTTGTTATTTGCAACAATATTCTGATACAGATGTATCAGATTTGTTACTACAAATAAGAAAGTCTAGAAAATACTGTTAAAACTCAAATTAGAATTTTTCCTTTGTGGGAAACAACTGATTGTCATCCAAATAATTATAAAAATTGAGATTGATTCCATATTTCCATGGGAAAAAAAGTCACTTATTTAGTGTCATGTAAATACTATGTATATGTGTTTGAGTGTATGTGTGTCTATAAACACATAAACTTCTAAGAAAAACAAAAAAGAAACTAACATTTATTGAGTTTACATCATGTGCCAGACAAGATGATCATACTTAAAATATGTTTTAGCATAGTATGGTTCTATTAAATGAATACACTCAAATTGTTCAAATCCTCTTTGAGTAAATATTTTAAAGTAATTAATTAAATATTCTCAATTTAAAATTTCCCTATCACAAGTACATGCTAACAAATGTTATAATTATTTAAATCAGTGATTCTTAAACATGGCTGTACATGCCCATGACCATCCCTGGATATATGGGTTTATATGTATCAAGGTTCAGACTGTTAACAACTCTCCGGGTGATTCTAAATGTGACGTTAGGATTGAGTAATTCCATTTCATGTGATGTTACTCAGAGAGTTTAACTTTGTTCCCACTACCTACTTTTTCTTTAACCTTCTCTGCCAGCTGCTGTTATCCTGTTTTGATTCAGTGTATAGAAAGTCAAAATGCAGCTACATGTTGGTCTCTGTCAAGAACTAACAGTAAAATATATACCCTATTTTTTTCTTTCTCCATCTTCTTTGAATAATTCACTAAGCATCTATTGTGGATTTTCTAGCTTTTAAGAATCAGCGCTTAAAAAAAAAAACCAGTATCTTACTTCCTTAGCTGGGTCGAAGGACCTCAATAAGAAATCATTTGGTAGGTGTGAGAAATGGACTTGGGCATAGACCTTAATTTATATAATTTTCCTTGCTATGTCTATGTAGTAACAGTGATTGAATTATTGTTTCCTCCTCTGTTTCTCCCAAACTTTTAAAATGCTAAGCATTACTAATCAAAAGCAGGTAAATTAGTTTCTGAGAAACTGCTGGTGTTTATTCTCAAACACATTACCACAGAAGGTCTGTTGTAAATGTAACATCTGCATTTCACTAAAAGAGAAGGTAGGAGAACCATGACTGTTTATAGCTCACATCGTTGCCGTGTTGTTTTGTTTTTGTCTTAATAATACTTTCTCACTAGCTTTCCTAAATTGCAGGAATCTCCAGAAGTGAAATAAATTTCAGTGTCTTAAGTGTTATATCTTATTACAATAAGAAGAAACTAAAAGCTTTCAAAATAATTTGATTCCTAATTTTGTGAGATTCAATAGAGATTTTCTGGATAAGGCGGAAACAGGATATACTCTCATTTTCTTGTGATCTGCAGCATACACAATAGTACCAGCTGCTTCCGTTTTCTTACACTGAACAATGTCTTCACATAATGCCGATAGAGAACAGCACTCTCGGGCATATTAAAGTCATTTGTAAATTGTTGAAGGCAAAGATCACAGTTGACTGTACATTTTCCAGAATGTATTGTCATTAGGAGTTAGGCTTATTAAATCACTTCCTGTTACATCAATGAGATTCCTGGGTCTTATATACAAGTATTGTGGAAACATAACATAAAACACTGAACCATATTCTTCCTAACTCCTTCAGTAATTGGCTGAACAAAACTTTATCCAGAATTGTGAAATGTAAATAAAATGTAGACTTTTATAGCACCAATATCTAGAATATTGGCTAAATTTATTTAGTTCTCAATTAAATTGTAAAAAGTCCAGCTAAAACCCTACTTCATGTAACATAGAGTATTACTAGATCCAATTTAGAACTTTTCCTTATTATTTTGTGGCATTAATGCAGCCATGTGATATAAGTGGTGATGAAAAAAAATTAAAAAGCCTTCCCTCATCATTTTCTACCTTCTGAAAGGCATTATCTGATTTAAAGAGAAAAACACATCTTGGAGAAAGAACTACAGACAAATAGAAAAATCTACACTTGAAAGACTCAACGTTAAAGTGGCATTTGCAGCCAGCAAGGTTATTCTTCCCATATGACAGAATTCAGCTCTTTTCATCAGCATTCAGTTTTAATGCATTTGCAGCAATGCAAAGGACAGTAAAAAAAAAAAGGGAAAAGCAAAGAAAACATTTCGCTTAGAACCAGACGTCTGATTCAATTATCATGTAATCAGAGGAGTCAAAAGTCAGTTTCACTCAATAAGGAAAAAGTGGATATGTAACTTTTATAGCCTATGATTCTTTCACTGGGGAAGAAGAGATTGTTAATGCGATTATACATGTGAAGATTACTGTTGTTTTTAACACAAGCTTGCAGTATGTTCAGTGTTCAGAGAAACTAACGGAAAAGACTAATTTTTCTTTTATAAAGTCAGTAGCACTTTAAATAAAGCAATAAACTGAAGATGATTATGAGCTACACTTTCTGCCAAGGATTTAGAAGGACCTCTAAATTGGCCTTCAGCTACTGATGTTATTATTGGTTGTAGGAAAAACATGTAATTCTCGAAAAGTACAAAGGATTTTGAATATCCAAAGGCATTACTGACATTGTTAAGATATCCAATTAAGAAGATTCACATTTTATGTTCTTAAATTGGTACCAAAGTTATCATGAAACTTTTGAGCTCAGGCAGATCAACTCTCCCCATTTCACAGATAAAGAAACTCAACTCAGAGGTCATGTGACTTTCATAAATCATACAGCAGTCAGCAGAGTAATCAGAACTAGAACTCAGATCTCTCAGTTGAGTGATATATTTGCCACAGTGCACCTTACAGAAAAGAATCTGAAATGTCACACATTATTATCATCTACAAAATAAAATACTGTGTCTTTAAACATAAGCATAAACTTATCTTAAATACTAAGATTTTTCTCATTAGGTGAAAGGTATTAAATTTAGGAAAGTATAAAAGTGAACATAAGAACCAGCCAGTCACCAACATGATTCTTTTTTTGTATTTCCTTTCAAAATTTTTTCCTTGAGTAAACTTTCCCTTCACCTTTTTTTTTTTTAACATTTTTTATTGATTTATAATCACTTTACAATGTTGTGTCAAATTTCAGTGTAGAGCACAATTTTTCAGTTATACATGAACATATATATAATTCATTGTCACATTTTTTTCTCATCCCTTCACCTTTTAAAATAAACTTTAGTGAGGTAAAATTTAGGCACAATACAATACACTTACTTTTTATAAACAGTATCATACATTTGTACAATATATACATGCACATAACCACAGCTCTTTCGAGATAGAGTATTTCCAGCAGACCAGAACTGTTCTTTTATGCATTTTGCAGTCAAGTCCCACTATTTCTGCCCCAGGCAATACTCATTTGCTTCCTAGCTCCATAAACTAGTTTTGCCTATTCTCAAATTTCATATAAATTAAATCATCCAGTGTGTACTCTTTTATGCCTGGCTTCTTTCATTCAGCAAAATGCTTTTGAGATTCACCCATATTGTTTGAAAATATCAGAAGATTGTTCCTTTTTACCACTGAGTAATATTCCATTGTATGAGTATACCACACTCTGTGCATTCACTGTTGATGAACATTTCGATTGATGAACATTTTAGTTATATCCAGTTAACAGCCATTATGAATAAGATTATAGAAATTCATATGCATGCATCTTTTTGTATGAACTGTTCCTCACCTGGGGATTGTCTGATACCTTCTCATGGTTAGATTCCAATTTGCAGCCTTCTTAGGATATCACTCTCATCTTATCCATCTGTCCTACATTGGTAATGTTAATTTTTTTTTAATGGAGGTACTGAAGATTGAACCCAGACCTTGTACATGCTAAGCACGCGCTCTACCACAGTTATACCCTCCCCCATTAATGTTAATTTTGATCACTTTGTCAAATGTTTTCCAATTTCTCTAATATATAATTGCTACTTTTTCTTCCCTTGAAACTCATAAGCAATCTGTGAGTAGACACTTTAAAGCCATGAAGAAATCCTGCTCCTCATCAAAACTTCCCCCTACATTTTACATCTATTAATGATTCTTGAATGACCCAATTTTTATCATTATGGTTGCAAAATAATGATTTTCCAGCTCCAGTGTTCCCTTCACATTTACCAGTGAGTCCTCAGAATTCTACTGTAAGCAAGGGCTCTCCTACCCCATCCTATATCCACTTATTTATTTATTTATTATGATTGTGAACTCATGAATTTCTTTTTTATTAATGGCTCATTATGGTTCTTAATTATTTTTGATGCTTACATTGTCCTAGATTTGGCCAGTAGGAGCCCAGTCAAGTTAGTTTCTGTGCTCACATGAACTGTCTCATCAGTTTTCTTCTTTTCTTTACTCTTTCTTATTTCAGCATAACAAGGTGCTCCAGGTTCATCTTATATCTACCTTACCTTGTTTCTGGAATCAGTCATTTCTCCAAGAAGTCTTGACTCTTTCATGAGAAATGGTATTGGAGACCTAGATGTGGGTGCTATGTGTGCTCATTGTACCTGGAGTGGCTTTGCTCTTTGACCTTCTTACTGGATAGAACTCAGAAAATATGCCTGTATATACACATATCTAAATATTCATCCAAACATACATACACACCTGCATATACACGTGCATATAAACAAGTACATATGCATATTTTAGAAATCATGGATTTGCAGTGACACCTCCAATTTTAATCCATTTCCACAGGATTCTCTGTTGCCTTCTCTACTTTCCATATTTTTATGTTCCTTCTTCCACTATGAGTACATTGGCTCCCAACAACAGTTTCAGTTTCACTCACATGCACAATTCTATAATATACATAAAATAGTTTAATTGCTTCCTCCATACCACTATAATAAATAAATCATTTAAAAAGAAATCAACATTTGTTTGCAAATCTCCTTCCCTCCTCACAACCCTGCCCAAGACTGAGAACATATAGTCAAATGTGTCATTCCTAAGCTAATTTGATTAGCCCTTCCTTCCCTCCTCCTTTCTTCCTTCCTTCCCTCTTCTTCAGCATGAATATGATACTCATTTTAAATAAAATTAAGTTCACTTATGTCCATTTGCTTATACTTTTAGATTTTTCTCCTCCTCATTCTTAGTTATTTAATTTTATTTTTTGAATATATAAAACAACATATATTAAAAAGTCAAAAATATTCAGAAAGTTACCCTCAAAGAAGTGTCATTCCTTTCTGTACCCTTTCCACCCTATTCCTCCATTATGTATAACCAATTCATTGTTTTCTGTGTTTCTTTTCTAAAGATAGGCAGACATATGTGTGCTTTCTTATTTCCCTGTTTCATATACACATATATTATACATTTATACTATTTTCTACTTTGCCTTTTTTAGTTAATGTCATCCCCCTAGAAGTCACTCCATATCAGTTCACAGAAATCTTCCTCCTTCTGTTTTACATTTACATAATACTCACTTGTGCATATGTTACATAGTTTATTTAACCTCTCAGCTTCATCATCTAGGGTAACTTCCAATATTTTATAATGATACATACTGCTCCAATAAAGAACTTGGATCATATGTATTTTCACATTATTGGAGTAATATCTTTAGAGTAAATTCTGAAAAGTGGAACTGCTAAGTTGAAGTGTAAATGCCTATGTAGTTTTGTTAGACATCATCAAATTTTCCTCCATTTGCTATTGTATAATTTTGCTTTGTCACCAGCAGTCTATGAGAGTACCTATTTCCCCCAGTCTCTGCATGAAATTTATACAAAAGTTAAGATGATGCTGTTCACATAATACTATTTTCCAATTTTGAAAAATCATACTGTGTCCAGGCACTTTCACATCATTAAAGTTCTTTGTAAATGTCATTGTATATGGTTGCATTATAGTCCCTTGAACAACTAACTATACCATAACTAATTTATTAATTTTGAGACATTTAGATTATTTCTAAATAGTAATATTTTACATTAAGTGACAGTGAACATTTTTAGTGTTTAATCATTTGCCCATGTGTAAGACATATATCACTAGAAGAGAGTTCTGATTTTTCACTTAATATCCTCATTTTGCACATGAAAGACCTTGAAGCTTGGACAGAGAGCAAAAAGCTTTGCTCACATGTTTGAGAAGTTTATGCATTCTATGAAACAACTTTAGCAGAAATATTTTGGTAAAATTAAATCATTCACACAAATCTATGGGCAATAAAATCTTTGTCAAGTATAGTCATTAATGCAGTGGAGAAGAGTGAAAAACTTTAAAAGTATCAAATGAAGCAATCCCTGTGCCTTCCACAAATAATTCAAAATGTCTTTTCTTTTTTATCTGAGAGTGCTGGGTTTAGTGAGCTTTCGGAGTTTAATAAAGAGCTTTAGAATGATTGCCAAGTACTTCAAGTGCTCTCTGAGTGCACTTGGTGTTTGCAAGGATTTTCATTTCACAGATTACTTTGTGCAGTAATTTGAGAAGCTAAGTGCTTTCCTTTAAGCACCCAAAGTTATGATACAATCTGCATTGAAAAGTGGTGGCCTGGTATTGCCTTCCTATCTTATCATGGGTCATTCTTCTAAGAAGCGAGTTGAATTTTTTATAGAATTTGCCTTTTCTCTAGAAACAGCAGGCTGAGTCGAATGCCTGCTTCCATTAAAACTGCAACAAAGCTGTGGGGATTGGAGTTTTTCCCTGTGGACACAATCATCTTATAAGCTACAAAATACTTGGATTTACACTGACAATATTGTGTCACTCCTGTTCAATGACATGTCTGTCCATTCCTTTGCTTTTGAAACATCAGACCTCCAGCCTCCCTTAGTGTCATGTTCAATAAGGCAACCTTCATTTAAAACCTGCCAGTGTTTCTGCCTCAAACCTTGTGCCTGGCTACTATGTTTGCCTTGGATTTTTCTGGTCTTAAGCCTGGGTTTGTTTGACAAAGCACATGCCAACTTCAGCTCATGCTACTTCACGAATCTCACTCCAAAGTGCATATTCCTTGGTATGTGGCACCATCCGCATCATGTCACTAAACTGTTTGCATTTGGCCATGCCTGGACTTAAATTAGGAAATTTATGTCAATCACTCACTGCCATGAGATGGAGGAGCTCACATGTCAAACTGCAGACTGAATCCAACTAGCAGAGAGATTCATAACCTCTAGATCCAGAACTTCAGAGCAATTGTTCCAATCAATATTTTAGGCTCAAATGTTGGCCCGAAGAGGTTTTGTCAAGGTTTTGTGCTCAGCCCACATATTTTTTAAACCAAAGAGTCAGTTAGTGTGCATTTACCACCAATATAGAGAAAACATTCCTACCTAACCAGACCCCCAAACACCCTGTGCAATCACACACACAAACACACAAAATTGCACTGTAATTTCATTACATTCACATAATTTGTTGATGTGATCTTCTCCCAGGCTTAACTGTGAAATCCTTATGGATGAAAAATGAGTCTTATGCATATTATTGCCCTGCCCCCTTGGGTCTAGCTCATAACCAGGAATAAAGTAGTTTCCTAATTACTCTCTTTGAATGAGTAAAGCCATGAACTCAGGTGTTAATTTCTTTGAAATTTTTGTCACCAAGTTCAAACAGATTTTCAAGGATTATTTCCAAACTCAAAGAGTTTTCCAAAGACTAAAGCGGGGGCACACAAGTATCAACAAACCCTGGAGCTGCTTTTATCAAGACTTCCACCTAATAGCAAATAAGCACATCCCCTCTGTTGATGTTTGTGAACTAGGGAATGGTCCCAACTGGTCAGTTTCACACAAGTCTGATTATACACATTTGGGTTGAATTTGCTTCAAAGAAGATGACTATGAAGGTGTTCAATCATACTGACTAGTGGATCTATATTAAGAACTCATGCATTTAATTGTTCCATAATTAGAGAGATAAACTTTGAAATTATTACTGTGGGAAATGGACAAGAGTTTCAATTGGGGATAATAAAAGGTAATACTGAGCAACAACGAGACATTAATTATGGAGTTCGTCAGCCCATGACTATGGAAATCTTGACATATTTGAGTTGCAAAAACAATTTATAAAAATTATTGAATACTTTCTGTCCTTCTGTTTTCTCCTTCAATATAAGCCTACAAAATTATAAGCTAGTTAAGGTTAGGACTATGTATTTGAATCTTTAATGGCAAACATTTTCTCATAGTAGGTATCCAAAACTATACTATTGGTTGCTTTATATGTAGGTTGGAGAAATAAGAGAAGAGATATTAAATGCTTGACTTCTTCATACTCCATGATGGAGTGACTGATACTGACCTCTTAGCAGGAACAATGGATGCCATAACATTATAGAACAATATCTTTAAAATGATGGAAGAAAAAGAGAAGGAAATAACCCTGCCAATTCAGAATTATATATCCACTGAAAATATCCTTCAAAAAAGAGGATGACAAAAGAAAACATATGAAAAATATTTGTTGGATTAGACAAAGATTTCTCAGAAGCCACACCAAAAGCATGATACAAAAAAGAAAACTGATAACTTGAACTTTATTAAAATTAGGAATGTTTGCTGTTTGAAGACTTTGTTAAGACAATAAAATGACAAACCAAAGACTGGAAAAAATATATGCAAGTCACATATCTGAGAAAGAACTTATATCCAGAATATATTAATTGTTAATCATTAGGGATTAATCCAAACTAAAATCATGATGAGATACCACTTCTCAAAAAAATGCTGATAAATACTAGAAATGACGTGGAGCAACTGGAAATACATTTTGCTAGTGTGAATGCTAAATGGTATAACCAATTTGGAAAATTGTTTAATGATTTCTTATAAAAAATATACAAGCCAAGTATTTATACAAGTGAAATGGAAATGTACGTTCACATCAAAATCCATTTACATTTTTTAAATTGAAGTATAGTCAGTTACAGTGTTTCAATTTCTGGTGTACAGCATGTCGTCTCAGTCATGCATATATATACATATACTTATTTTAATATTCTTTTTCACTAAAGGTTATTACAAGATATTGAACATAGTTCTCCATGCTATACAGAATAAATTTGTTTTTTATCTAATTTTATTTATAATTGTTAACATTTGTAGATCTCAAACTCCCAAATTTATCTCTTCCCAACCCTCTTCCCCCGGTAACCATAAAATTGCTTACTATGCCTGCAAGTCTTTCTGTTTTGTAGATGAGTTCATTGGTGTCCTCTTTTTTTCCTTTCCTTTCTGTTTTTTTGTTTTTTTTTTTTTGGATTCCACATATGAGTGATATCATACGGTATTTTTCTTTCTCTGTCTGGCTTACTTCACTTAGAATGACAATCTACAGGTCCATCCAAATGGCCATATTTTATTCTTTTTTTTATCAATGAATAGTATTCCATTGTGTGAATATACCACAATTTCTTTATCCAGTCATCTGTTGATGGACATTTAAGTTGCTTCCATGTCTTGGCTATTGTATATAGTGCTGCTATGAACATTTGGATGCATGTATCTTTTCAAATTAGAGTTCTCTCCTGATATATGCCCAGGAATGGGATTGCTGGATTGTATGGTAAGTCTATTTTCAGTTTTTTGAGGAATCTCCATACTGTTTTCCATAATGGCTGCATGTTTACATTTTATAGTGACTTTATGCATAATAACCAAAATTTGAAACAACACAAATGTTTCTCAAATATGGAATGGATAAATAAATTGTGGTATATCCACAGCATAAATAAATACTACTTAGCATAAAAAAGAATGAATTATTAACATATGCAAAGATTTGGATGTATTTTAAATGTATTATGCTCTGCGAAGAAAGCTAGACTCAAAAGCCCACATAGAACATGATTTCATTTTGTGATCTTCTGGAAAAGGCAAAACTATAGGAACAGAAACTAGATTAGTGGTTGCTGGTAACTGGTAGTAGCAGGATGAGTTGACTCTAAAGGATCACATTGAAATATGTTTTGGGGAATGGCAATGTTCTGTATCTTGATTAAGGAGATATTTGACTGTATAAGTTTGTCAAAGCTAGCAAAACTTTACATTTAAAATGATAAATTTTGCTTGTGTAATTTAAAATTATTTTAAAATGAGAAATAAGGTGTAATAGCCATTTTGAGATAAACAAAAGCTGAAGGAATTTGTTAACCAGCCGACCTGACTTCTGAAAGAAGATAAAGAAAGTTCTTTAGGCTAAAGAGAAATGATATTAGAGAAAAACTCAAATCTACAGCAAAGAAATGAAAAGTAATAGAAATTATAAAAATGTGGGTAAATACAAAGGCTGTCATTTTTTCTTTTAGTGTCTGTATTTCTTTAAGAAAATATTGATTTTTAAAACATAAATAATCACATTTTATTGTGGAATTTGTGTATATATGTAGAAGCTCAATGTATGACAAAATAGCCCAAGGCATAGAAGGGAAAATAGAATTATACTCTTTTAAATATTTTGAATTTTACACTAAGTGGTATGATACTAATTCTAAGTAGACTATGATGAATTAGAGATACATATTATAATCCTAAGAAAAATAATAAAAGTAGGCATAAGAAAAATGAAAACAAAAGAAACAATGTATGGGAGAAATGGATAACAAACAGCTTAGAAGGTAGACTTGAGTTAAACCATTCCAAAAATGGTCATTTCATTAGGAAGACATCACAATCCTAAAAGTGAATGCACCAAATAACAAGAGTTGCAAAATAGATTAAGTAAAAACTGACAGAATTAAATAAGAAACAACAACAAAAAAACCCACAGTCACAGTTGGTTATTTTATTCCCTCTCTCTCAGTAATTGATAAAACAAGTATACAAAAAATTCATAAGGCTGCAGAATATGTGAACAACAAGATAGCAAGTTGTGGTAATTTCACGTAATGAAATAATATTTACCAATAAAAAAGAACTGTTGATACACACACCATGTATATATCTCATAGATACAACATTGACTAAAAAATGACAGACACAAAACACTACATATTTTATGATTCCATTTAGATGAAGTTCTAGAGCATACAAATTTAACCCATGGGGACAGAAATCTGGGAGTGGGATATGATTGGAAAAAGGATGCACTAGAATCTTTTGATTTCGAGTGTCTAGATTACAGGTGCTTATATTACATTTGAGTGTATGTGCATACAATCAAGTATCATTGAATTGTACAGTTAGAATAGTGTTTATTTCACTGTATGTAAAGCTAACTTCAGTGATTAAAAAATTTACAAGTTAATTCTTTGAGAAAAGATATTTAAGCTGAATAATACAAGGGAAAATTTGCTCAATATGTAAAATTATTTTGCTTTTCTGATCTAGTTTGACCTACAAATATTTTATGATATGTACTTCTGAAACCTCAGTAAAAACAACCTTTTGTCACTCTATTCTTTAAAGTTATTCAGGGTCACCAAAGCACATTTATTGATTTCATAGTCAAAATTAGCTTTTAAATAATTGTACAGAAACTGTGTAACTACTATTATTCCTGAGAATTTAAGTTATTGGGGGGTTTGGGGAGGGGTGGAAGAGTCTTTATTTTAATCAGGTATATTGGAGAATAGACCATGCAGATTATCAAATAAATGTTCCCTATAATACCTAGTAATCTGCAGAGTTGGCTGAAAATAAGAGGAATATCCTTCAACTACATTAGTGATTTGGTTAAAATGAATTCAAACTTACTTTTAAATTACTTGGAGAATTAACCCACTACCCTGCATTTAACATCTCTTGAAGGAAATGTGACAATTTGCAGGTGTGGCTGTTTCTGGAGAAAATACCAACTATTCAAAACTCTTTGCAGCATTTAGATGCAGAAGATTTTGACACAATTAATATGACTAGGCATGACATCAGTAATTTAGCATGGCAGGTTGCTGAAAATTTAAAGGGGACACCCTTTTTCGTCCTGATTAGAATGCCATCATTCATCTGTTCCAGCTAATCTCAACAAGGAAAGGTATGGGGAAACTTAGAGGTTTGTAGCTTTCAGAAATTTGTTCATCTGTTTCCAGGCTAAGTGAATTATTTATCAGTGACTCAGCACATCTCTGGTGTTTGAAGGCATATTGCACAAATTTAAAAGGAGTGTTTTTTTACTTCTGCAGCCAAGAAACAAATCAAATTAAAATAAAAAATCTGGAAAGATTTTTATTTCTGAAAGTTATGAATAATTTCTTCAGTATAAAAATTGTGTCTGCATTTTATAAACCACTTAAACTCCAGTGCATTTTCAGTACTCATCTTTTCACATGTTAAATGGCATGAACTACTATTAAATGCCCAGCTGTTGTAAATAAAATCTCTGTGACATTAGAATAGAAAATAGAACAAAATGGAAAACAGCTGAAGCCACACTTTCTCTTTCCTAACAGAACCTCAATTTTGTTTAAGTATCTACCCAATTTCCACCTCCAGAAGAAATTTTTTCTTATTTGCCCATGAAATAAGAACACAGACTTTCTCTTGGTTATTGTTCTTGCTCCACATAGGTCATGTGACCTAAATTGGATTAATCAAAATAAATTTTACTCCTTGTTTTGAGGAGAAGTTACTCTATTTTGTTTTAGTGAACAAGGAAGTAAATACTCCTGGTTGCCATTGGCATTTTATTCTCTCTCTGTCTTTTTATTGAAGTATAGTTGATTTGCAATGTTTCAGGCATACAGCAAAGTGATTCAGTTATACATATATATAATATTTTTTCAGGTTCTATTCCACTATAGGTTATTAAAGATATTGAATATAGTTCCTTGTGCTATACAGTAGGCCCTTGTTGTTTATCTATTTTATATACAGTAGTATGTATCGATCTGTTAATCCCAAATTCCAAATTTATCTCTCCACTCTCCTTTTCCCATTTGGTAACCATACTTTTCTATGTCTGTGAGTCTGTTTCTGTTTTGTAAATAAATTCATTTGTCTCATTTTTTTTTTTAAGATTCCATATATAAGTAATACTGTATGATATTTGTCTTTCTTGATCTGATTTACTTAACTTAGTATGATAATCTCTAGGTCCACTCATGTTGCTGCAAATGGCATTATTTCATCTTTTTTATGGCTAATATTCATATATACACACACACACACACACACACACACACACACACACACACACACACACCCCACATCTTTATCCAGTCATCTGTTGATGGACATTTAGGTTGCTTCCATGTCTTGGCTATTGTTAATAGTGCTGCTGTGAACACTGGGGTGCATGTATCTTTTTGAATTATAATTTTCATCTTTTCTGGATATATGCCCAGGAATGAAATTGCTGGATCATATCATAACTCTATTTTTAGGGGTGGGCTATGTGGGAACTCTGTATTTTCTGTTCAATTCTGCTGTAAACCTGAAACTGCTCTAAAAAATATAAAGTCTATCAAAAAAAAAAAAAAAAGGTCAAAAAAGAGAAAAAAAATTGGATGGATTTAAATTAAAAAAAAAAAAACCTTGACGAAATGTATCCCTGAAAAAAAAAAAACAAACTCTTTTTTTAAGGAACCTCCATGCTGTTCTCCATAGTGGCTGCACCAATTTAATATTTTTTGGGGTCTATCTCCTAGAGTAATGGAAACAAAAGCAAAAATAAACAAATGGGACCTAATTAAACTTAAAAGCTTTTGCACAGCAATGGAAACCATAAACAAAACAAAAAGAAAACCTACAGAATGGAAGAAAATATTTGCAAACAATGCAACGGACAAGGGATTAACTTCCAAAATGTACACACAGCTCATATAACTCAATATCAAAAAAAACCAAACAATCCAATCAAAAAATGGGCAGAAGACCTAAATAGACATTTCTTCAAAGAAGAGATACAGATGGCCAACAGACACATGAAAAGATGCTCAACATCACTAATTCTTAGAGAAATGCAAATCAAAACTACAATGAAATATCACCTCACAGAAGTCAGAATGGCCATCATCAGAAAGTCTACAAATAATAAATGCTGGAGAGGGTGTGGAGAAAAACCACTGGCATTCTTGTGAAAATAAGTTGTTGTTAACGACAGAAAAGCAGAAAGATGGATATTTTGTTGAATCATTACATCACTGATGTTTCTATACTTAACTCTGCACTCCCTCTAGTCTTCCTGGTATGCAAGGAAATACATTTCCTTATTGCTAAGGAAAGTTTAATTCAGTTTTTCTTATCAAAAAATTGTTTTTCCAAACAACGTGGAAGCATCTCGTTATCTATACATAGGCCTTGATTTATACTAAAAGGCCTTCAACAACAAAGTTTCAGACTAAAATAAGATATACATAGTTCATGGTTCTTGTCTACCTCACAAGCAACAAAAATAAGTGAATATGTTTTGGTTCATATGCTGTAATCTAATTCTGAAGTGGTTTACCAAACCATCTCCAGAAATATCAGAGGATAGCATTTTTTGTAGCTCAGAGACTAAAAATTCTTCTAAATTATGGAAAACCTCAGGACTTTAAAATTAAAAAGCCTCATATATTAAAGTTTCTCACAAGAAACACAGAAGCAAATAATTATGGATTGAACCCAAGAGGACCAGACTGAAGTATAGCAATTTTACAATGTTGAGATTCAAGGAGAAGTAATTTCTATTATATCTGCTTTTTTTTGTGTGTGTGTGTGATTTTTGAATGGTCATAGATAGTAATGGTCCTATTGAGGTTTCTGTATTGTTAGGAGATTGTGATTCAATTTCATTGCAGAGTGTGAGATATTGATAAAAAACAGAATGGAGATTATTTCTCTTATGTTTGAAAAGTAGGAAAAATGTAACCTGTGCTTAAAGTATCATTGATACAGAGATAATTTAACCTTCACAAGTTAGGAAAATGAAAGTCAATCATTGTTAAATAGGAAAGGATTTAGACTACTATGAGATGAACAGAAGAAAAGAAGGTGGGAAAAAAACAAAATCCTGAAGAAAAAAAAGCACAATCTTTGTGATCCATGTAGGAAGATATCAAGATTATTATAAAGCCACAAGAAGGGTTCCAATACAAGAGCTAGACACAGGAGGCACCTGAACTCACCTCCTCCCATGGACATTGGACATACCCAATCTACAGCTACACACAGAGCAAATCTCTCTGAAAGAAATCCAGAAACTAGATGAGCAACTCTTACACACTGGGTGAACGAGAAATTACCCACATCACCCACATTGAAAAGTATAGCAAAGGCTTAGACACTCTCTCACTATAAACTTCAGCCCCAGCACAGAGCCATACAATCTGGAGGGAACTTCTAACTCCCAGCTTCTCCTTGAGGAGCGAAAGGTTTGGATCTCACATCTAGTGCCCCAGCTTTTAAGACTCACACCTGTGGAACAAGCCCCCAAAATACCTAGGCCTGAAAGCCAGTAGGGCTTGCATCCACAAGACCCACAAGACTATAGCCAAAAAAAGAAACATCTTTTTAAAATAAAAGGGTGGAATTTAATCTTCTTTACAGGGCACTGAAAGATATGAAATACCACATAGAAATTAGAAACGCATTAAGAGGAGAAGCTTCATATAGTGTATACAGTTTGGAACTGTTCAAGTATAGTTTTGTTGTAAAAAGTGCTACAATTACAAACCACATTTAAAAAGAGTTCTTAGTAGAGAAACAGTAAGACAAACTTATACAAAACATAGTACAAAACAAACAACTTTACCCTTAAACTGTACAATCTAAAAGTTAAAGGTTGCAGCAGTGCCATCTGGAACTTGGAATATATATAGCCTTCAAAGGTAGTTTCTGGCACAACATTTTGATCTTCTTCTTCCTCTACAGAGAAATACTTCTCAATCGAATTTAATGAAGCTTTGTACACAGATTCATTTTCATGGTTTTGTAGAGTTTCAATTTTGTCCAAACCTCCATATTCTTTAATCGTTATACTAAGTTTCTCAATTTCATCTACTTTCTCAGCAGCCTGAAAGAAATGGCATTTGAAATGGCATCTAGAATAACCAGAATAATCTTGGTATCTTTCACAATTAAGAGGTTCATGACAGTTTTATTATGCCACAGTGAACCAGGTATACGATCTGTTCAACTGTTCAACCACTGTATAGTTGGTCACAGCCCATACAGCTTCCTTCTGCATCTTAAAGTCTGCCTTAGGGGAGAACACCAACAAGGAATGGGACTAATCCATGATTTACAACTTAATGTATCTGGTCCTGGTGGCCAGCCGTGATGTTTAACATTGTCCACGTAGCTTCCTTCTGAGTATTAGTTTTAGAGTTCGTTAGCAGGCTGGAAAAGATGGCAAGTGATCCTGCATCTATTATAGCCTGAGTCTGTTCATCTGTCCCAGTGACAATATTTCCTATGGCTCTTAGTGTGGGAGTCACAATTGGCAATTCATTAGCTCCTGAAAGCTTCACAAGTTGGGGTACAACCCTGGTCTTCACAACCATTTCAGTCTGTTCATTTGGACCACCATTAAGATAGGAAATGGCTCAGTAGGTACCCGTTAATACTTCTGGATCATCATGATACAGGAGACGATCTAGAGTGGGAAGAATCAGCTCAACAGCATCTAAGAGGGGTACAGGATTCTTGTTGCAACAAAAGTTTGAAAGTGTCCAGGTTAAGATTAAATAACTAACCACATGCTAAAGATGACATATCAGGAAACGGAAGAAGCCAACAGCATGTCAACTGCACCATACTTGATAACCAAGTCTCCAAGCACTGAACCGTCACCTGCAATGTCTCCTAGAGCCCATACAGCTTGTTCACTGATGTGAGCATGGGGAGAAGCCAACACAGAAATGAATGCTGGGACATTACTACCATCTACCAACACCTTGGTTTGTTCTAATGTCCCGGAAGCAATATTAGTGAGGGCCCAAGCAGATTCAAACTGAATGGGACTATAATCAGTTCTGTCCAAGAAGGACGCAAATTTTGGAATCAAACCAGCCCGGATTATGTTGTCTATGGGGGGCTGTTTTTCCCTGGAAAGCACTTTCCTAGCAGCTTGAGTAGCTTGGAGCTGGCTTCCCAAATTGTTGCTATTTATGCCTTTGACAATGTCATCAACAGACCAATTCACAGTGCCCTGGTTATTGCGGTTTTCCTGCAGTGGAGAAGTAGCGTCATCAGGAAAAGAGCTGACATTTCTCCTTTTCAGCATCTGTTCATCGTCCTTCTTAGCTTTCCTCAGCTTCACATTAACTTCTATTCGGCGCTGCCTCATTTCTGTACTGTATTTCCCCTTGTTCTTGAATCTGTTAAGGCAGGCAGCTGGTGAATGAGCATTCTTGGTGGACATGGTTATGAGACAAAGGGAGAAAGCTACACAGCTGGCTCAGGCTTCCACCAGAGGCGATGTGGTGTGCACAGACTGCGGGTGAGCTGCCCTCAAAATGTCCACCATGGTCAGCCAGAAGCCGGTGTCAAAAGAAACATTTCTCGATAGGCTTCTGTGAACTTGCTATTGCTATTTCCCAGGACTTAGCACAGAGGGAGCAGGCAAAGAAATGCCCATTTCCCAGTTTTTCCCTGAAAGTGACCTATATGCATACTTTAAAAACTGCTCCCTGAGACTCAGGATTCTAATTTAGCACACATCTGTGGGCTAACTGTGATTCTCAATGTTGAACAGGGAGGCCAGCAGACACCATCTTTGCTTTCTCACTTGAGCCAACCACAAATTGCCATTATCTCCCTGGGGGGAGCTTATACACACATCTGGCACACCAGCTTTTGTGGCTGCTGCTCAAGGGACAGGCCCCTGTATCGCTTGGCCCTGATAGCCAATGGGGCTTCTCTTCACAACTCCCACAGAACTGTAGCATACAAAATAAACACCCGCCTCTGACAGCTATACACCTGAGCCTATCACATAGTAGGGGAGGCAAAAAAGCCTATCTCCCAGTCTCTCCTTTGACTTTCCAATGGAGAAACTTGATAAACACTAGCTCAACCAGGTGTACAAGGTTAACCTCAACAGTGATGTCATGTTGACAGTATGTACCCTGGATATGATGCGATGAGAATGGCACTTTACCTCTATGGCTATCCTTCCCAAAACATATAACACTAGCGCTGTGTCCTTTTATTTTAAAACATTCTAAACATTTGCATTTAAATGACTTTAGGTATCAAAAACGATGTTACTTGTTTAAATTCAAACTTTAAATCATGGATTCATTCATCAGCTATTTTCTTCACTTCTTTAGTCACATCTGTGTCCCTCTTACACCCAAATTCTTAAAAACCTTGAAAGGTGTACCAAAGAATTCCTTTGCTTTCTTCTGCTTTCCAGTTATTTTATTTGCACTGTTTCACATTGTTTTATTTTAACACTCTAGTAGCACAGTGATCATTCTCCCATCCTTTCTGCATTTAAGATTCTTTGCCTTCACACGTTATCTTCTCTTTAATCCAGAAATAACCAAACATTTTCCTGCAGGCCAAGTGTATCTTAAGACTTGGTCCACATTGTGCTTTAAAATGAATTGAATCTAATACTTCTAAGCAATTCAAAGTAACAAACTACTGATAAATATAACAACATGGATGAATCTCAAAAACATTATATTGAGCAAAAAGAGCCAAAACAAAATGGTGGTGTCATTCCGTATGTTAAGTGTTTGCAAAGGCCAATCTAAGTTATGGTAACAGAAATCAAAGCCATGTTACCACTGGGGGAGGGGAACTAACTGCAGAATAAGAGAACTTTTGGGAGATAGTAGAAACATTCTATAACTTGTTTGGGGTGAAGGTTACATGAGTATATACATTTATCAAAATGTATTAAATTACATATTTAATATCTGCATAATTTGTTTTATGTAAATTATACCTTTAAATTTGGAAGAATGATGACTCTAAGGTAAAAATTAACCAAAGTTATTATAAATTAATGTTTAAGTGATTTTTTTAAACAACAGCCAACATTTTCAATTTACAAATCTGTATTTCTGACTTTTTATAGAAAATGGGAAAATCTAGAAACATTGAACCCACATTCTCACATAAGCCTAGCAGTTGAGTTTAGGACCAAATAAATCCTTACCATCTCAGTTGGGCATAAACCTCACCACTCTTCCAATATGTCTTGCATCCAATCAGTTTCATTCATTAATATTATCTCTGCAGATGCACAGATACTGGATTCCATGACTTTGGGCATATCCCTTTCATCCATTTAGGGCTTTTTTGTTGTTGTTAAGACCTTTGGTTTAAATTTTAGTCCTTAGTCCCAGTGAGACTATTGTCCTTGTATTTGGACAAACTGGGAGTATCCCAAGATTACACATACATACCAATAACACATTTGCAATCTCATTGAAATAACAGACCCCAAAGTTTATCTAATAAAGTGTGCAGTGGACCTAAGCAGAGGCAGGCCATTACCATTTATTCAGAGACCCTGAAAGTAGATACCTTCTATAAAGGTATAAAGATGTAATAAAATAGTTTTAAAAACACAATGCCTATACATAATGAAGATACTACTTTATGAATCATTAACGTTTCCTGGCTATTTCTGAGTTTAAATTTGTAAAGATATCAAATCCTAAAATGTATATCATTAAAATGTCTGAATATATCTCATTCCACAGTGATATTTTTTTTTCCAAAGAGCTCACAATTAAACAGATCATGTAAGTGATTTTATTAATGAGATTTCCTGCTAGTTTAAGGTTATTCCATTTTTAAGACTGCCTGAACATTTTATAGGTCACAAAAATATTTTTAAAAATTCCTTAATGGAAAAGTGACTGAAATAGGTTAGATCAAAATAAACTTCACCTTCCATAAGAGACTAGGCATGTGATATTTCCATCCAGAAAGAGGATGTTGGGGGCTTAGATTCACCTGAGTGAGATATGAAAATCAGATTTCTACCTTAGCTAGGGAATTTTATTTAGGAGACCATATTCCTCTCATTTCTATTCAGTAGCAAATTCACTGAAAACAGAAACACTGCAATTAAGTAATCATCTCGTTTCCTCATAAAAATACATTATGTTTCAGATGATATCAATAGAATATGATAAGCAACCACAGGACATAGAAACGTAACATACCAGCAGAATGTTTTGAAATCCATTGTCAACAATATTTACTACACATGGCAAAAAACAGGTAGAAAAGAAAAGCAGTAATGACTGAAAAGTTCTTTTAGCAAACACCTGTAGATCGCAATTTGAAAAGAAATTCCTTTTACTATTAAAAAGGAATAAATTTTAAGTAAGAAAATTATTTTCTTCCCTGTAAACATTTCCACTGATTCCCTTATCTAGTTTACTAGCCAACAGAGTCCCAGTTGCATTGTGCAATGTAGCATCTATAGTGCAGAAGATAATAATTTGCATTGCTAAATTAGGGAGAAGATACAAATTAAATTAAGTTAAATTTCTGCTTCTCACATTATTAGTAAACAGAGGGAGTTCTAGTTTGAAATATGAGATTGGATTTTGGCCAAGTATCCTAATCCCAAAGGGAAGTAAGAGACTAACAATGATACAATCTTCTTAGACATACTCGGGAGGTTCAGATAAATTTAAACTTTGAGTCATGTTGAGGAAATGAAATAGGGTAAAGAGGAAAAAGGGAGAACAAACAAGGTGACACTGCATCAATTGTCCATCGGTGTTTTACAAATGTTGGCCTGGATTTAGAGCTTTGGGTAACAGAGTTAAATTATACCAGGCCAGTGCCCTAAATGGCTTTGTGCAGTCAGGCACTTATCAAGTTCCAGAATGATGCTTCTAAAGCATTCATGGCCTTTCCCACCAGACTAGGTCAGTGGTGTTTGGACATCATTTGTTTTTTTGTGGATATGAAATATTCTAAAATAATATTTTATTTCTCTCTGCATGAAATGGTCAAGGGAGAAATAAATTTAATAATCTGAATAGTCCAGATTATTAGCTAACTTTTCTAAATTTGATAGAATACAGTCAAATAGGTTTTTCAAACTTCATCTCTAATGCAATTAAAGATAGTGATTGGAAACCCCCAAATTATGAACTATCTACTATACTTTGTGCTCTATATTAATTATCTGATACAATCCTCACTATGTGTCTATGGAATAAGGTTTATTTCTATTATAATTCCCATTTTACTTATGAGGAAACTGAGATTTTAATTTGTTAACAGTCACTATGCTAGTAAGTGGATGATTTGGGATTTAAATTCAGATCTGTTTTACTTCAAAGTATTTTAAAACATATGCTGTAACACGTTGCTGGGATACTGATCAAACATTAAAAAAACAAAATAAATTATAATAGAGCAAGGCAAAGTAGAAAATATTAGACAGCAGAGGTAGCAACAGTTCATGAAACTTCTTTCAGATGTGTGTATGATGAGCTAAAATAAAAATGAATTTCTTACTGTAGCACAGTGAAAAAGAGTTTGAAAAATACTGCAGTCTATACTCTTCAATCAAAATAATCTGTGGCAATTATAATATGCAAAAAAGAAAACCCTAAAATAAAGTACTATAATTGGAAGATGTGATTGGTAATTTCCTCAGCTTTAGAGGCCGTGTGGGCTATTTTTCATTCTCTCCTTCACTAGATATATAAGCAGATATCTCACAGATGGTTCTCTGGATTCTGCGTATCAGAGCTTGACCAACAACTGTGCGGTATTTCAGTGTACACAAGATCTCATTTGATACCAAGTAACAGTGATACCAAGTAACAGTGTAAGTTGGGCCTTATACAAATATTAGAGACAAGGATATTGAAGTTAAATATCTTTCCCAAAGTCATCCAACTAGTACATGACAGAAATAGGAATCAACTCTGGACCTTGTGATGTCATGTCCCCTTCTCCTCACACTTCCTCTAGATGGCATATGGCAGGTGTTCCATGTACACATAGCTTTCAGGTTCAGAACAGAAACAGGATGCTTAAGAAGTATGAGTCCTTAGGGTGTCAGTGATGTTGATAAGTTGCTATAGCTTTTCATTTGTAGCAACATAGATGGACCTGGAGATTGTCATTCTAAGTGAAGTAAGCCAGAAAGAGAAAGAAAAATATCACATGATATCACTTACATGTGGAATCTAAAAAAAAAAAAAAAAAAAAAAAGACAAGCGAACTTATTTACAAAACAGAAACAGACTCACAGACATAGAAAACAAATTTATGGTTACCAGGAGGGGAAGGAGGTGGGAAGGGATAAATTGGGAGTTCAAGATTTGCAGATACTAACTAATATACATATGTATATAATAGATAAACAACAAGTTTATACTGAATAGCACAGGGAACTATATTCAGTATCTTGTAGTAACCTATAATGAAGGAAAACAGGAAAAAAAATAAATGTATGTATATGTATGACTAAACTATTATGCTGTATACCAGAAATTGACACAACATTGTAAACTGTACTTCAGTTTAAAAGAAAAAGATGCTATGGCTTTTTACACTACTAATAAATATATGTTTTTCTTGATTTGACAGCACCAACAAAAGAAATCAATGCAATCATTCAATTTAAAAAGCATTAAGTAACAGATTTCTGCAGTCTCAAAATTACCAGTTTTTCAGAGAATGAAGAATTCTTTGATTTACCTGACCTTAGTGGAAATAGGAAGAGGGGAATGAAATTGGGTCTACTGTAAATAAGATACTAACTGACAGATAAGGAAACTTAATTTAGCAGCAATATATGATAATTAACAGCTTCAATAGCTTATTGCTCTTTATAAATATTCTCTCCTTCTAAGCAATATGAAACATTATTTGTAATTGGAAAAACAATTTGATTTAAATGTTCATTTAATTGACTCATCCAAATCCACACGTAAGGAAATTGGTTGTATTGTAACTAAATGGCTATTTACTAATCTAGTCAATGGATTGAGTAGAGGCTATCTAAATGACAATACATGGAACGTCTCTAGATACATTGTGATGCATAGTTTTGTATTAAATATGTAATAGGAACATGTGTAAAAATAATCCAAATGTATATTTATACATAATAGATCTGTTTAACTGGCTCAAACATAATGAGGTATACAAGTAAGAAATATATGTGGAAAAAAATACCATAGCCACTGCATTTAGGAAAATATAAGCAAGATGAGCATGAAATAATGTACTTAGCTATAACTCACAAATTCTCAAGTGCTTTTGAGATGGCTTTTCTGAGACTACTAATATAGCATTTAGCTACTACCAGCTTCATTTCTATTTCTAGGAGCTAGTAACCAGGAGATGGAATGCTACAGGGTTATTGTTGGCAGAAGACCAGGTATTTCAGATGTCAGTACTCACTGGCAGTGCATGAGTTTTATGACGATGAAGAGTTGGGAAACTATGTTTCTGTGTTATATATAAAGTCATGTCACAGTTATAATTATTTATCTATCTCCAAGCATCTGAAATGGAGCTGTAATATAAAAGAAGACAACTGGATTTAGAGTCAAAAGACTGTATTGAAATAAAAATCTAAAATTTACTAGCTGATTAACTGTGACAATTAATTAGGCTTCAGTTTCTTCCACTGAAAATTATAGATGATAATTCCTTTTTATAGGATGTTGTAATAGTAATTTGAGGTTGAATCATATAAAATTGCTGATATTTGATCATTTTTATCTACAAAAATGATAATTGCATTTAGAGCAACCTAATAGTAATAGCTTCACATTTATTGAGTCCTCTGTGTTATAGACACTTAGCTATGTTTTACGTGTTACAGTAGGTTATAGGGATGGCTTCGATTTTTTACCTCTCCCTGTGTTTGTGCCCTCTGCAGTATACATTGTTATTGTCCTCCCATCACAAGTGGGCTGACCTTCCCTGTCTCTTGAGTCTGGGCTCAACAACTTTACTTATTTTGTGGATAGGGTGTCAGCATGGGTGAGCAAACAGAGGCTTGCAATTAACTTAGCAATGGGGCTTGCCCTCTTGTGCCATGAGAATATGTCCAGGACAGATTCCTGGAGAATGAGACACATTTAGAACAGACTTAAGGACACCCAGTCATCCCAGCCTAGGCTATCCTATATCAACTGACATCCAGCCACCTCCCAGACTTGTTTAGGAGGCCAGGTGTGATTAGTATAACCAACCTCCAGCTATAAACTTATTCTTGTATATGACTGAGGATTTACATCAGTACACATATTTTTGTGGTAATAACTAACAGACATAAGTGATCTTATTTCATTCACATAACAAATCTATAGACACTATTATCATTTCACTGGACAAAAGAAGACACTGTGACCCAGAGAAAAGTTCAGTAAAGTGTCCTGGGTCATAATAACAGACAGTAAATGAGAGACGGTGGGTTTGAAATTAGGGAGCCTGGCGCCAGAGGCCATGTTCTAACCAGTACACTCAGGCTTTGTTCTTGTAAAGATGAAATGAGATTATTTTTTTGAAAGTGCTTTGTCAATGTTAAAGCATACTAAAAATATAAGTCATTATTATGAAGCTGCAACTCCTTTTCAAAGATGCTGTAAAATTCCAGCTTTTTCCTTTGTCTCATAACAAAATAAAAAAAAAAAAATTTAAAACCCCAGGCAAGCACTAAATGATTTAAAATGCACTGTTCTTTGATATGCCAGTTACATAGGGAAAACTGATAAATGGTGAAATTTAACATGCCACCTTCCTTCTGAATCAGTGATAGACTGCTGCTATTTGCTAGGCAACCAGCAAGTAAACAGAAAAATAAAGCCACGGTTTTCTTGGCAAGTGTCATTAAAAATAGATTAAGTTTACAGTAAATGTAATCTGTAGCATAGATCATACAGACAAAAAACCTGAAGGAGAAATGAAGGCACTAATAAGATATTTCTTAATTTTATGAAGCATTACACACATCAGATCACTGAACCAAAATAACCTAGGGAAATAGCAATGAAACAGGGCATTTATTCCTCAGCTTCGTGGAAGGCATGCAAGTACAAATGGTGCAAAACAAGAAGCTGATTATGCCTGGAAATTGGAATAAACATAAAAAAGAAAAATCTGGAGATGCTAATAGGCATTAAGTTCATGAGGTGTGACTATTTACGTGGATATTTTCTATGGGCATGAATTTTTAAAATTCCATTCGATTTTTCATTTTTACATATATCAAACCCCCCAAAGTTCTTATTTTCTTCAAAAATAAAATAAAACTAGAATGCTGCACTGGGTGAAATGAATAATGAGGAGAACTGAAGGGAAACAGGACTGTGTATAAAAGTGTGCACCTAAGCTGAGCAAGGCATAACCAGAAGAGGGACTTTTTGATTTGGTTGGCTTTTGTCTGCAGGATTCCTCTTTTTATAAGACACAGAGATGACACTTTGAAAAAGGAGAAAGAAAAAAATGAATATAACAGAAGAAAAAAAAGCAATAAAGTAAAAAAAACACCCCAAAAATAAATTAAACAGAATAGGAAAAGTGTTCTGCTTTGGAAAGCATAACTAAGACTTAAATGATTTATACAAAACCTGTTGTTTCATAAATATCTCCCCCAAATCCTAGGTTTGATTTAACTGCCTCTTATTTTAATCATTTGCTTCTCCTTTGATAATTGTCACCTAATTTTCTCGATCCTTCTTTGAATAAATAGGAAATTTAGAGGGAAAAAAGAAGACTCAGTAGAGTTTTCCTCTTGAGTGTCTTTACTTTCTCTAGAATTCAGCTTTGAACACAAACTCTTCAGTTATTTATCCACTCACTTATTCATTAACTGGCAAACGTCTATGGAGAAAAATGATAACTGCTTGTTAGGGCATGGGTATCTACAAGTTCTGCTGAGAGAAAACTGATGGCTCTTGTTGTGGGTTTGGATAGCAATTTTTCTTTTCCTGACAACTACACTTTCATAACATCCTACCATTTTTTTTCATGTGAAATTCTGTGATACTCAGTCTCCTCATACTGTGCCTGCTCAGAAGATGTAGCTCTGTAGAGTTCCTGCTGAATTTTACCTTATTGTCATTGCTTCATTGTCCTAGCCTGTCAACAGTTTTGAATCCTGAGAGCATAATCCTACAATACTACTTGTAAATGTTTATGTATTCTTAAAAGTCATTGAAAAAATTTTCCACAGGCCAGATGACTAAAAAAAAAAAAATCTGAAAAAAATTGGCAGTGTATTATGTGGCTGCTGGGCATGTAAGTTGATACTACTGCTTTGGAAAACTGCTTGTAAATACTTATTAAGTTGAACATGTGAATTCCCTATAACCCATCAATTATGTTCATAGTTGTAAATACACAACAGAATTGTGTTCACAGTTTTATCAAAGGATCTGTACAAGAATAATCATACCAAAAATATTTGTAGTAGTCTGAACTGAGAGCAAACTGTATGTTCTGCTATAGTGGAATAGATAAATAAATTGTGGCATCCTCATATAATGGAATACTATACAGCAATGAGATGAATAAATTATAGTTTATATGCAACAATATGGATAAATCTCAAGAACATAATGCTGAGAAAAATAAGAAAGAAGCAAAACAAATACTGCTTAAGTCTACTTTCCTGAGTTCAAAAACCAAACTAAATAAATCTAAAATGTATAGGGATGAATAGTTAGGTGGTCAAACTACTTTTTTTTAAAAAAAAGGAAACAAAGAAATGATTATTTCTAGGGTAGAGGAATTCAGAGGATAGTGATGAGAAGAGCCTGAAAGATCTCTGAAATGCTGGCAATTTCTGTTTATTTGATCTTAGTTATAAGATTATCTTCTGGTTCATCTCCATTCCTTTAGCCTAAAATGACATTAAACGTCATACTTTTTTTTTAAACAATTGCTTTTATATAGAGCAAATCTTTCAAATAAATTACTTAGAGTCTTCTCTAGTATTTGTCACCATTATTATTTTGTGAATAAGTAACATATTAGCCTGGAGTTGCTAGACTGGAAACATATTTCATAAGATAAATAGATAAGTCTCTTGGCGGGTGGATATAGCTCAGTGTTACAGCATGTGCTTAGCATGCACGAGATCCTGGGTTCAATCCCTAGTAGTTTCATTTAAAAAAAAGAAATTTAAAAGATTTAATTACAAAAAAAGATATATAGATAAGCCTCCAAAAATTAAAGAAACTGAAACATAATGACTAAGATATATGACAATTAACTCTTCTTAAATCTCAGATATTTCAGTCATAGCTAAGAGCTAATTCTAAGTGAAAGTCACCTAACTACTTACAAATAAGTAATAAGCATATTTCATTAATACTAAAACATATTTTTTCACACCTGTGAAATCAGAGTGTATCTTATAATCAACTGAATCCTTAATCTTTATCAGCCTGGATTGAAGTTAAGGTCTTCCAAAGAGAATTTTCATTTACTTTTGCTAGCCAACTTCAGGCACTACCCATCTGAGACCATGTTAAATTAAATTCTCTGCTTGAAGTTTTTGGACCACACTGGAAGTGTGAATTCAGACCTCAAACTTGCATGAGCACCAACTAGTTGTTCAAATTCTCCACCCAGTGCCAAGGTTGAGATATTAAGGTTCCCTTGCTGTTCCTTTCTCTGTAGCCCTTCTGTTGAGTTGCTTAGTTTTACACTGAAGCTATTATAGACTTTGGTGACCCTGTTTTATTCAAAAGACTCCTGTTAGACCACGCCTACACCCAATCTCAGTTGTGTTTTTCCTTTCTTATTAGTACGTAAAATCTTAATATCCACAATGCCTTAGATTATACAAAATATGTCACAGGTACAGAGTTGCTTTTTTTCCAAAAGAAAATATTTGGCCTACAATTGCACAGAAAACCCAGACTGATTCTTACATGTATCATTTTGTTTAACCACGTATTAATTACGGTCAAAATCTTGCTACATACTCTATACTGTTAGTGAAAGTATCAGGTTGCAATTAAAATTAGTAAACTTTGAGAACTATAAGCCATTTCACAATATGAAGCAGAATAATTGTTTCTACGTGCACATTTTGTGTTCCCTACTTGAATTGTAAGACCCATGAAGTCTTGGATTATACTTTAAGTAATGTCCTATTGCCTTGCACAGTATTGGGCCCATATTAAAGATGCAATAAAACTTCGTTTGGAGGGCTGAAAACCAACATGAGGTTTGCAAGAAACAAAGCTTATGCAAATAGGGTGTGTGTATGTGTCCGTGTCTCTGTGTGTGTGTGTGTGTGTGTGTGTGTGTGCGTATGCACTTGAATGCAAAGGAAAAGTCAACATCTGGGCACAGAAGCAGAGATAGCTTCTTGGTTGGTCTTCATTATGAAAATATTTCAGCCTTGCCAGGATTAGATAGTATGGAAGAGTGCTTGGGAGGGGATTGGGAATCCTATCTACAATGCTTGTCCAACAGATTCAATTCACAGCCTTAGCAGGTAATAAAAGAAGCCTCTGGACTATGTAAGGGATTGCCCAGGCATAGCTAGGTGCATTGGCCATTTTATGTATTAATGCCAATCTCAAATAAATCACTCTTCTGGTCTGCTGTGGAAGGAAAGAGGATATTTCTGTCAGTAAGTGAATGGGGATTACTGACTTGCTGACCTTTCCTCACTGTGATAAAAGATGACTTCTTTCCTTTTAGCAATACTTCAAAAATGGAAATTGCTCTTTTAAAAGTACAATGTGAGAATGAAGTAGGGAGCCTGCTATTATTCTGTAAATAGATGGTGGCAGAGGGCACCCCTTGGGAAAGGGAGAAATTCTCATTAGGGCTATTTTTCTGAGAGCTGTCAGTATGCATTCATTTGCATTTAAAGAATGGAGGAAGGAGGAAGCAAGTCCTGACCGGATGTATTTTTAAGGCTCTATTCTTATTCCTGCAGCATTTAAATATAGTGTGTAAAATAAAGCACTCCTAAATGCCTCATACTATGTTTGTTCTGCAGATTCCTATGTCATTTTCCTGATGGAGTCAGGAATGCAAAATTATTTTGCCTTGCATTGTTAGATCCAAATAAGAATGGAAAATAACAAGGCGTGCATTTTCCCTTGACCCAGGAAATGTGACAGTTGCCTGGTATTTCAAAAACAAATGGCTTTTTCTGCTCAGGCCACAGGAAAAGAGAATGTACTAAAGGATTGGACTTTTTGTCAAATGTGTTCAAGGGTCTTTAAAGGCCTGAGAAATTTAAACAAGTGAGAAAATGATGAGGTAGACCATTTAGTGATATCAAATACTTAAAAAACTGAAATGGCCCAGAAGCCCCACAGTATCCCTGGAGTGTTCTATCAATTAAGTTTTAAGGGACATTTCTTTCAGTAGTACCAGATGTCAGAACCACTCTTTTGTTTTATGTTCTGTGTGCACGTGACTTCTCTGGACAATTTGAAGATACTGTTCACAAAAAGCAGAGATCCTGTGTGATACCAGTGGATGCTTCTGGTGGTGAATCAGTTTGTCTTAAGCGCTCAAGGCCATCTACTGTTATAAAGAATCACAGAAAAATGTCTGTGAAAGCTAAAATTCACATCAATCAATAGAACTTTGTTTTGAAATTAAATAGGAAAAAAAAAACCCTGAAAGCGGATGACTTGGCCCCTGTATGAAAGCTGTGGAGACGACAGATAATTTGACTACCTGTAATACTTTGCTCTAAGAACTAAAAAGTCATGCTAGCATATCATTTAAACACCTAAATAGTTTTGGTCTCATTGCAAGAAAAAACAGTCCTCTTTTTGAAGGTGTATATCTATGTCATAGTGCATCTGATATTGAAATACATATTATATCTGTGGATTTTCATGAACAAGTAATGATCTTTTTTTAAAATGCATACACACACACATTTGCCTTTAGGGGGACACAACAGCAAGAAGTAGGAGGCGGGGGTTACTTCCCAACTCTTGTTTAATGTTACATTGAGTTAGGAACACAAATGTGGAGGAGATTATGTCCTTGACCTTGGGTTCAGTTGTCTGCTTGTGAATAACTGCTTTTTCATGTGTGGAGCCACTATTTTAGCCAAAGGATGATGCAAGAATAATTGTAACTGTTAGGTTGACTTGCTAAAGTAGCCATACAGAAGAGTTGGATGAGTAGACTCTTCTATCAAATACAATTAACGTATTCACTCCAGCATGCTTGATTCTACTTGGGCTTGATTTACCTGAGCCCAAAGCAGCAGCAGAGTGGAGACAATGGAAGCCTTGGTTAATAGTATTGTGTGTGTGAGGTATTACTCTGAAATCCTCAAGAGGAGCCAGAAGTACAAAGAAACAGGCAAAGTCAGCAGGACTAGCGTTCTTGGAGAACACATGTGAATGGTGCTCTCTGGAGTTGGGAAGCATGATAGCTCTTATGGGATAACGTAGATCGCCAGTGCAGTTGAGATGTAAGAGGGAGGAGAAATTACCATGAGTGGCTTCAGAGATTTCAGGACAGTTTTCATTCTGTCTGATAATTACTGCTCTTTCTCCCTTAGCATATGACTTTGATCCTGGGGAAAATATGCACACAGGAGGGAGTGTTTACACTAAAATATTTTCACTTAGTTACATTTTACTGTGAGTGAGAAAACTGGGAGCAATTTTGATGGGGAAATAAGGGTGTTGGGCACCCTGGGGTGGGATAAGTGTGTAAAGAAATTTTCAAGTACTGCCCAATTCTTTTTTGGAGATTTAGCACAACCTGAATATTGAACCCTCTAACAAAGGGTGCTTTGTCTAACGAAAGGTTCTATTGGTTCCAACTAAAACTGGTTTAATCAAAACAGGAAATTATTGGAAGGACATTTCATGGAACACAACGTAGCTTAACCTTAAAGTACTGGGACCACCCACTCTTTTATTCTTTCTGCATCTTACAAAGTCCCTCTTGACTGCTTCTCTCTGTATATCTATTTAATTCCTTTATTGTCTGCAGTTTTTCTTTGCATCCCTGCACACACCCCAAAACTCCATAGTTTATGCATTTCATTACTCGCTACACGCGGAGACCAATTCCAAATTAATGGGCAAGAGAAACAGAGGGGGCTAGCTTAAGGCAGGAACCATCTCTGCTCTTTGTAATCAACTCTGACCAGGGGTGCAGGGTCATGTGGTGCAAATATGGCTGCCTGCCAAGCCCGCTGTTGTTCTCGAAAAATCATTATGGGTGGAGCATAGACTCCAAAGCTAAACAATTACATCAACCTGTCAGGTTTCTATTCTTATTACTGCACTATTTTATACCACACAGTTATGACTAAATGGTAGTAGTACCTGGAAGACCCAACTCTTTGATCTGTTTTTCCCATGTATATTTTTCTCCAATCCTTACCCTCACTTTAATTTTATATTTCCATAAATTGTAAGTAATTATAAAACTGCTCTGATTCCAAAATAAAAAAATATATATGCAAACCATTCTAAATATAAACATGCATGAAATTTGTACATATTTATACTGGTAAATCAAAACAAACCTAACTTTAGGAAAACAGGATGTTACACGTGTTTTCCCCATCCAAACAGCACAATAGTCAAACAAGCCTAACTAAAGCCAAACAGTGCTTTAGACTTCAATGGCATAAGAAGTCTTCATTGTTGCCTCAATTTTTAGAGCATTTCTGATTCAAAGATATGATGCAATCAGCAGCAGCAGGAGGAGGTTGCTATGTTTAGAATCATATTTGAATTTCATAAAGCTTTAAATGCCTGCCCAAATATGTACTAATACTTATTGATTTTCTGATACATATAGGGAAAAAAAAATTCATCCATGCCTGAAAAAAATGTGAGAAAGTAACTCAAAGTATTCCATGTCTTGAAAGTTGGCTGGAAAGATAATGTTCTAAAGATTGAAGTTTGTAAATAAATTTTCTGAGAATGGATTTTCCAAAATTCTGCTTCATTAAGAAGCATTTTAAAATATCAAGATCTTCAGAAAATATAAACAGAAATTTTACATGAAACATTATGCCTCCATAAGGATTTCTGTAGTATATCAAATTTATGCCAAATTTGTTCCAGCAGTGAATAGTACCCATAGCTTGGAGTTAAATGAGAAACATAATTTTCATGTTCATTAAGTGTTAAATGTTTTATTACAGTATCTTATTTTGCTTCTTTCAGACACATTATGACTCAAATAATTAACACAACCATAATAGCTAGATAATGTTTAAGAAGAATCATCTAAAACTTAAAAATTGGAAAACATGTTCTAGATGTCAGGAGTTGCTACATTACCACTGAACAGTGATATGACCACAAAGGGAAAACTCTCTGATCCACAAGTTTCCCTGGGAGAGGGTGCCAAGCATGATTGCATTATCTGTCTTTCCAGTTAACACACAGTCTCAAAGACCAGCAAAGTAGTGTTTCTCTCCCATTTAACCCTTAACAATTTAACTCCCCATTCACAGTAATCTTATGAGAAATGTCTTCTGTTCAAGTTTAAAACAAGCAATCTTTTAAATCTTCCTTGTGAACTATATATTTTTATCAAAAATTAAATAGAGTATATGATATTCACTTCTTATTTTACCTTTATGATGATAAATTCAAGGCAACTACGGGGCAGTCTTCAGTACCATCATTACATATATGGAGTGTTTTAAGTTTAACTCTATGCTTGACTGTCTCTCTTCTATAGAATAAGAAATGGTTTTGGGGATGGGAGGGTATAGCTCAGGTGGTAGAGTGCATGCTTACCAGGCATGAAATCCTGAGTTCAATACACAGTACCTCCTCTAAAAATAAATAAACCTACTTAAGTCACCCATCCCCCTCTTGCTCCCCCCCCCAAAAGAATGAAGGTGAAATAAAGACATTTTTTAAAAAAAGAAATGTCTTCGGGTCACCTACAGAACATCTTCACCCATGCCAAAATTAGTATATAAATTACATATATAGTTTAGATACCGTTTTCTTCACTAATCCTTGTCACATGCAGGAATTGAAGTAGTCAATGTTTTTGCTGGTTTGATGACATGATTTTCCAGTACTTGTTCCAAGCTTCTTTTATAATCATTATTTCTATGAAGTCATTCAACTTGGAAATAATTACTTGCCAAAACTGAGTTTCTCTGGTGAACCACTCAACACAGCTTTAGTTTTATAAAGAACACCATTCTTTGTGTTCTGTTAATCTTGGCTTAGAAACACCACATATTATCCTTCCCACTTGAACAGTTCAGCTCCTGTTCTCTTAGTTATACTTTGGAATCATCAGACTTACAGCTGGAATATAAATGTGAGTGACCTAGCTGCTGACTCTTTGAAAACAGATTTTCCAAGAATGGATATGTGGACCCTCTGCTCTTGGCAAAGTTTAGTAGTTGTTAAAAATGTGAGAACTTCCCAAACCTGCTTTATATCAGAAAAATTGTTGGCATTTTATTACAGGGAGTTTTGTTACTTAGTCTGATTTTAACTTTGACATTAACTATCTATGACATCGTGTTCCCAAAACTTGACATAGAACTTAAATTATTCAAATAAATTAGTGCTTCCTGTGAAAATACTAAGCAGTTAATTCTCACTTTTATTTGCTCTTTTAATCTTATCTCATTTAAGGTTGCACTTCTGAAAAGCTATTAACAGGTCATAATATGAAAATTTGATCAATAAATTAAAAATCCAGTTATTCAGTGGATTATGCCACAGAATATGAAATAGTTTCACTATCAGTTCATTTTTTACCCAAAATGACTTAGACCATCAAAATGGACCACTGTGTTGACAAAGCATGGGCCTGACTTAATAAAACAAACCGCGAACTGACTATATGGCCATTATGGCAAAGCGAATTAAAATTGTTCCCCTGTTTCATGCTCACAATGAAATCTCTGAAGGCAGTGGATTTTCCCTTGTCAATTCCTAGTGAAGCTATGTCTCCATGTCTTCCAAATTCAGAGAAACTGGGTCACGGATAATTACCAGGCAGGACATGTTTGTAAAGGTGTTTTGCTCATGAGAATTCTGTCTGAAAATGAAAGCATCTTATACTGAAAATATAATACATCAAATGAATGATGCCTCTCCATCAAATTAGAATAAGGCCATTGAAAAGGGAAATTCCTACAATGATAAAAAATTTGTGAAAATGTTAGAATTTATAACTTAAATGGGCATACTTTTTAAAGTCTGATATTAAATATCTCATAGGCTTGCAGATGATTTACACTATTTTCTTTTTAGCAGAAAAATGTGCTGTAAACCACTCATGATTTGAGGGTTCATATGAAACATGAAAGGATGTCTTCATGAGAAAAATATATATTTTATATTCAAACTGACTTTATCAACACAACAAAGTTTGCTCAATTATGTATGGCTCTATTTCTATCTTCCAGAAAAATTTTTGACAATCATACAAGTGAATTTTTTGGTCTAATTTAAATTTCTTTCCAGGTATACTCACCATTTATGTAATACACAAAGGATGACAGGAAATTTAGACTTACATTTTATGAATTTCTCCACATACACACATACGCACTGAAAATTTAGAGTGCTTCTCTAACTAAAAAATAGAAATAATGCAGGAAAGCACGCTTTAACATACCTTGCAAATACTGAAAACTAAACAAAAACCAAAATAGAGTATCAAACCCTTTCACTACTCCAATTGTGTGATTACAGAGTAGGAGAAATGATAGTCTACCCTCTAGCTCCTCTCTGTGAATTTTAAAAGAGAAAGCTAAAAGAGACATTTAATATTCTTTCTTTCTTTTTTTGTTCATATAACTCAGCTTCAGAGGATAGAAAGGATTTGGAGAGATCATTTGAAACAAAAACTAGTTTAAAAAATTTTACACAAAATTAGCATGTCATATTAAGCTATGTTTTCTAAATAACATATATTTTATAAGAGAAAATGAACTGAAGACATGTAATTTAGAAACCTGTTAAAAGAGTCCACACAGTAGAGAACACACAAAGTCAAACCACATCAGTGAAACCACTTTTATTTTCATTTTTTCCACATAGATAACTTCATGTCAGCTACAAAAATCATGAAATGAAGAACTCATTGTGAAACTGCAAACTCAAAACCACTGGAGTGATAAACAGGTTCCCCCAGAGGACTGTTAAAAAAATAATCGGAATACCATGAATTCATATTTAAGTAGTAAACATGTCATATATTTAAAAATAATAAATACAGACCAGGAGTAGAGAAACTAATAGCATAAACAGCATGAAGTATATTTTATTTTTTAAGACAGATGAAATTTCTAGGCACAGTTTTAGGCATTAAAGAGGACACAGAGGCATAGGTTAGTGTGTGCTGCTCTGTACAAAAATACAGTCTGAATAAATTACATTGCTAGCCATACAATTAGACGTCACTTACCAGTCAGTTCATTGCATGTTTAATAATATACAGGTACATGCTAATCCATATATATCATTTTTATTTCAAACACATAGGTCTCTCTATATTTATGTCTTTAAAATTTACATGTTGAACTTACAAAAAGCTAAATCATTGTGCAAGAAATCCAAATATCTAGCCCTGCTGAGTACTTTATGCTATATGTGTGTATGTGTATCTCTCTCTCTCTCCCTAAGATTATCAATCGGTTTGTGGTTTGTAGTTCTGCTTGTAGGAAAACATCAAACAAACCTAAAGCTGCAAAGACATAATGTTAATATGGGTGAAAACTTCACTTGTGTTTATTCTGGTAGACAACACTATTTCGGATGAGCAACGACAACTTTTATGTTGTACTGAACTTGTTAGTAATGAAACACTTAAAATATTAGTGATGGTAGAAATTAGCATAGAGCTTTTCACTGGGAAGGGGGATAAAGTTATATAAGAAATCTACTTTTCAGTAAACTGTAAATACATGTGCCTTAGCCTATAACATATTCTGTCACTTTCCAGCTTGTCATATTGACAGAGAATGAAAACTTGGTAAGATTCGAGATGTGGTATTGGTTTAACAGCACACTGCATCCTCTACTAGGACTAAGAAAAGTGCCTCATTGATGTCAGCACCAAAGTGCTATTCTTCCATTATTCAGGAATAAAGAGATCTCTCACAATAGAGAGTTTTTAGTTGCCGAAAACCCTATCCAACAAATATCGTATTTCTCATGCTGCTCTGATAATATGCAATTAACTGCAAGACTGTCTGGCCCAGATTTTACTATTTCTCAAGAAAATTGCTTCAAAAGATTCCATAATAGTACTGTCTTTCTGGAAAATTTCTACTCATAGCTTCTTATGATTCTATGTAGAATCATATACTTTTATAAAGGTTTCTCTCTAGGATACATTTAACCACTTTTGTCAGTCACTGCTAAAATAATAAGCCTGGTTCTTCAAATTTATTTTGTGATTCCATAGAAAAATCACAAGATAAGAGGTTTTTTTTTTAAAGCATCTGAATAGTAAAATAGTTTTTTTTTTTCTCTCTGTTGTTTTTGGCAACAGTTCATAAGACAAGCTGAAAGCAGAACTCTGCTTTGGGAGGGAAAGCAAATTATTAAATGCTATTGATGTGGTCTTGCTCTTAAGGGATTTTGCAATACAATAGAACATAGGTCCCTTTTAAATGATTTCTCCAATGCTTCTTTCTGCAAGAGGGCCAAATAGTGTCTTTGTTAACAAAAATAATTATTTATAACTTTTATATTAGAACTGTATATTTGATATAAAAATACGTTTATAATTAAACTATCCAAATTTGTATATTAAACAGGATTAATGTAAGTTTGCAGTGTAAGATTCATTGCAAACTTACTCCCTATTATTGATATTTCCTTTCATTTGAACAGTCAACAAATGAATCCCTTACCATGAATCCATCATAATTGTGTGCACAAATCAGTCAGCCCATTAGTTAACTTCAGAGGACCAGGTGATAACCAGATGAATTCTACTCCTCTACTGACATTTAGACATTTATATAAATCTATCGCTATTTTATATTTTAATGAAGACATTTAAAATACCTGAAAAAAAGCAGCCTTCTATTTTAATGAATTTTAAACAAAATGATCATCCTAATTGCTACTCTCTTTTGGACTACAGTGCTTACAGAAGAATCATTAATTTTCAGATTAATATCATTTCAATTTTTCTTCTTATACAATTCTATTAAAACTTTCCAGTGAAACAGTAGAGAACATAGAGCAAAAGCTTTAAGGTATATGCACTTTTGTACGGTAAATAAGTGTGAATACCGATCTAAGCCTCTTAACAACGTATACAAGGTTAGTGTTCAAATCACTTCACTAGAGCAAATATTAATTTTATGTGCAATAGGCAAATGCATGTGTAGGGCTAAGGAACAACTTATTACCATTTGTACTAATGGTTCACCTTCTATAAAAATATTTAAGCTTGTTACATATGCACAATTGTTTGCTGTAATGTTTGGTAAGTGATTTAAAGGGTACTTAGGACAAAAGCAACTCATGCATATTCCTTTCTAGTTGCCCCAAGGAAAGTAGAGGCTCTCAATTTTTCCTCATTCTCAATATGACTGAGGCAATTTCTAACCACATAATGAAAAGCACATGTCTCCAAGTCTTAACTCCCTTCCCAGGGAGATGCTGATTGCCAAAACATAAACTCCCATTAAAAAGAGTATTCTTGAAGGTGGAATTTGTACTATTAACCAGTTACATTCAGAACCCCCATTAGATGCTGAAGGGCAGTTCACTTTCCAAGAGTTCACTCAAGCGAATACCCAACGGCAGTGTAATCATTGGGTGGGATAAGCAGGCGATAAGGACTCTTAACAGTGGAATCCTTGTCAGCGCAAAGGAACTTCTAAATATCGCTTATGCCAGCTGCTCCCCTGCAGGCAATAGGAGATTCAGGCATTTCTCATTCCAACTAGTTTCTCACAATGGTTGCTGTCATACAGACCCTTCACTTGTCAAGAAAAGTGACATGAACATATTGAAAGTTTGCAGCATTTGCCTATGTCTAATCAGCTCTCTTAATTTGTGCAGGTCCCTAAAATGGATGTAAAAGCTGGTTATGATGTTGACAGCCAAAAGGCAAAAGATATTAAATCAACTGAGCAAACTGCTTGATGCTCCACAAGTGTTTTAGAAAATAGTGAGTTAGAAAAGATGCAGATGTAATCCTTTCATTGGATGGTTGATTTTTTTTTTTAATTTGAGACTATTGGTTCTAGTAGTAGTCTTCGTAGTTCTTAGGGTTCAGGCAGTAAAGGATGGCACCCCCAAATGAAAATATAGTTGCACCCCAGGCCAGGCCATAACCCCAATTGAACTCATGGTAAATTTTCAAGCTCACAGTTTCAATGAACTTGATTGGGTAAAGGACCAAGCTGCAAACCTGTAAAACAACTGAAAGAAAAGCAAATCAAAATTAGGAAAATGTTATTTACAGGAAATAAAATGTTAAATCAATATACATATATATGAGAATTACTTCCTAATCAATTAAACATAAGAGCCAAAAAATTTGAAGCACTGCTTATTCTAGATGATAAACTTTTAAATACTGACAATTTTTTCTGTTTAACACAATTTCACAATACAGGAAGAATTACTCTATTAATAATTAGCAAATTCACCATAATAGTATTTGATGAAATAATTAGTGCTATATAATAATTTATATGAGCATACAAAGTAGTGATTCTCACTTTATAGACACATATATAATTATCAGTATTATGGCAAGTACTACTAGTTAAGCTAAACTGTTTCACTATACAAAACCTGTAAATAGCTTCCCCAAAATAGTGACCAGCTAAAACCCTTGTTTTTTGTTTATACTCTTGAGGAATTGGAGAATTCAAATTTACTTGTATTGATGAAACTGGTGAACCTGTAATTCAAGATGTGCTTTCGTCATTGTCACTTCTCAATATCACCTAACTCAGCCCAATATTCCAGCAAGTCCTGCCTTGATGGTTTTGCTTATGTTATGCTGATCAAAAACTATTCTTATTCTTCTCTTCTCATCCAGTCCATATCTCTCATCTTTAAAAAGGGGCCCAAAAGTCATCTTTGTCAAGAAGTCACACTGAATTACATCTGATTAGATATAACAGATGACATTTATATATTTATTCCTTACCTACTTTCAAAAAAGAATTAAGTTACTAGAAAACCTAAGCTAATAATGGCTACCACAACAGAGCACAAAACTGAGCTCTTACTCCTTAGTTAAATCTTAGTTCTCAGTCAGGGCTAAAGGGGAAATGTGATGAGTCATACTTAATTAAACAAACCAATTAATCAGAAAGGGAAGGTGTTTTTTTTTTAAATATTTAAAATGAAGTTAGCATTTATCCTGTGAATATGTTTACATGGGAGATACTGGATTACACAAGAGATGATGTCTTCTATTCAAAATCATAACATTCTGTTGGATCAACTATTATATAATTTCTATTTTACTTAAATCAACTTAACTAGAATTTATGGGATGCTTCTGCCTCATTCTCTACTATATGATGGCTTCCACCCTCAAGAAACAGAAAATCTTCTCCCTGAAAAATCTAGGATACAGTAATATGTGACACAGGTTGGCAAACTACCAAATCTGGTCTGCTGTTTGTTTTTGAAAAAAAGTTTCATTGGAACACAGCCAGGCTCATCCATTTATATACAGTGGCACTACAGTGGCAGAGTTAAGTAGCTGCAACAGACAGAAGCCATGTGGCCCACAAAGCCAGAAGTGTTTACTATGTAGCCCTTTAAAGAAAAAGTTTGCCAACCCCTGATACATAACATGCATTTTGAGTTAAAATTATTATTATTTAACTAATCTTTAAAATACTCCGAATTCAAAAATGCAACCACAAAAATGTGAATAATTAAGGTGTAGGAGACAAGAATAAACTTTGATACAGTAAAAATGATAGTTTATTACATTAAAAAAAACAATATGATGGATAGTGTGTTTGATAAAACTGGAATTCTGTGCTTTAAAATCTACTCTCATCTATTCATCTATTCTCTAAATGGTAAAATATCATTATTACCATTATGATTAATGTTTCTAGAAAGTATACATAACAGTAATCTATCTCTGGCATAAAACTGATGAACTACAAAAAATTCATGAGAGCATGATTCCACAAAATCATTACTTTCGATAAGGCTCTGACTAGGGATGAAGTGACATTTCTGATCCAGATATAAGAATTCCAAACATTTTTGCCATGTAGCTCAATACTGCTCTGGGCCAGCACTGGTCTAACATACTTCCACATTACTATTGAGAGTGGATGGATAAATATAAAAGGAGAATCTCTTGACATTCAAACTAGAAATCACACCTTGTTTACAGTTTAAAAATCTCAGAAAAAGTTTTAAGTCGTTGTCAGAACAACTAACAGCATGTTATATAATCCACACTTCTATTTCTAGCCAGTTAATGCTAAATGTGTTATTAATTTTAAAAAATTCAACTGGCTCTGTTCCTTTGTGAGGGAAAGGGTGCTTTCCTGTTTTAAATGTCTCAAAACTAACAAGAAATCAATTATTATCAACCATGAACTACAGAAAAAAAATTTCCAAAGTTACTAAGTAAGTTAAAAAGAAAAAAAAGGCATTTTTCTCCTTTGGTTTCTATACTGTGGTCACTAGTCAAATCATGACTGATCCTGCCAGGATATGATTGAAATATGAACATGAATTAGGAATAGTAAAATTAATTTACTCATTCAACAAATATTTGAATGTTTCTAAAGTGATACAGTTTGAGGTACTGATAACAAAAGTAGCTATCCTCATGGCTAGGCAGTCTTCTATTATTAGTAAATAAACACAGAATGTGGTAGGTATTGCCAAGAGATGTAAAAATACAAGAAAGCAAGAGACCCAGACAGAGGGATGCAGGCTGCTCTTTTAAATGAGAGCTGAAGAAGGTGTCTCTGGGGAGAAGTCTTTAGAGCACAGACCTGAATGAAGTGAGGGGTGCAGGTCAATATAGTGGGAAGTCAGCAATCTGAGCAGAGGGCCCAGGCAATGCAAAACTCCTGATGCAGGAGCACACTGGGTACACAGAACGTCAGTAAGGGTACGATAGATGCAGTACAGCAGTACCAGAGAGCAAAGAGAACGGCATGAGATGTGGCAGAAAAGATAGCCAGTGGCACGTTCATTCAGGAATGGCCTTGTGAATCATGGTCAGGGGTCTGGATTTTATTCCAAGTATGATGGGCTAGTGGAGTTTGGGCAGAGAAGCAATAATTGATCTGAATTATATTCTTAAAAGGATTATACAGCCTCTTTTGTGAATCAGCCCATCCCTGGAGTAAGGTGTTTACCTAGCTTGCTTTTAATATTCATTTCAATATGTTTTATTTAGCAAATAGTTGGCCTCCATAGTATAATATAATGACATAGTTTCCCTCTAGCGGAAAAGTAGAAATACAGCTCCATGAAGCTACACTGGCCTCCTCTACACTCCTGAGCAGCTTTGTTAGAGATGAAACTTTATTGTGTCATAGCCAGATAAAAATTACCATAAAATGCTTTATGCCTCTGAATTATTTTACTCTTTTGAATCACTGAGAAAAATGTACATAATAGCAAAATTGAGAAAAATACATAATCCTGCATTTGCCATTTTCTCCATTTACTACAATACATGGATGCAGGCTAAAAATGCCTCCCTGCCTTTCATAGATGCTGCAAAGGGAAAAGCCAAATCTAGAGTCCAGAACTCAAGAAAACACTACCATACTATGTTTCTACTTTACCACCAATCAGTGAAACATAATAGGCACTGTCTGTGGCATTCTATGTGCTCTACCTGAGAGGCAACATAGGTAAAGTTGTGTAGCACTTTAGAATTTGAAGGGAATTTGAGGTTCATTTTATTCCCCCTCCTTACTTTTTGGAAAAGAGGCAACAATACTACCAACCATGAAATTGTGTGGACAGAAGCATAACAGGAACTTAGAGGTACTAATTTTTGTGTTATTTCTAGTTTTCTTTAAGGGAAATATTCAAAACATTCGATAGGGAAAGTTAATATTCTCTAACATGAAGATATTTCATTACTTCAACAAACAATTATTGGATGTCCATTGTGTTCTAGGGGAAAGAGATAAGACACATAGGACATGGTGCTTGCCCTTTGATATTGCATACTCTATCATGGAGACAGACACACAGATATAAAGGAATGTGTTCAACAGAAGCAATAGAGGCATGTTCACTTATAATCCATGTTAACTGAGCTCTAATGATATTCCAAGCACCACTTTTGCCTGGAGAAAGAAGGGAGGGCTTCAGAGAGGAAGCACCATTTGAACTGGTTCTTGAAGGATGGATAGGACTTGGTCAGAAGAGAAAAGTGAAAAGACCTCTAGAAAGAAGAAGCAGTTTGTATAAAGCTTAGTCATAAGACATTGTGCCTGTAGAAAATCCATAGGGGGAGAATGAAGGGCACAATCACACGGAGATGTCCAGTTTAGACTATAAAGGCTTAGATTATCATAAAAATAATAGACTGGTTTCTATAAGTAGACATCCTAGAGGTCATTTTAACTGTAGATGCTGTTGGTGCCCTATCCATACACTCTTATCCTCATCACTCCAGTGCATGTCAGCCTGACTTCCAATTGTCAGCACCTGCACTTCTTAGCCTGACTGTTTCTCTGGTCACTAAAGCTACTTTGCCAAACTGTAGGGCAGGCCTGGTGTTCTGGGAAATTAACACTGCTGTTTCTCCATCATCACCAAGAGCCCTCATCAAAGATTCTTAGCATTTGGTTTATAAATACTCCAGTTCCCTCGTCCTTCCAGTGAGATAACTCTGAGGGGCGTGTGCTACACTGATTTCCAGAATTTTTCCAGGAAGATTAAGCTCCAACTGCTTACAGCAACAACTGGTCTGATAATGTACACTTTTTGGCCGCCTTCCTTTCCCTGTCTCACTTTCTGCATCCCTTCTTTTACCTCCCAGATTAAGTACTTGCACTTGATTCCTTGTCTCAGGTTCTCCCTCTGGGGAAACCAAAGGGACAAGTGACAAGACCAAATGTGTATTTCAGAACTATAGTTCATGTGTTTGTAAGACAGACTAGAGAAGGACGGGCCCCTAGGAGGTTAGTCAGTGCATGGATACCTTTGTGCAGTGATGATTAAGGTGACAGGAGTGGGACTGTAAAAGAAAAACAGAGTAGCTAGATTCTAGGAAAGGGAAAGGAAAGAGTCACATAGACAGTTTAACTCAGACATTAACATATGGGAATGGGAACTGGGAACTGGGCTGTTCCACTTGAGGAAGAGTTATGTCCTCAATTAAGGCAGTAACGGTAGTATATAAGAAGTCACAGACTTAGAAGATAATTTAAAGGCAGAGTTGACAGAACTTACCAGCTAAGTCCCCTAAATATCAAATTTACAGGAAACGATCATTTGGAGAATAAAAAACATTTGTCCATTAAAGGTTAACATGAAGCTATCAATTTTTATTCTTTTAAAATTTATAATTACTAAAAGTAAACAGTACATATGAAATGAATTATTGGTGGTGATACTGTAAATTGTTCTAACCAAACAGTGGTTTGATATGGATAAAGATCTGTGAATAGATGAACACATTTTTAGTTTAACATGTAAGTTGAACACTGATTTTTCTGTCAAAATCTAGACTTGAAATACCTCCAGCCATCTCACTGGGCCTGACAGGATGGTGAGGAGGGCTACAAAACACAAGCCTCTAATCAGAACCCTCTCTCCCTCCACAAAAAAAAATCCCCAGTGCACATAAACAATCATTTACAGGGGGCCTTCTGCAGATATAACAGAAAGGAACTATCCTTAATAATACAACTAGTGAGCATTCTGCTATTTAAAATCTGAATTATGAAAGACTCAAAATTTTCTGCAATTTGTCTTAAAAGCCTTGGGGAAAAAAAGGAAACCATCATTCTAAGTCTCAGTGGGGCATGAAAAGATGTACAAAACCAGACAATAAAAGAAAAGGACCCAGAAAGAGGCAACCCCTCTAATTTCATCAAGTCTTACTACTGAGAACTAGATGCCAAGTATGAGAATCTCATCATATATTATCTGTCACTGTCAGCTACACAACAAAAAATATGCTATAGTCAACCATACTGGACATGTGCACAGTTTTCATGATGTGCTAAGCTTCAGTCATGCCGCACCGATCAATTTGTGGTCTTTATGACACGTTGAGTTGCTGCCTTCCTTCTGCTGTTGCTCTCAAGAGATGAAATAACTGGAATTACAGGATGGACTCCAACTGCAGTACACAGTTGGCAGCTGAATTCAAAATTCAAGGCTGATTCAGCTCTCGTTTTTCTATGTGTTATACATACCCAAGTAAAGATGACTGGTGAATCCTCACTTGAACTCTCAAGTCAGACAGATGCCCTGAATTGAAACCCTGGCTCTGCGACTTAGTAGCTGGACAACCCCGGGGAATTACTTAACCATTCTGAGCCTTCTTCTTCACTGATAATATGAGGAAAACAAATATCTAATCTTAAGTTTGTTATAGCAGAGACAGCATGTGCTATAGGTCTAGTAGTGTGACATGTGGTAGGTGCTCAGGTAATTATTATTATCAACATTATTATTATAGATAACATCTCATTCTGAAGTCTAGATTTCTAGGACTAGTAAGTGGAAGAGTTGTGGAACATGGGACAATGTTTTAGAGGGGCTACAGTGATGGCTATCTCTTAGCTCTTCTACGAGCTATTCAAGCAGGTAACAAGCCCACCCTAAAATCAAGGACCTCAGAGAAAAAGAGAAGATTAAAAACCTTTAAAATGTGTTTGGCTATGTTTATAAGACTTAATCATCAGTTTTTAGTAAAAATCCTTAAAAGTATATGTCTAACACCAAGATAGTGTAGTTGCAAACTACAGGCATCCAATGTATACTTGTTAAATGACTGAAAATACAAATACATGAAAAAATAATTTTTACAACTATTGCTTTTTTGAGTTGTTTTGTGGTCACATGAAACTTGCTACTTCATAAATTGCCAAGAGAGAAATGATTTAAGAAAAATTGATTTACAGTTAGCTAGTTGTTTCCATGCCTGTTTTTCCCTATCAGATGATAAACCACATGCCTCAGTCATCATTCCGTCATTCATTCAACTATTTACTGAGTGCCCCAAAGTACCAGGCACAGCATATGGTACTGAATTAATGATGCAGCTCTATGTAGAGTTGTTTCCAAGTAGTAGTGCTACATCTGTTTTGATTTTAGGTACTGCATGTCTCAGCAGAAGCAAAAAAAGAATATTTTTCTGTTGAGATAAATATCATTCCCCTTTGTGTGTGAACACAAAGATCAGGCTTAGTATTATTTGGAGAAGAAAACATTCTGAGAATAGTGGAGAAACAGACCGTTTTCATGCAGACCAAGATTCGTAAAAAAGGGAACCGGCGCCAAATACACATTTATAAAAAATCACTAAACTGGTGAGACAAGCTAACCAATTAGAGTAAGTATGTTTCCTAATAAGCAAGCAAAATAAACAACCATGATTTTAGCAAGCATTATTTCAAGTAGGCAGATTTTCGAACTTTGTTAACCTTACATCATTCATAAATAGATTATTATGTGTAATGAATATCTTTTCCAGAAATCAGCTACAGACAACTCTTTAATGGTTTTTGCAGATGGGAGACAGAAACCTTTACATAAACTGTTTCAAATGGCCAGTAAGTTTTACCTTGCTTATATACAAAGTGAACACTAAACTAACGTTATTCAAAAAAGAAAAAAAAACTTCCATAAGCACAATGTCAAAAAGAGAATGAGTAAAATTAAATCTCAGCATATGTACATTTTTTCAGTGTAGCAGTGTAATGCTCATTTTAGGTCTCAGAGGGTAGAATAACACTATATGAATATTGCTGTAGGGATTCCTCTCATTATTTCACAATTTACTAATATTTGTAGCAGCTAGAGCTAAATCAGAATATTTATTTTGACCAAATCCTTTATCTTTAACTTATGTTCACTTGCAATATGTTTCTGTTTCAACCAGTATTTATTTTCACATTTTCATAAATTTTGCTATACTTGGAAAAAAGCACAGAACTTAAAAAAAAAAAACCTGGAACTTCCAGTTATTTTTCTAAGTATGTTTATAATAGGTGCTATAAACAGCAGATTTCTTTATAGATTCTGTATATGCCATTATGGGGCAAGTTAAAGGCTAAATGGGATAGTAACTAGGTAGCACAATAATATTAGATACTTACAAGAGAATGTCTAGAATATCTCTATCTTCATAAATAAGAAATATCTGAATATTCTAAAATTATTCAAAACCCAATTCCAGTTTTAAAGAATGGTATATTATTTCAGAATAATTTATTAAGAAATTTGATTATAATTGACCATCTAAGCACTACGTTAATAAATCCTAGCTGCAAAGACAAACTTACACTACAACTAAAATATCTAAGTTATTTCATTCTGAAAATAGAAAAATAACCATGGCAAATCCATGAACTGAGAAATATACTGGAGAATAGTGATGGAATCTTAAGAAGAATCTTCTTCTTGTACTAAATCATTCACAATAGAGGCCTTTATTACACTTGAGATCAACAAAATAATGATATGTGGTCACTGGCTAAGACTTAAAAATATTTTTTGTAATAGTGTTTTCTATTCTGTTAGGAAGTATTTGTGGTGCTATTTAGCCAGTTTTATAGGTGTCTCAATACAATGTCCAGTCTGTAATAGGGACTCAATAAACAGGTGAATGAATGAGGGATTCAGCTGTGAATGAACCACTAGTTTAAGATTCAGTAGCCTCCCAGCCCCAGGTCCACCAGTAACTACCACATAATCTTGAGCAAGTCACTTAAGAGATTGGAATTAGATTTAATTCTAGATTCTTTCAGTCCTGTGGACCTTTGTTTTTATGATACTTGCATTGTGATCAGTCTTCATGGGTATAAGAAGATGAATACAAGCAGCAGGGGGCAGCAGTACACTTCTGATTTTATATTTTTAGATCAACTGACCCTTCAAATCCTGAGAAATTTCATCTATTCCCATCTTTAAACAACTTTAAAAAACCCATCTAACAGGCTAGATGGTTCTGTCAGTGTATTCATTATTGACAGTCACAGGGGCTTATTTTACAGTATTCAAATCAGGTATGACTGACAGGGTAAATTGAAGGCACCACAAGAATATTTCAGTTTGAGTTTATCCTTAAACATTCTTATAAATGAAAATAAAACTCACATCAAATAATGTACTGGGCTTTTTAGTCTTATAAGCCCCTTTTCTAAATAGCTCCCTGACTTTTAGTAAAATTTCCATTTTACCTTGGTTGATATTTTAATCCAAGTGGTGCTTCATAGAAAGATGGTGCTAAATTAACGAGTATGCCATTGACTTCATACAATTGAATTGTCTGATGGTTCATGTTATATGTTATCATTTTTCGGTATAATCATGTTTATTTCAAAACAGATTTATACTTTTAAAGGTACATAGAGTGGAATTTTTTTCAGTTTTATGTCAGAAAAAATAATTTTGCCTTAAGATAATGAAGGGGGCAGTAAAAGAAGGAAAACAAATACTGGATGTGAGGAAAGACTGTTGGTAAATACATCTGCTGCAATTCCTAAGGCAGCCCTGTCAAGAACTATTATTTATTCATGTTTTAGTTAGAAGTTTAGAAACTGCCACTGTGCTCTGTAAAATGCTTAACACACTGAAAACTGATACTCTGATAAACCTTTAGCCAATTTACCTTAACTTATAACAAATGCCTCTTGATTTGTATGTAATACAGACACATACTGCTTCTGCATGAGAAGGGAGGATGGCAGAAAGTTTCATGAAATTTTAACACTGTTTTGAAAGTAATGAATATATTTACCTGCTGCAAAAAGCATGACAGCAACAGGTCTGTAGAAGCGCCTTCGAGATCCCACGCAGATAGAAATCAAACCCACCAGGAATGCAATGAGAATGATGGCAGCACCGCCCAAGAGCAAAGCCAGAGTAGCAATCTGCCAATCTGGAAAGAAAAAAGAAAGGCATTGCGTTTTTTAAGCAGTAAAATATGCTCAGCAGCCGTCACCTTGCTGCAGCTAAACAGATGTGATTTTACTGCATACTAAGCATCCTTTGGGATTGGAAATGTTTTGCAACAAAAATTACTATAAATGTCCTTATTCAGAAAAGTCTTCTATGTTAAGCTAATAAGCACAGTTTTTAGACCACAGGTTTGCCATGCTTTTCTTCTAAGGACTCTATTAAGCATTCATGCTAAATTTGGTGTTCCCTCCATAAACTATTTTCATTATTTTTAATTTTCTATTGAGCTATCAAGTTCACAAATCTTAAGTATAGAAAATAGGGAAACTGATGGATTTTTATTTTTATTTACACACCCATGTAACCACCATCCAGATTAAGATATAGAACATTTCTATCACCCAGAAGCTTCCCTTATGCCCCTCCCTAGTTAATAATCACCCTCCCAGCCAGGCTACTGACCCACATTATTCCGTGTATTTGATTTGCCTGTTCTTAAACTGTATATAAAAGGTATAAACTCTTTTGTGTCTGGCTTTTAGGTCTTTGATTATTCATCCATCCTATTGCACGTGGCTGTAGTATATTCTTTTTTTTTTTTTTTTTTTTTTTACTGCTGTCCTTTCTTAGAAAGACTTCCTTCTCTGCACAGAAAAACCCCCAACTTTTTATTTGCCTTTCTCCCTCTCCCGCTCACTTAAACAACTCCCCCAGAAAATTAGCATCAGGAAGATTTTTTGTTGTTTGTTTTTTTCTCCTTGTTTTCATTTCATTGTAACCTTACTGTTGTATTTACCACCATAGAGATGGTTTCTGAAATTAGGTATTCCCAGGGTGTCAGAATGGACTCTAAATGACTCTTCGGCCCCTTTCTTCATTCACACATAGAGACAGTAAGCATACACTGACCACTTACTACGTGTAGGCCTCTGTACATAGATACTTTAAAAGTCTCCCTTGCCTTGAATGAAACATAAACCTCGCTGAAATGCATTTATCATTTCCTACAAAATAAAGATTTAGAAAGAGTATGAAAGAAAATTGGCCCATTTTCCATTTCATACTAGTAGAATATTCTCTAAGAAGAAGCAGAGTAAGTATATGAAAGCACTATCCAGCTTAGGAAGCATCACAGAAAATGATACTGTGGAGAACACTCTACTGACTCTTCCGTAGGGTTTGTTTGGAAGTCCTAGGCTGCCTCTTCTGGCCCTCACTTTAATGTATGTGCAGGAAATAAAAATAGACTTTAATCCATGGTTAAATTGCAGTGCAGTCTATCCAAAGTCAAGAACTCATGATATTTTGATGCTGTACTCTGAAATTATCCCTCCAGAAAGCTTCTAAAGTGCACTCTTTGCCTCTGCAGGACAAGGGACAAGTAGAGGAACCTAAATGTCTCAAGAGTTTCTTCTTTTATTTATACTTGTATAATCTTGCCTCAAGCATCCCTTCCATATCCTCTCCTCCTAATAAATTCTGGATATTTAGCTGGCACTGAACTAGAACTTGCACTGCATTTTCAGGAAACAACAAACAAGGGGGAAACAGAACAAATCCAAACTTTTTAAAATATAAAGATGAATCACAAGAAAGTGGAGAGTATTTTTATGCCATTTATTTGTAACAAAGCCATGTAAGTTCAAACAAAAGTATATCTGACTTTCAACTAGAGTTTAAAAGGATAGCCATACTATGGCCTTTTTTATTCCATAAAAGCATGTAACTTTGAATTAAAAAAACAAAAAAATAAGCCTTACATTTGGAAGTCTCTAAATTTCTTTGAAAAAGTTTATGCATAGAACAATTTTATTGTACTTTAACATAACAGAAACCCTTCTGAAAAGTTGTAAGTTGAAATTTCTGAATAATAAATCAAATTTTCATTATATCAAAGAGTTTGAGATACAAAGAAAATAATGAAATCAATCCATTCAGCCATCAATCAAATTCCTGGAAACTTTAAGAGAGCCTATGCTGAACATTTTCTAGTTGGACTATTACTTTCATAAAGTGAGTATTACTTTTAGCAACTTCCTCCAATTTATTTTAAAGTAATAAGAATTTTGAAAGTATCAATTTTATTTAAATCAAGATACAACTAAATATTCATTCATTTTTAAAATACCTTAGAAATAAAAGTACAATAATTACTTTTTTCCAATAAGCTCTTGCACACAGCCCAACAGGCATAAAATACCATACACTTGACTATTTCTACTTTCAATCCTAAATCAAACAATTCTGTTCACTTTTCTTTACTTTAAATATCCTCAAAGAATAGCTAAAATATATGTATTTATTTGTATTTTGTAACAAACATGACTAATACAAAAAATTGGCAAACTTTCCCTATAAAAGGCCAGATATTAAGTATTTTCAGCTTTGTGGGTCATCTCTGTTATAACTGCTCAACTCTGCCTTGTTATATGAAAACAGCCCTAGACAGTATCTGAATGGATGAGCATGGCTGTGTTCCAATAAAATTTTGTCTACAAAAACAGGTGGTGGGCTGGTTTTGACCCTCAGGCTATAGTTTGCTGACACGTCTATATCTCATCTACCATTCTAAAATGCTGAACTTACTTCTAGGTAAAAACCTCTCAGACAATAATAATAATTTCATAATGAAGTCAATTTGATAAGTGAGTAATACAGGAGTGCAAAGTGATGCTTATCCAGCAAGCAATATAAAACTGCAAAAAATCCTTATCTCACATAATGTTGAATTTCCTTTAAAAAGTAATACTTTATTTCGTATGGGAAACCAATAAAATGCAATAGAAGTCACCAGGAGAGTAACAGGTATTAAAAGGGACTAGAACCTAATTTGGAAGGGAACTTCTTGCAGCAGAGGAAATAGTTTTTAAAAAGTAGATGAAAACAACCAGTTCTGATTTTCTTCTATATGTCCTGTATTAATTTTTAGTGCTGAGGCTGTGGTTAGTGAGAAAGTCACTTTAGACATAAAGCCAAAAAGGAGCATCACCACCATCTCCACTGTTGTGATATTGCCACCCTTCCCTTTGGTCCACAACCACAGCTAAGCTTGCTCAAAGAGAACAGCCATTTTATTTTCCAAGAGAGTCTAGAATTGGGCCACATATGTCTGCCACTGTCCTGGCCAAAACCTGGGGCTTAGACTGAAGTATTGAGGCTGTATCTCTGGTGGACGGTGCCAAGTTTGGGGATTGTTGTCATTATATTCATTTGGAATGATTCACTCAGGCAGGTTGCCCAGGACCAAAGCTTTAACTCTGTGACCAGCTGAATATCAGTCAGTAAGCTGAAAGATATGGCTACCATAGTCAAGGAGGCCTGGGGCAGTTTTCAAGGTTCAACACTAGGCATTTTGGAGCTGAGAACAGTGCAAGAATCTATTGTCCAAATGTTAGGGCCTGCATTACAGGTGAGTTAAAGTCAGGGACCATGTAAATCGGCCTGATACCATTTTCCTCTTTACTGAACAAGACTAAGAGATGGGGAATAGAAAAAGATAAAAAATACTTTTATAGATACCTACTAATGATCGTTAAAATAGGCTAAGATTCATGTTCATACAAATAAATATTTACTTATCTACCAAATGTAGATTTAACAAGAATATATACATATAAAATGTTTTGTTATATACTATAGGACTTGGGCAATTTTACATTAATATTACAATAAATGACCAGAAAACTCTACACAAATGTTTTTTCCCATTAGAAGGTTTGCATGCCACAAATATGTGTTATCCCATATCAGTGTCTGTAAAACAAATTAAAATGTCATGAAATTCTCAATTTTTAGGTCCATTTCTTCAAAAAAAACCGATTTTAAGTTCTCATAATTGATTAATTTCTATATCAATCTTAGTTCCCCAATTTTATAGCCCTCACAGTATTTAGTCAGATGAAGTGTTAAGAGTCCTTAGAGATTTATTACTCTGCATTAGTTTTATACATTTCTATAAATGATATACTGATACTGTAGTGGAGCAGTGAATGTAAACCAGCCCTGCAGAACATCACAGGCCATGTGCTTTTTTACAAATTGCAGTGCTCTGCACAATTAATACTGGTCATTGTTCAATGTCACGCCAGCTGATCTGAAATCTGACTGGTTTCTAAGACCTGAGAGAACAAGCGATGATTGGTTTTGAGGAAATAATGTACATCCTTGGTCCATAAACTAGCTAGGGCTCAAATGGGCTGAAAGGGATGTTTTAGATATGGAAATCAAACCTGAAATGAGGCTGCCACAGTGTACGTCAGGTTCCACTTAAAGAGTATTTTGGCAAAGAAGGAAAAAAAATACACACACACACACACACACATATATACACATAAATGCAATATTATATTTTCTCTGAAGTTACAGAATAAAAATTGGGCAGTCCTTATGTCCTAACACCAAGTCCAACATTAATATGCAACTCAGGAACTAAATTCAAGTCCTCTTTCAAGGTATTTTTATTAGCTAGTGCCAGAGTTTCCAATGTCTATAAATGCTTTAGTATTCTGCAGAATTGTGCTGACTTACTTTACAGTCTAATACATGAGACTGGCCTGCAATTGCCACTGCATTATGAAAATTCTATGGGCCACATTATAACTGCCAAATTAGAGAATTCACATTCCCTTGGGGAATTCATGGTCAAAATTTACTTCTGATTTTCAGGAAAGGCAAAATCTAAATGATGATACATTTTCCACACTTTTGAGCCAAGGTCAATGCACATACCAGTGCCTAAAGCTTTCCTCCACCCATCTCATTTCAAACCCTTTAATTCGTCAAACATTGGCTAATTTATTTACCTCTGTAGGTATTGTTTATATGCTGAGATTGGGTCTACTGTATCTAATCCCCGAGCACTCAATTGTCATTTTTTTCTAGGAAACTGATATAATTAAAAATCAATGAAGAAACAGATTTTTAACCTTATAAATTCAACTCCCACAACTAAGGTGGGTAGTACTTCCCTAAGTGTATTCTAATGTTTTAATGCATGGTTCTCAGTTTTCCTATAATTTTCATCACAAATTAAAATACTGATTTTAATAACTTACTCAAATATTCAAATTTGCCAGACAGGCACTTACATTTTCACCTGTGAATTGTCCAAAAGAATAGTGAATTTTCCAAAAGAATATTGTATTAACCAAATTGATTCCCATAACTGTAATCAAATCATTCACTCTTCAACCTAGAAGAGTGATCTTTCCCATCATATTGACACTAACCTGCAAGCCGTCCCCAAGTTCTCCCTATTCACCCCCACGAACTGGAGGATTTCCCTCATTCCCAACAAACATTCCATTCTTCTAAATGCCTTTATTCATTTGTAGGACACATTTATAGCAAAACCTTTAAGTTTATTTTAGTTATATTGGTAAGAACTCAGAGAACTCTGCATTGCCAATTCCACTTTATCATCAGAAAGTGGAAATAGTGGAATGGTTTATTATTCAAGGAAAAAAAGCCATTACAGAATAACTTTTCAAACCCATATTTCCTAAGATATCCATCTCTTCACCAAAGACCCTGTCTTTTTCACCACTAGTTCACTTTGCCAGAAATTATGGCATTTCATTATTTTCATCAGATGTAATTTAAGAATTTCTTTTGAAATTAATGCTACATACTTCTGAGTTTGGAGAGTAGGGCTATAGCCTCACCTATGAAGAATGAACCAAAACGATGCTGTTATTCTGTATAAAAGGAAGGAAACTATAGACTAACAGCCGAAATATTTCCAGAGGTATCAAATGATATACTTAACTTTTTAAAGTTAGTCTGCATGTGGCAAATGAAGTGGAAAACAGGAACCATTACTAAGGGAGTTTAAACTTTGTTTTCTTGGCTAAGTTGCATCGTGACCTAAATCCATCAGCATTGCAGGAATTTTATACTATTCTGTGAGATGTAAACAGAAATAAAGGCAGCCAAAAGAAGAATCCAGATTCTAATTTCAGTAATTAAAATGACCACCTCTTTTTTCAAACAACTAATATCCAAACTAACATTCTTCACTTGTAAACAAATATTTATGGCAAACAACTATGTGTCTTTTCTAAAGTGACAAGCAGTATAGACACTGTGTGCTTGTGCTACACAAAGTCAAGTGGAATATCAGAGAAGCACCTACTTTAAAATCCAGGTTAATCAAGTAGGCAACAATACAACTTAGGGTCCTACTTGTTAGGCCCATTCATAGATTAAAAAAAAAAGTGTGCCAACCTGATTTTAAGCACATAAATGACCCTAGGTAACCATCCAAATACATAATGCAACAACTCTAATGACCAAAGTGCAGATCAATTTTACCAAACTTTTGGAAAATTCTGGTGGTCCCAAAGTGCCAAGCAGGTTACAAATTTTCAATCCACGACAATTTCGTTTGCACCCTTGGACTTGTTTAATGTCGGTTTAGAAGAAGACTATATATTCTTTTTTCTTTACAAATAAAGGGTCACTTTAGCCGTGTCACAGAATTCTATCATAGAAAATTTGGTGGAAATTTAATTTATCATCTAAATACCATAACATACGGTGTTTTTTTCCCCCAAATAAAACCACTGTACACAAGGCTTAGCAAAAGCCCTGCTATTAAAGCATGTTTTAGTATTTAGACAAAAAAAGAAAGACATCATCATCCCTAATGACTGCTGTTTCTTATCAAGTACTATAATAAAAAGCTTTTGCTAGCATTTGATGGTAACTAATATTATCTAATGGGTACTGTTATTTCTCAATACTAACTTCTAATCGTATTTCTGTAAACTTGTGATGAGTTTGTTACATTGAACTTTGTTCCCTTTCCACTCTTTGGTAAAAAAAGGTAAGATTACAATTTGGAAAACTTGATTATTTGGAAAAAACAGTAAGAATAAAACCCATGCCAGGACTAGGAGTGGGTGATCTGCCTCTAAGCAACTAAAAAGTTTTTGTGATGGGTTTAGGGTAGCTAAAAATAATCAAAGAGTAGATGGAAGACAGCCAACCAGTCACCTACGATCATTATTAAGACACCCCTAGTAAATATGGAAGGATAAATTTGGCAAGCTAGTGCCCCTACCAGTTCCCTGTTAGGAAGCTTCATTAGATGACAGCCCTTCTTCTATCCTCCTGCGGAAGTTGAATATGTATTTCCTCCTGTATAGCACTTCATACATACATATTATTTCATTAATTTGTTTAAGAGAAACCGTTTGTTTCATTCATCACCTTGCTCTCACCACCAGACTGACTGGCTGACTTTGTACCAGGACAGTGCCTATTCCCTGCTAGGAAATCAATGAATATGTTTAAATGAAGTTAACTTCTTGGATAAGAAAAGATAGGAGAGAGGGGAGAGGTCATTTCTATCTCTCTTTAAGCCACCTATTGGTGCAAGGAATAGACTCCAGGTTGCATTCACAAAGCACTAATCGTTATGATGAACATTTGGTTTAGGGACCCTAAAACATAACAGAAATAAAACTCCCTTTGATGGAAATTTAAGATCTTTTGTGGGTGTGCCTTTTAATGCATAGAGAATATGTGACTTGGGGTCCCAACTTCTATTGTTTAACATCTTTTTGCCTAATACATATATACTTTGAAAGGACAGAATCAGTATTAGTGACATTATCTTGAAACATGGCTCATTAAACTATCACTTTTAATCTCACAACTGTTAATAAGCTGGTAGAGACAAAAATGGTCTAGATTTTTTTTTCCTGGTTCTCTGGGAAACAAAGGTGCTTCATTTTTGTAGGGTTTATTGTTGTGTTTTATTTTTTAATAGTAGTTTTCAGTGCCAAAGGCAAGACTACAATAGAACAGGAAATTGATGGTCTACTAATGTCTCAAAATCCCAAACAAATATAGGAGCAAAAAAGGGTAAGGAAAGGTGTCCTTGTCTATTTTTCAGTACTTTGAAGACTGATATGATTTAACTGTCCATGCCTTTGACATGTGAGGATGAAATTCTGCTTAAGGAAAAATCAGTCTCTTGATAAATAAGTGTATTTTTTTTAAATAAAGCCAGAATGCAGTAATAAGTTAATAGGAAAAATCAGTCTCTTGATAAGTAAATTTAATTTTTTGAAAAATAAAGCCAGAATGCAGTAATAAGTTGACCTAATGAAATTTATATGCATATTTAGCATCAAATTAAGAAACTTACATGCTGGCTTTCACAGACTTTTGGAATTGTTTTTCAACTTAAAATTAAGCAGTTGTTTTAAAGTACCCTATCATGGAGCCACTTAAAGAAAAAGAAGTTTTTCTTGATTATTAACGACTAGCTATGGTAACAATGTAAAATTTGATGATAAACATCTAAAACTTAACAGACTTAACAACATATATAAGTCTATTTCAAGATTCTTTAAATTCTAAGAAAAATGAAATCTTGGATGATAAGTAATCTCATAAAAAGTAGACATCTATTTCACATGTAGTCCTTAACTTCTTCAATTAATGTTCCATACCAGAGAGTATTTCAACAGTCTCCGAAGCACCAAGAGATAGTTATCTGCAATATTATAGGAAATTTTGAAAAACCACCCTGCAAAAATACTACAGCTGAATACAGTGTATTGAGTCTTTAATATTGTGTCTTGCCTTATTTTTCTTATCCATGCAATGAATTTAATTGGGCAGGATTACTTTAAAAATCTTTTCTACTCTAAATGTACTACAATTCTGTGATTCAATATGTGGGCAATTATCAGGAGAAAAATCATGTTATTAAAATAAGGAAAAAACAAACAAACAAAAAAACCTCTAACCCTAAAACCTTTCTAGCACTACAAAACTTGGCTCCTGTCTGGAATTTTAACATTTTCATGTTCATATACAAATCACCTTGTCGGACTCATATGAAACTTTCTTAAAAAGGCTAAAATTTTAGCATGCAAAATGAAGTAGCAAATTAGAGTCCAGATTCTCAATCAGTTTGATCCTTGATCATGTGAGACTATAAACCAAAAATGACCTAAGGTTATATATAAAGAGGGAGAAAGAAAAATGTTTTCTATTTGTAGACAGGTTAGGTTCTTGAGTTCACTTGATTCCAAATCTAGAGTAACCCCATACAAGCGACCAATCATTAAAGTTATGTGTTGGTTGAGGGCAGTTTTTTCCCTAGCCAAACATTATTTAAATAACTGATTCAAAGTTCTTAAAGAAAGAAGATATGTAGTTGTCTTTGTTCTTTGGAGGCAATAAAGAATGCAGATTTGCAGCTAGACTCCAGTGTCAGAGCAGACTATTTACTGCAAATGTGGCCCAACAGCATCTCCTATTCTACATGCTCTTTGACAAGTTACCTTACCACAGCTCCATCAAGAAGTAGAACCCAATTCTCCTCTCCTGGAATCTGGGCTGGCCATATATAGCTCCTCTGTGTTTTCCCAGGCTGGTTCCAACAGAGCCTAGTTCTCTTTGGACCCTCGCTCTAGGGAAAACCACTCATCCTGTAAGATGTGCAACTACCCTGAGACCACCATGCTAGAAAGGCTAGTCCAAGCTGAGTCCAGCTTCCCAGCCATTCCCACCAATGTGCTAAATCCCGTGAAACCATTTGGAAGGGGATCCTGCAGTTTCAGGTGTTCCAGTTCCCAGCCATTCATATCACACTCAGCTATGGCTCCAGATATCCTGGAACAGAGACAAGCCACCCTCATTATCCCTATCGGAATTCCTGACCCACAAAAGTCACACACATAATAAAATAATTATTTGACACCACTAACTTTTGAGGTGATTAGTTTTCCAGCATTAGTAAATGGAACACTCTTGGGAAAAAATGTCTCTACCACTGATTGAAAATTTGGTACACTTACAAAGATCCGGGGTCTCTTCAATAATATATAGAGATAACATTAGCTACCTTGCAAGTTTATTTGACACTGGGAATAACTGAGATGTCTGGCATGTAATAGTACTGAATAAAAGGTAGCTATTAGATAATAATTTTGTGATCATTATCTACCAAGAGCACTGTTAAATGCTGGATAATGCATATTAAAATTTAAATTTGAAACTAAAAATACTCTATTATTCTGTGCAAAGAATGTTTACCACTTAAGGAGGAAAAAGTCCTTAATTACTGAAAAAAACATCATTTTGGGTTTGTTTCTCTAAATATATAATAAGCAAGGACTGCAACCCTAATGAGCAGGTGTGTTCATATATTTCATCTTCATGACAAACCACTTGAAGATGTTAAGCAAATTGTATGAGGTCACATGATTGGTAAGTGGCCAAATTCTGGGCAGTTTGAATCCAAAGCCTCATATATTCGTCACTCTACTACTCTGCCCTCCTACTGGGTTATGTCATAATTTAGCATAGTTCATATAGAAGTTTACTGCGGTATTTAGGTAGTGTGTTCCAGGACTTATTTTGGAGCACCTGCAGTCTTTTTCACTAATATACCTAGTAGCACTCCATGGTTTCCCTAAGTGGGCATACTATTAAAGAGAAACTTGAAAGTGATTCTTAAAATGTATTCCTGACAGCAGGCAAAAATCTGTTGCTTGAAATATGCTTTTGTTTGTTTTGGTTTTGTTTTGAAATGTTTTATGAAAGGCCAGGCCTCTCACACACCCATCAAATCTCTTAGCTGACAAAGATTGATCTAAATGACTCCCTGGAGATTACAATCATTCTATAAATGTGAGCAAAAGAAGAATTATATCTGCCCACAAATTAAAATGTCCTTTGTAAAAGTCAATCTGGGGAACTTGAAAATCTTAAGAGATATTAAAATAAAATCAACATGAAGATCTTGAAATATTATATGAGGTTTTCTCTGGTTTATTAATCAAGAAAGTTTTGGTGTTAAGTGCCACTCTTTGACTAATTTTCCACCAGTCTACCCTGTGTAGAATAAAAACAAAATTCCATTTGTTCTCCTTATTTTCTTTTTAAGGAAGCCAGAAAAGAGTACAACTGTTGTGACCTCCAGGCTTGCTGAGCTATTTGTAAACATGCATCAATATCAACTCATTTCAAGCAACAAGCTGAACCTTTCCTGGAGCGAATCACATTGTGAAGTTTCCCAGTGAAATTCTATTTCCCAATTAAGGTATGAATTCAAAATATGCACTGATGATACACATCTGAACTCAGAATCACTGTAATCTCAGATATAGTAAGATTTGCAGGTGTTTAGGCATTTCTGTTTATCTTAAACTACCACCTAAGACAGGTTTTCTTATAATGCCTTTCAAAGTGGATTCTTAATACCACAGTTTTTTAAAAATGAGCTACATACAAAGCACTCTTAAAAGAACCTCCTGTCAACTGAAAATAATAATATTCACCTGTTAATAGCATAGTGCACTGCCATTTCAAAACTGCCAGTGACTCATGTTACAAATGCAGCTATTTTTAGGACAGAGCAGGAATGATGTTAACAATATTCCTTGAAAAAGGCACTATTGGATCAAATATTTTGTGGATGGAAAGATGGGTAAATTCCACTTGTTATATCCCAAAACTACTTTCAGTAAATTGTGTTCATTTGGCAATCTGCACATTCCTCTATTTTGCTTAGTCAATAAATAACACAGACATCAAAGAAGGAATCTGCTTTATATGAAATAGCTTTGCATTTATAAATCTTAAAAGAAGAAATGTAAAATCACCCTAAAGGTTGTACAGCACGTTTGACATCGAGTTTAGGGTGTCAGCATTCTGTACATACTTGAGTAATCCTATTTGCACTATGATTCTCTTGTAATTGCTATGGCTGTGAAACCCTAATAATTATATTGTAGAAAAAGAGTTATCAAAACTAAATGTGACTAAGCAAAAGTCTAAAACATTACTATCATTTAAAAAATAATATTTAAGATTTATTAAAAGGCTGCCAAAATCAGTAGTGGGGAAAACTATCCTTAGAAATTCTGTGGCCAGCAGCCATGTGAGTACTACGTATTCTAAACTTCCTAACAAGAATTTTTTTTGTTTGTTTCCACCGCAAATGACAGTCAATTAGCCACTTTTTCATTTGTCTTTTGGGGAAATTTATAGTTTAAAGATGAATGCCTGGAAAGTCCCCCATACACTGAATTGGGACACCAGAGAAAGGCATTCCAGTTGACTGACACCCGGATTACTGGTTCGTACTAGAAGTGCTGACGCAACCTTCAATACACCAGGACACAAAAGGCATGGTTCTGCTTTTGCTTAAAACCATAAAACAGGTTATAAGCAGCATATTTGGTATCAAAATTAAAATGCAGCTTTAAAATGACGGCTGAGGGGGAAGTTTCCGTAGGAACTGGGCCTAAGTAGGACATATTGTCGTCAGTAGAAACATTCCTGAAATTTCCCTTCTGTAAATACAAGCTCGCCTCTTCATGGCAGTTTTAATTCTAATTAAGACAAAGGTTTTTAATTAAGCCCTGAAGATGCTGGTAAAGGGCCTTCAGTAAAACTGTCCTTGCTGGTTCCTCCCGAAGTAATTCATTTTGAGAGACAATGAAGTGCATCTCTTAAAATCTTCAGAGAAGACATTTCCCTCCCTGCTTTCTGCTATTAACACAGCAAACAGGCTGAGAAAAGCTGCCTGCTCCTTTCATTTAAGCTTCCCCCCTTGTTTCAAAACACTGGTGGACTGAAGCTTCAAGCCCACGGAACACTGTAAGAAAACAGATTTTGTAAAGTGGGGAGATGGAGCAATTTTCCATATGTTGTTTCCTTTCCTTCGGCACCCTCCCCACCCACCACCTTGGAGAGGAAAAATGAGCTGATACTACATAAATAAAGTCAAGAACTAGTTTCAGATAGCCTCCACCACCCCCACTTCTTCCAAAGTATACTTTTTCTAGGATGAAAACTATTTTATTTTCAGGAACCCAGAAAGAAATACATGCTGGGGTATGAGTTTCAGCAAGAGGGTAAATAACGGTTTTAGAGGAAAAAAAAATCAGCAACTGTACCAGCGTCGGTTTTTTACTTTGCAGGGTCCTATTATCAATACATTTGCATTAAGTTCATGTCTCCTCCCTATTTCCTGGCTTAGAGAGGAAAAAAAGCTGAGATAAATGGGTATGGAGGCAATTAAGGAAAGATTAGCAAACACTGCATATGCTCAACAAACCGGAGCTGGCTTCTCCCCATTCCCCACATTCCTGGCCAAGAGAAAAGGATACGGGCCTGAAAAGAAAATGGGAGTTGAAGCTGGTTTCTCTAACCTATCTGAAAAGTCTTTATGCAATCGGGGGCTATTATTTCAGGAGACAGTGAGAAAGGGGCAAAAGATTCACGTTGCTAAGGAGACGTGCTGAAGCTGGCATTCCTACATAAATTTCCATTCCTATTGGAGAGGGGAAAGAAAAGATATTTTCTCCAAAGTTTATTTGGATCCCCTGGTTACTGAAGAAAGGCATTTTTACCAATTTATTTTATCTTTAGTTGTAAACAA